>NC_142051.1:35117066-35442066 GCF_982192425.1 Myodes glareolus
TTACCAAAAATTTTCATGACCCCCACATTACTTAAGCAATTTAAGATGAGGCTAGGGCCTAGAGTTTAAGAAGTTAAATAGAATATATGAAAGACTGGATTATATAGCAACTGCAGATACAGCAAAGTAACCATTAGCAACATAGCAAGAAACATATTTACCAAAACTACTTATTTTCAATAACGACATGACTAATTTTATATAAATTCAAATATACTTTCTCACCTGCAGCTTCATTTTTTCCAAGTCTTTAATTTTCTCTACTAATTCCCCTCTTAGCTCTTCAAGGAGCAGCTGGAATTTTTCCTGGTTAGTTTGCTTTTCATGTAACACACGCTTAAGTTCATTTTGTGATTTTACGTATTCTTCCTGCAACCTGATTTTTAAAAAAGAATTCAATTTTAAGTGCATATTTTATTTCAAATTCACTGCTTTATATAAAGCAAACCAATACTACAGAAAAACAAGATAGATAAGACATTCCATTAGACATATATTTTCTTCACAAACTTTCATCTAATTATTAAAGTTATAATTTCTGAAAGCAATTTTATTTTAAGAAAAAAACCCACCTAGATATATTTAATGTTTTATGTCTTGCTACTTTCAAATAATACTACATCTACAACTAACTTAATATCACAGATTTGAACAAAGTAATCTATTTTTACTATATTGTGTTAACTATATACACTGCAAGATAACAAAAATATACCACATGTTCCAGAGCAAACATTCAGCCAATACAACTCCAGTACCAATTTTTAAAGCAGTCACTTGTTGCCCACACTTCATCTCTAAATTTAAGTAATTTACCTTTTGTGTTCAATTTTGAGAGCCTGATAATTATGCTTATGATGTTCACATCGTACCCTTTCATCAATTAACATATTTTGGAACTCAGGCTCAGGATTCAGCCGACTGTCTCCACCAGGTGGAAATAAACTGGGAAACGTGTCCATATTTGTAAGGTAGCCGACAACCATGAAAAGAATAAGCTGTGGGTTTCGTGTTACTTCAGTTTCCTTTCAGGAGTATTTCCAGCTTCGTTCTTGCTAAGGCAGAATCCCAGGAGACCGAATCATGCCTGCACAGGGAATGCACGTAATTAATACTCAGCAGCTTAAGCATCTTTTGGTTCCTCATAATGGTTAGCAATTATTTTTTCCTATCTTTTTTATTTTTAAAGTTCAGTTTTTAGATTTCTACCTGTTAATAAAACAAATAAAGTTCAACAGTAGATTTACACTTTTCCTTTACTCACAGGAAGAAACTCTGTAACCATCAAGTTCACATCTCCAAACACTAGCCTACTAAATCACAAGTATGGTTCTCCCAGTTTAAGTTATCTTTGATTCACTAATTAAGGTGTTTCTCAAAGTTACTGTAGGAAACGTTCAAGAGTGGGGGCTGGCATAAAATATTTATTTCCAATAATGGGGGGATTATAAAGAAATAGGTAAGTATCTGGAGAAAAGGAGCAATCTTCACAAGGATGACCTCCAGTAATTCCGTCTGGGAGAGGTGCTGCAGGTCTTCTGACACACCATAAGGTGCACGTGGGAGGCAGACTCAGATGAGAAATCAATTAGCACACAAATATTGATCTTTTCCTATGTGTTACTAAGCTAAGAACAGAAACGATCACTTCACCTATCCCCAAACATACTGATCTAGCATTAATTACTATAGTAACTAAATGTTTATTGTATGTACAAGTTAAAAGTGATGGGAAAATGTTTTATTATAAGAAAATAAAATTGTCAGGCGGTGGTGATATACACCTTTAATCCCAGCACTTGGGAGGCAGTGGCAGGTGAGTCTCTGTGAGCTCAAAGCCAGTCTGGTCAACAAGAGCTAGTTCCAGGACAGGCTCCAAAACTATAGAAAAACCCCGTCTTGAAAAACCACAAAAAGAGAGGGAGAGGGAGTGGGAGAGGGAGAGAGAGGGACAGAGGGGGAGAGAGAGGGAGAGGGAGAGGGAGAATCGACTCAACCTTTCTCCAGACCACTATGTATACATTTTTCCTTCCCTCAGAGGTCATCATGAACTACTTTCTACTACAATAACGGATCTTTTTAGGTTATGGAAACCATTCACCAAATTACACCATCTTGCTTGAAATACATACCCTCTGCTAAATTACTGTCGTGTCTACACATATATACATATGCATGAACACACATACACACCTATAATCTGGAAGTGGACTGCTAGGCTTCCCATTACATTACAATTTAAAGAAGCGTGTGTGGGAAGAGTCTTTTAAGGCACTTTTCTCCCTTACTCTCCACTCCTCATTTTTAAACATTGCTCAAATGACCAAATAAACACAAAAAGAGATTCAACTTTCTGGATTTTCTGGGGAAAGCTGCAAGAAGCTCGCTCCCCCTGGCTTACATTTTGCAGAGAACATCTTGACGCTGCGCACAGCTGCCACGTTGCCAGCCAGAGGTGGCAACATCAACTTACAGCACGTTCCTGATTCTCAGTGCATTTGAAAGGTTCACCCTAACAAGCAGAAAGCTCAACAACGTGAAAAAATTCAAAACTCTTCCTATATAACAGGAAATGAGGTCACAAGGTAAACCATACCTACAAAAGTGAAGAGGCCAATAGGAAAATTCAAGACTAACAGACTTGAATTCAATACTAGAAAAGAAAATGACAAGTAGGAATGTTTCCAGGCAAGGATAGCAGAACCAGAAGTATAATTTAAAAGAAAAAAAAAACTGATGAAAGCTAGATGCAAGCAGCTCTCAGAGTTAAAAACTCCAGGAGGACCCAGTTTTAGGCAGGCCTCATATTTTCTAGAGTTTTACTTCCTGGAACCAACCAGATTCTCGACATAAATACCAGAGGAAAAAAAATCTTCTCATGGCAAAGAAAGGGAGCACAAAAGCACTCTGAAATAGACAGGGGCATAAGAAAAGCACTAAAATCTAGCACTTTCCTGCTGCTCCTCCCACAAGAGGAGTGCAAGGAGACTCAATGTCACTGGCAATGTTGCTAGCCCAAGAGTAAAAAATTAAATAACCCAAAAAACCTTACCTGAAACAGGGATTTTCAACTTCAGCATTACTGCCATACAAAAGAATACAGTCCTTGGTTGTTAGGAGGCTATCTTGTACATACGGTATTTAACAACATTCTAGTCCCCATTCATTAGATGCCTAAAGTACCTCTCTCCCAGTTGAGAAAGACAAACATCTACACATATTGCTATATGCAGTCTACCCCTTCTACCCCAGAACCCCACCCCATTAAGAGTGAGTGGCCTAAGAAGAGAAGTAAGAAAAGAGACATTGTAAACCAGAGATTTAAACAAACACCAGTGTTATCTTTTTGTACTCTGTGAAGCTATATCTTTGTCAAGGCACCTTCTGATTGGTTTAATGAAAGAGCTGACTGGCCAATAGCTAGGCAGGAAGTGGTTAGGTGGAAAAGCTAAACTAAGAGGATGCTGGGAAGAAGGGCAGAGTCATGGGGAGATGCAGGGGAAGCAGGAAATAAACATGCCATGCTGAAAAAAAGGTACTGCCACATGGTAGAACACAGATAAGAAATATGGGTTAACTTAAGTGGAAAGAGTAACAAGCCTAAACTATTGGCTGAGCATTTATAATTAATAGTAAGTCTCTGTGTGGTCATTTGGTAGCGGACTGGCAGGACAGAGAATGTCTGATTACACATTAGTAATTGTACTAACATATGCAGAATACATGTCTCAAATAAAAACAAATTTAAAAGAAAAATCATAACTATATGTACCTTCACAAGAACTTTTTATTGAAACATAGCAGCAAAGAAAAGTTAAAGGAAAAGGGAGAAAAATACTGCAAGCACTAGTTGAAAGATAAATGGTAAATCTGCATTATCAGATAAAGTCAATTTTTAAGTCCCCTCCAACAAACAAAACTAGAAAAATGAAGGACATCCATAATGATAAAGGTTAAATCCACCAGGCAGAGGTGGGTTGTTTTAAATTTATATATTTATTAGGGCCACTTAATACATATGCAGACTTGTCAAAGATATAAGAAAAAACAAATTTATAATCATAGAGAGAAAATGTTACCACAATTCCTGGTGACTAACAGAACAAGCAAGTTCTGTGGATTGTTTTCTGTTTGGAAGGGGAAATGTAGGAATGGTTATTACATGCATATGTCTAATTTTATAATTCAAAACTAACAAATCCTTTTCTAAGGTAGTTGTGCCATTTTCCATTCAACCAACAACATATGAGAGTGAGTTCCGCTTCCTTACATTTTTGCTAACAGTTGGGGCTGCAAATCTAATTTTAGCCATTTTAGGGAGTATAAAGTGATATCTCATTGTAGTTTTAATCTGCAGTTCCCTTAAGCACTTTTTTACATATTTAATAGCCTATAATAGATCTTTTAAATCTGTGAAAGAATCTTTATTTTAAGAACAATCAAAGTAAAAAGTAAATGGAAAAATGGGAGATAGCTGAGTATATTTTAGGGGGTAAAAGCCAAAATTTAAAATTTCTCAGTACACTAACCACTTACATAAGTACACATTTCCCCATTTGTAAATACTAACTTCATTTCCTAGAAAACCTTTCCCATCACTCTACATATGATCTTAAATTTATCTTAAATAGTATATTGATTCTTACCCAATTTTCAAAACACTGCCAAAGCAGTAAAATGAATCAATGTTTCCAGCACACAGGAGGCTGAGGCAGAGCATAACAACACACTTAGACTGTCTCAAAAGAGAACCCAAACACCAAAGCTCAATAACACATTATATCCTCAATGAAGTACTAACTCTAGCAAACATAATTAACTTTCTGTTATACTAGCTTAGGTGGTTTGAAAGAAAAATTACCCCCAACTGAAGTGGCACTATTAGGAGGTGTATCCTTTTTGAAGACAGTGTGTTGCTATAGTGCTGGGTTTTGAGGTCTCTTTTGCTCAAGCTTCCCTCGATGTGACTGTCAATTGACTTCCTGTTGCCTATAAAATGTAGCAGTCTTGGCTCCAGCTCTATACCTGCCTGCAAGTCACCATGTTCCCTAACATGATGATGATAATTGAATCCCTGAAATTGTAAGTGAGCCGTCCCAATTAAATATTTTCTCTTTAATAATTGCCATGGTCATGGTGTCTCTTCACAGCAATAAAAACCCTAACTACAACAGAAGTTGGCAGCAGGGACTAAGGTATTGCCGTGATAGACCTGACCACATGCTTGTTTGGAAGAATGTGGACTTTGGTACTTTGGGTTTGAAAAGCAGTAGAATGCTTTAAGCACTGCTTATTCAGGCACACTAGCAGGAACATGGAAGACAGTGGTACTAAGTGCTGCAGGAGCTCCTTCCGCTCCTTCAGCTAATAGCCTTTGAGATACCAGCCCACTGGGGAGTGGTATCTTTCGCTTTAAAAAAGCAGCAGCAGCCCTCCACTCTCTCTCTTGCTTCAGACTCCACTTCTGGCTACCAGGCACTTTTCCTGGTCGTGCAGGAGGCTGTTTTCTAGGACGGTGATCTGTAAGTTTTTCCCTTTAAATAAATAACCCTTTTATTAATCATAATTCCAAACCGGTGTGGGATTGTTTTGTGACTTACTCCTTTATCTGGCCTCCAATGTTTGGGCAAATCCCCCCACCCCCCGACCTCCCAGCTTGGTTGCCTACCACCAGTGCAGCTTGGCTCGAGCCCCGCATTGGGCACCACTCTGTAGTATGAGAGGGCCTGCTTTTGGTCCTGGCCACCCAGCTAGCTTACACACAAAATAAGTCTGGCCCATTAGTTCTAGCCTCTTATTGGCTAACTCTCACATCTTGATTCAACCCATTTCTAATAATCTGTATGTCACCACGAGGTCGTGGCTTACCGGGAAAGATTCAGCATGTCTGACCTGGCATCTTCCATCGTGGCTCTCTATGCCTTCATCCTCCCAGCCTTCAGTTCTCTCTTCCTGTCTATCTAAGTACTGTCCTATCAAAAGGCCAAGGCAGTTTCTTTATTTAACCAATGAAAGCAACACAAACACAGAAGGCCCTCCTATACCAACTAAGAGTTATCTTAACTGGAGACAGGGCTCACTTAAATTTCAGAGGAAAATAATTTTAGTATGTTGCTTACTAAGTTCCAGTGATATTTTGGTGAAGAAAGTAGCAGTTTTCTGCTCTTGTCCAAAGAGTTTGCCTGAGAGTAAAGTGAAGAGTCTTCAATTAATTCCATTGGCACAAGAAATCTCAAAACAGTCTGATAAAAACTCTCTTGCGTGGTTACTAGTGTTCGTGCTTATGAAGATTTATAATGAAAAGGAGCAGGCTGAGCAAGATAAATTACAAATTGAAAATTTTGAGAAGAAAAAGAGAACTAAGAATTGAAATAGAACTAAATTCTGTGTTCAAGGAGATAAACAGACTAAAAATGGAATAAGGGGCTGAAGAGATGGCTCAGTGGTTAAGAGCACTGACTGCTCTTCCAGAGGACCCAGGTTCAATTCCCAGCACCCATGTGGCAGCTCACAATTGTCTGTAACTCCAGTTCCAGGGGAACTGACACCCACAGCAAAACACCAGTGCACATAAAATAAAATACATATAAATTTTAAAGAAAGAAATGGAATAAAGGGAGTGGTAACTTCAGGACAAGATCCCACCCAGCTAAGTTTCCAAGTGGCTTGTGGAAAGAAACTAAGGAAAAGCTTAGAGCAGGGTGTGGTGACACATGTCTTTAATCACAGCACTAGGAACACAGAGTCTGAGTCAGATCTCTGAGTTTGAGGCCAGCCTGGTCTATGAAGGAAGTTTCAGGATAGTCAAGTTTAGGCAGTGAAAGACAGAAAGTTGGTGAAGATATATTTGAATTAGGGTGCCATGTTCCAACCGCAGTAAGCAACAGAATTTGGCAGCTTTGGCCACGTGGTTTTGGCGTTAGAGTTAAGGATAGAAGAAATGGGTTATGGAATTTGTCTCCTTGCCTAAAGAAAGTCACTGAGGTCAAGCATGTATCAGGAGTGTCCCTGAATGGAGGCCTAATAGGTCATTGTGTGAAGCTGTGAAGTTGAAGCCTGCATTGCCTAGGAGATCCCAAGATGTTGCAGATGCCAGAGCCCTAGGACACCTGCCAAGGATTGCTGCGAATAGGGAGTGGATCCAGCCCAAGAGAAAGAAGTATGTTGTAGTCAACAAATCAGAAAGGAGTTGGATATCTGAAGAGTGTTTTGACATCAGACAAGGAGATGTAGAGTTTGAGTTTGCAAAGCTTGTTTTCAGTCTTGCTTTTGTCCAGTATTTCCTCAAACTGCTCCTTTCCCTATGTTTTGAAATGCTAATGTACATCCTGTGCCATTATATGTTAGAAATATATGATCTGCCTTTTGATTTTTACAGATGGACTGCAGTTAAGAAACTGTCATGCATCTCAGAAGAGACTTTGGACTTTGAAACAAGTGTGAGACTATAATAGACTATGGGGACTTTTGAAGTTGAATTGAATGCCATTTTTTTGCATTTTAATATGTCTATAAACCTTTGGGGACCAGGGAGTGGAAAGTAGTTGTTTGAAAGAAAATGGCCTCCACAGAGAGTGGCACTGTTAGGAAGTATGGCCTTGTTGGAGGAAGTATGTGGGGATGGGCTTTGAGGTCTCTTTTGGTCAAGTTAACACTAAGCAATTAATAAATATATGTACTTTGATTTCCACAATGGCAAGAAATATCTCAGTCTTCTATGCAGTCTCAATACCTACAACAACTACAAGCATATATTAAGAACTCAAAATCACCAAGTAAACAAATGATATGGCTACCATTCAATGTTAACTTAGTCTCAATTCATTCTTCTCACTCATACTCAGAAACTGTGGCTTTCAGACTTTTTTGGGAGCTAAAGAAAGGTTAGTCATAAAACAAGATATATCTGTAGTCATTAGCCATAAAAGCTGGCAGAGGAGGCACATCTAGAGGTTAAATAGGTGTGAGAGAAGGCTGTGGTGGTTCGAGGGAGGGACACAACACATGTCGTGGCCCCTGAGGAGGGCCAACAGGGTGGTCTGCTGCAGCCTGCAGCTGGCACTCCCACTCGAACCCTGAACACTCTGCCCAGCTACATGATCACCCTGGTTCCGAACAACAAGAACATATCAAGGTGAAGAACAGTCCATTTGCTGGTCTGGACCTCCTAGGAAAGACATGTACGGTTCATGTTGCCCCTACAAGATTCTGTGGTTTCCATGACCCACTGTCTCAGGCTGTGATGAAGCCAGAGGTTCATGTGGATGTCCATGGTTCCTGGCCAGAGTTACCAGTAAAGGCCATACAGACATCCTTGGTCTGGGCCACAGTCTGAGGTCATGCTGATGTCTGTGGGTCATCCTTCTGCCAAGAGGGCATATTGAGGTGAGTGGCCTGCCCTGCAACCTGAGGTCACGGTTATGTCCAGGTCTATGTTCCTACAGCAGCTAGGATCTGTGTTGATGACCATGGCCCACAATACCACTGAAGGCTATACAGATGTCCATGGTCTGCGCTGCTGCTGAAAGCTATGATAGTGTCTGTGGCCCATGCAACAGCAAAGGGTTGTGTTGATGTCCAAGGTCTGTACTTTCACCAGTGACAGGTCTGTGGAGACAGGTCCATGGCACATGATGATGCTGAAGACCATGTGGACATCCGTGATCCGTGCTGTTGGCTGTTCCCAGACACCATGTGGAAGTCCCTGATCCGTGCCCCTGCTAAATGAAGAGCAAGGAAGCCACTGTTGTGTCCAGGGTATTGATGACTACAGACTCACAGCTGAGAAAGGGGACATGGAGGCTTCTGTGACAACCCCTACCTTTACTACACTCTCCACAAAAAATTAGCTGTCTAGACAGGGGGCCATCAAAGAGAACTCTTAAAAACTGTGGCGCACATCTTTAATCCCAGCACTCGAGAGGCAGAGGCAGGCGGATCTCTGTGAGTTAAAGGCCAGCCTGGTCTACAAGAGTTAGTTCCAGGACAGGCTCTAAAACTACAGAGAATCCCTGTCTCGACAATGGCAAAATCACACACCTCCTTGTGACTACTCTTGACTGAGCCCAGATCTACAGAACTACATTCTACATTTTCTCCTACACAGGCACTCAATTTTTTAAAGTAGTGAATAGTACAAGGTCTGCCCCAAAGTATGGCAATTCAAGACATTCGAAAAGCACAGCTGCTGATACTTATGGAAAGCTTCCAAATACATTTCATTAAAAAGCACATGCTATTGCTATTCCTTTGAACATTTCAAAACAATGCTTTAAATATTCCATGCCCCCACATGAATGTTGTTTTCAAAAATATTAAAGAGTCTAGTGATAACCTTCATCAGGCATTTACTTATAAACAGAAATTAGAAATTTCTTCAAAATCCAAAGCCAACTCTGCTCTAGTCATTCTACAGGCTTTGGGGTAGCCATCCCATGATGTTTTGTATAGCAAATAAATGTCACATTTTGACACTCTGCCAGAACCTGAAGTGCAGCTGGGAGCAGACCCTTCACAGCCCTGGCAACATGCCAGGCACCATAATTGTGATTTAGAGAAAAACACGGAAGTCAGGCAAAGAGGAAAAGAAGATGTGTATTCTAGGGGTTAGCAATCAACCACCAAACACTGAATTACAATGTTATTCTTTTCTTACCATCATATTTTCTACTGCTGCACAACTTAACTCTGGTAAAATTCTGGATAGCAAGATATTGTAGTCAGCTTCAAATTCTTATTTGCAATAAATTATAAATTTCTCTCTAAAGCTGTGATTTAAAATGCAAAGATGACTCCTAACAAAATCAGACTTCAAATTCATTTCAAGGTTTCTCAGTCCAGGTCTGTGACATGTGACACGAGGGATTATGAACAAGTAGCCCCTTCGGTGTGTGTTACAAAACCTGTTCTGTTCACAGGCCCGCTACATGTTAATATACAAAATGTTATCCAGTGATCCAACTACCCTGACATAAATTAAGTAAATCCTGATGTAATTGTGTTTCTATGAGCTATACAACATTAATTTGAAAACTTTACAAGGAAAAAGGTTTTTACTGCAACTAACATAAACATCATTTAGAATTGTCAGGAACCATTTTTTTTTTTTACCAGAAATAAGGTAAGAGTCATCTTCAGAAAAATTAATCAAAAAAATTTCATCATTTAAAAAAGGTTAATCAAAACCAGTATTTACTCAATAATAACTACACCACAGGTAATGACTGGTCTACTTACAATAAAGGTTTGAGGGATAGACCAAAATATGAAGACTATCAACTCAAGCCAGCTCTTTAGCAAGAAGGAGCTGCTCCAAAGTCACAAAACTACAGATTACTTTTTGTTTATTTATATATTTTTTAGATTTATTTTACTCATATGACCACTTTCTTTGCATGTATGTCTTTGCACCACATGCATGCCTGGTGCCTGAAGAAGCGGTGAGGATCCCTGTGGGTGCTGGGAATTGAACCTGGGTCCTTCACTAGAACAAGTGCTCTTAACCAATAAGCCCAGCCCAGATTACCTTTAAGTGTCTATTTTATGCCAAATATTTTTGCTGGGTAAAGATAAAATTAGGAGAACACCTTTGTCCTCAAAGAATTAATATTGGTCAGTGAAACAAACGTGTTAGCCATAGTTCAGTTAAATGTCCCCGAAAGGTGTCTATGGTAAAGGACCTTCAAGGATGGCACTATTAAGAGGTGCACTGTCCCATGCCATATGGCTAAAATACCAAAGACTGACTACTGCTCCTATATATTGTTATGGGAGTTCTTAGATCATCAGGGGCAAATTCATCCCTAAGGAGGATTATTAGGCTCCAGGTCCTTCTCTCTCTCTGGCTTCTTAGACATGATGTTTGCTGTATCACCCACTCTCCATCACTGCCATGGAACAAAGACCCAAGGAGATCTGCCCAAACTATATAGCCTAGAAATTCCAAACTACAATTCAATTATCTTAGGTATATTTTTTAACCAAGATAGGAAGCTAAAGAATATACATGTCTCAGTTATGTTTTTATTGCTGTAACAAGACCCCCATGACAAGGCAACTTAAGGAAAAGTTTCATCGGGTGAGATCATGACAATCACAGTGCGGAGAAGGGCAGCAAGCAGGCAGGCACAGAGCTGGAACACTAGCTATGAGCTTACATCCTTGTCCACATGTAGAAAGCAGAGAGTGCTAAATATGAATGGTAAGAGCTTTAGAAACTTCAAAGCCCCAGCCCTGATGACACGTCTTTTCCAATAAGGCCATGCCCTCTACCCTTCCCAAACAGCTACAGGTATTTAAACATGTGAGCCTCTTGGGTCATTCTCATTCAAACAGTAACAACACATTACCAGTGCCAACTAACCAAGAAGAGTAAATATACCATCAAATCATTTTGAGCTGTTAAAACTTCTTTAGCATTTTCATACGTTGCCTTTTTGAAACATTATTCAGAAAGCCTAGAAATAATAAACATGTTTATAGCTAGTATGTGGGCACAGATAAGAGTCGTCAGTACAGAGAGATCTCCCAAAGATAATTCTAAACTAAAACCAAGGGGGAGGTGCAAAACGCCAAGTATAAAACGCAGAAATGAAGGAGAAGAACATCATTATGTCATGACAGAGAGCAGAACCTTAAGGATTATGTGCAGAGGTGCCGGGTTCTCTGGTAGAAACAGACTGAGGAATCAGAAGGAAAAGAGAAAAAGAGCATAAATCCATGGGAAAACAAAAAGGGCCTGAACTGTGACAATGGCAGCAAGCAGTTGAGAAAATAGCCTTGAGTAAGGAGACAGAAGAAAAAGAACTTGCAGAAATTGGTATCCTTTTCTTCAAAAATAATTTTAAAATTCATTTTAATGTCAAGAGATGGCATAGTCAATAAAGAGCTTGCCACACAAGCATGAGAACCTGAGTTCAGAAGGCCGACCCTCATATAAAAAGCTGGGAGGGAAAAAAATTAAAAAAATAAAAATAAAAAGCTGGGAGGGATAGCTGTTCTTTCTATTCCCAGACCTGGTGAGGCAGAGGCAAGAGGTTCCTGAGCCAGCCTGGTCAATCAATGAGCTCCAAATTTAGTGAGAATCTGCTTCAAAAAACAAGGTGGGAGATACCTGATGTCAATCTCTAGCCTCCACATAAATGTATACAAACATATACATAAGCATACTATGTGTGTGCACATACGTACCACTCAACCCATACACACACACACACACACACTCAACACACACAAATAAAAAATATTAAAGAAAAGAATGAATGAAAAAAATCAAGCACAGCACCTTTTGCAAAAGCATTTTGATTAACTGTGAACACCACTACAGTAAAATACTAAGAATCCACCTTTCTTCCAAAGGATAAGGAGGGGGGTAAACTCTAAAGCTGGCTCTGTCAGGAACAAAGACTTGAAAATATGGGTTTTGTTCCTTAAATGTCCACCTGCTGCTGTTCCTTCTTATTCTTTCCTTCAAACAAACCATCTCTATAGCAACATACTCTTCAGAAATTTGTGGGTGGAAAGCATATGTTTGTGCAAAAATAAAACCTAAGAACAAGAATTACTTTATTTTCTTTGTATTAATATATATATATAAATTAATAAAGTCATAAAACAAAAAAATTTTAAAACAAAGAAATATAATTGCACAATTGAGGTTACACATCTTTACAAGGAAATTCTTTTTACTGGTTACAATGACACCTTGTGGTAAAACTTTTCAGATTACACAAACTTTATAACAGAAATGCAAGAAGGACGCTTCAGAGAATAAGCAATACCAAGACCACAGCACTGAAGCGGTTTGGATATATACAATAATCCATTTGGAAACTTAAAAGGCAAAAACTCAAACTTTCAAAAGAAGTCTTAATATAAGATAAACATAAGTACTTTATAACATCATAAGCACAAATACTGCATTATTCCCTTCACTTGGCAAAATTATCAGCAGAAATAAAATTTTTACATGATGCAAAACAAAATCACTTTTGTAATCCAGGGCAAAATCTCTCACATTAGTGATTCCTTACATGAAAATAGTAACATATGACATAAACTATAAAAATATAATATTACTCCTTTCTTGCCAATTAAAAGCATTATGCCTTTAAAATACGAAAATATTCCAATCTTGATTGAACTAATAATTAAGAGGGTACTTTATAATGACCTTTCATCAAATATTTACTGTTTTAAAATACACTAAGGGACCGGACATGGTGGTACACAGCTTTAATCACAACACTCCAGAGACAGGTCTTTGTGACTTCAAAGCCAGCCTGTGCACAGTGAGACCTTGTCTCAAAAAAACAAAAAAATGCTAAGTAGTATGAAGCACAAAATTAATTTTTATGCACACTATCAATCTTTTAAAACTATTCTCTCAGCAGTACATGACACAACCGCTCCCATCTCTCTGACCCATCTCATTCTCTTTTCTCGCTCACCATGACAAGGGTCTGGCCCACAGAACCATCTCCCTAAGAAAAGTACAACTGCCCCTCACAGCTCATTTACTGTTTCTCTTTGAGTCACAGGTATACACCCAAGTTCCCAGTCTCTCTCTAGCTCAAATCATACAGCCTATCTACAATTGAAGAAGCTCAATGATGGAACTCAGGAACTCACTACCCCAAAATATTATACTTTGACAACATAAAACAGCAGAAGCAAGGAAATGGTCACCATCCTTAGCCATCAGAGAAATGCAAATCAAAACAACTCTGAGATTCCATCTTACACCTGTCAGAATGGCCAAGATCAAAAATATTAATGACAGTTTATGCTGGAGAGGATGTGGAGTAATGGGAACACTCCTCCATTGCTGGTGGGAGTGCAAACTTGTACAGTCGCTTTAGAAATCAGTATGACAATTTCTCAGAAAATTAGGAAACAGTCTACCTCAAGACCCAGCAATACCACTTTTGGGTATATATGCAAAGGAAGCACACTCATACCACAAGGGCATGTGCTCAGTGCTCTCAGTATTATTTGTAATAGCCAGAACCTGGAAACAACCTAGATGCCCCTCAACCAAAGAATGGATAAAGAAAATGTGGTACATTTACACAATGGAGTACTGCTCAGCAGTAAAAAAAAAACACTTACAACTTGATTTTTCCAAGCAAATGGATAGATCTAGAAAAAAAAAACTTATTGAGTGAAGTAACCCAGATCCAGAAAAACAAATATAATATGTATTCACTCATAAGTGGCTTTTAGACATAAAGCAAAGAAAAACCAGTCTACAGAAAACCTAAAAAACAAAGAGGACCCTAAGAGAGATATACATGGATCTAAACAGGAAGGAGAAAAAGACAAGATCTCCTGAGTATATTGGGAGTGTGGGAATCATGGGAGAGGGTAGAAGGGGAGATGGGAGGAGGGCAGGGGAGCAGAGAAAAATGTACAGGGCAATAAAAAACAATAAAAAATGGGGGATAAAGGTTTGTAACCCCCTCCCCACATTGTTTCCCCTACATATTCTCCTGGACTGTGGTTTGAATGAGAAATGTCCCTGTGAGTATGGGTATTCCAACTGCTGCTTCACAGTGGGTGTTGTTTGGAAAAGTTTAGGTGGTACAGTCCTTCTGGAGGAAGTTTATCTATCACTGGGGCAGGTTTTGAATAGTCTTGCCCTAATTCAGGTTTATTCTCTCTGATTCCCACTTAAGGTTAGAATTTAATCTCTCAGCATCCTGCTGCTGCCACCATGCCCATACCTTACTGCCACCTCTCCCTGCTAGAACTATCCCTACTATCCTTGGATCCTTTTCCTTCTTATCTCTCTAGAACTATAAGCCAAATAAATTCTCCCATAGTAGCTTCGGTAACTGTTTTATCACAGCAAGAGAAAATTAACAATATCTGACCTTCCTCTAAGTAGGACATAAGACCCTCACCCACAGAGATCCCAATGAAAGAATAAGCATAAAGCCCTCAAGAAGAACCTGAGCTATCAAATCTTGCTAGGTCTCTCCCAGTTTACTGCCATGACCTTGTTGTCTTTCAACCACACTTCTGCATGACTACATAAATACATAAGTTTCCCTGTTTCATTTGGCTCTTCATTTCTGACGGTTCCATGTACATAAAAGGTGTTGGGGCTATAGCTCAGTGTACAGTTCTTGCCCGTCATGTGCGAGGCTCTAGGTTCAATCCCTAGAATTAGAAGGGGGGAAGAAGAGTAAATTTGTATGCTCTTGATTTGCTATGGTCACTGTTAGTATGGGAAGGTCTCAGTCATGAACCTAGAATGGAAAAACTTGCTCCCCAAATCTATACTAACTTCAAATTTTCTAGCTGTTTCCTTTTAAAATTTGGTTAGTGTTACCTTCCCCTAATTTCATAATACATAACATCCTCAACTTCTATTTGTAACAAAGTATCAATACTACTGATGCATCATGATCTGTTAACTTTTTTAAAGTATCTATTTAATTATTAAGTATGGGTGTGTATTGCTACAGCCACAATTCAGTTCCTGCTTTCCACTTTGTGGCTAGGTCTTTCGTTTCTGCTTTTGCACTGATACTGTAGGCTATCTAGTCTGTAAGTTTCTGGGCAGTTCTCATTTCCATCTTTCATCTCCCATAGGAGTGCTGGAATTACAGATGCATACCACATCCATCTTTTCATGTGGGTTCCAGGTCATCAGGCTTACCTAACACTTTTATCTGCTGAGCCATCTTGACAGCCCTCATCTGTTGACTTGAGTCATTCTTTTCCATTTCTAGAGCCATCGTGCTGCGTGTCCCACTGCCAAACTCAAGTACTTTATACTCTTTGTAAATTCTTTAAAATATTTTTTCATTGCACTTATTGCATGTAAATATGTGGACATTCACAACAGCATGCATGTGGAAGGGCAAATTAAAGAAGTGGGTTCTCTCCTTCCACCATGTGGGTCATGGAGATCAGGCCTGGCTGGCGGAGGGCATTTTTACCTGCAGACCTACCTCAACCAGCCCCACACTTAGCAAGTTTTAACAGAAGTCTCCTAGACAACACACCAGATTTTATTCTTTGCTCTTTCCTGAATGACCTTTTCTTCCTCACCTACTGCTTTCACCGCTATAACTCCTAATACAACCCTTCCTGGTCTTTGTTCAAATCTAAATTTCTACAGCAATTTCACATAATGCACTAAATACATCCCTATATAATTGAAAACATTTCTTTTTTCATCCCTACATGGCCCCTTAGCATGCTATCAGTTGGGTTTAATTTACAGTCTCTCATACACATGTTGCTTCTTCTCCTTCAGAATTTTGGTTATGTAGTTAGGACAAAATGAAATCTTTTCTTTATATGCTCATACGTGCACATGTACGCATGGGTACACATGCAGGCCAGAAGTCAATATCACACGGCTTCCTCCTTCCCTCCCTTCCCCCTTCCCAACAGTTTCTCATTGAGCCCGGAGCTCAGGAAGACTTAGGAACCCTCCTATTTCTGCCTTTCCAGTGTTGGAATTACAGGTGCACAAAGCCACACCTGGTTTCTTGCACAGTGTCAAGGATCTAAACTCACGGTCATATATTTGTAAGGCAAACACTTTAACAACTAAGCTATTTCCCCACCCCAAATATCCTTTCAATTTTTAAAATTGGCCCACAGACCAAAATCAGTCAAGTCAATCCTAAACACTAGCATCTGAAGAAACAATATTAAGAGTTTGCATCCGTCTGAGGTAAAATAGCTGATGCTGTGTGTGGCAGAGTCTGTCTATGCATTTTCCTCAAGACACTGTTATCCTGCGCTCTGCCCTACTTGTACATCCCCCCTTGAGACACTGAATTGCTATCTTTCCAAAGAAAGTTTTAATTTCTCAAAAAAAATCTATAAAAACTCTACTTTATTGGTTGTCTCTTATAATGCACAATATATTGATAAGTTTTCAGGGCTGCTGAAACTTGTTCAAAGTAAATTTTAAAAGAAGGCCCCTCCTGTCCCCGACTCTAGCATGTCTATTTCAATTATTCATGGAATGTTCTCCAAAAGCGGGTTCCCTAATTCTTTAACAGAGAGGGAAGAGAAGAGCAAAATAGGCCAAGAGTAAAAACATTGTGCCTTTGAAAACAGCTACAAGGTAAACTGGATACCCCAACGTTGCAGAGGAATCTTGGGTGACTTTACAGACAGGAAAATGTCTCCGTCATTTCTATAGTTTTGGAAGTTGTTTGCTCTGCACTTCCTGTTTACTCAGGTAATATACCCTTCTTGGGTCTCTGATGCGGTTGAAGACTAGACAGTTAATAGTTACGATTTTCCTTGTTACCAAATTCAGAAAAGAAACTTACATATGTAAAGTGCATAAGGTTGACAGACATACACAATTAAAAGCTGTTTATCTAAAAAAAATATTTTTAGACCAAAAAGAAATTTTAGGATAGTAGCGTAAGTTATGATAGAAAATGGTTTAAGTATAAAACTTTGGATTCATCATGCTAGGATAGATAACAGAGCATTCTCTTGAAATATGACAAATACATATGGACTGGGCATTACAAATATAATTCTTTTATATCATTTGAAAATATTATCTAATATTTATCAAAAAATATAAAGCTCACCTGGTAATTATTCTTATTATATATAGTTTTACTGTGTTAGAGTTAAACCCTTTGGAGAAAATAATGTGGAATATTTGTAAACTATGTGTAATAAAAAACTGAATGGCCAAAGCTAGGTAAGAGAGATAGGCAGGACTTACAGGAAAAAGAGGAACTTGGGATGATTCTACAAGTATGAGAGAGATGCTGAGACTAGTAAAAAGTCACAAGGCAAAACATAGATTAATATAAATGGGTTAATTTAAGTTAGAGCTAGTGGAACAAGATTAAACTAAGGTTGAGATTTCACAATTAGTAATAAGTCTCCATGCCATGTGAGCTGCTAGCCAAAAGAAAAATCTTACTACGTAAACTATTTCCAGAAAATGCTACTATTATTTAGCCCATGATGTAAAAAGACCTGCAGTGGGAACAGAAAGCTTAGAATTCAGCCATGGGAAGCCCATTCATAGAGAAGGCAAAGAGGACCCTCTACCAAGGATTCACTCAATTAGAAACCGTTGTTAACTCCTCAGTTTCCCTAGTCAATTTCCACTGGATGATTATAAGTACCAGATTTGATGATGTTACCTAGCTACTACTTGCTATTTGTTTTTGGTTTTTGGAAGCCTCACCAAGGGGACACTCCACTCTGCTCAATTCTCAACCAGGACCTCCAAATGACTGTCTGAATAGGGTTTCCCCTGTCGATTTCTACTGTATGACTAAAAGTCCCTGATTTAATGCTCTTGCCCTTTGTTTGCTCTCTCAATTAGGTTACTCCAGACGTCTCTATGGGATGTTGTCAGTGTCCAATTTGATGCTGTCTATTTGCTGAGTCTCTCTAATAATCGCTATTTATTCTTTCACTTTTGCTTGCTATATGCTTAAACTCCTTCATTCGAAAATGAAAGAATGTGTAACGGATTGTTCTCCAGACCATAAAGAATACCTCTCTATCTGCCAAATACCAATAAACCTTAATGACAGAAGTCATCTACAAAACTATGGTGATGTGATGCTGCTTTCCATTAAGTTTACAATTTCTGAGAAAGTATGTCACAAAGAACAATGTTTGCCAACCAACTTCATTTGCTTTATGATAGGTATCATAAACTTTGTACCTTAAAAATAAACAATTCTAGCCTGAGGAGATGGCTCAGTAGATAAAGTGTTTGCCTCACAAGTGTGAGGACTGGAGTTGAGATCTCAAGCACACATGCAGAGAGTTGGGTGAGTGTGACAGCCTCCTATAATCCCAAAAACTCAAGAGGCAGGGACAAGGGATTCCTAGGGCAAGATGATTAGCCAGACTGGCACAATTAGTGAACTCTGAGTTCACAGAGAGACCTTGTCTCAGAAAAATTAAGTAGAAAGCAACTGACACCCAATGACACAGGCAAGTGGATGCATGTGTACTCACACACATTAAGAAAAAATTATTAAATTTTTAAAATTCTGGGGTAGTCTGATTAATCAAAAGCTTTCTAAAAATGAATATATCATTTGACTTAGACCTTCCACACTGAGAAATTAATCCCAAGGAATTAATGTGATAAATTATACTCTGAATTGTTTCATTAAGTGCTGACTGAGTACACCCTACATGCCAAGGAGTAATGACAGACCAAATTAGTTTGCTGACTTCATAGTATTTATGTCCTCATCTTGTCTTTAACGGACAAGGAGGACTAGAAAAGGAAGCTATAACACCAATATATACCATGAAACTCAGTATGCTCAGACACTAGCTTTTACAAATTTCCATGCATTAAAAAAATCTCTGCCAGATGGTGGTGGCTCATGCCTTTAATTCTAGCACTCAGGAGGCAGAGGCAGGAGGATCTCTGTGAGTTCGAAACCAATCTGATCTACAAGAGCTAGTTCCAGAACAGGCTTTAAAACTACAGAGAAACCCTGTCTCAAAAAACCAAAAATAGATAGATAGATAGATAGATAGATAGATAGATAGATAGATAGATAGATAGATAGATAGATAATCTCAGCAAGTTGTGCTTAAAAAGTCATGTGGGAGGGAGGAGAGAAGACTTGGCAGGAGAAGCACTGACTGCTCTTACAGGGGACCCCGCCCAGTTCAATTTCCAGGACCCACATAGTAGCTTATAATGTCTGCAATTCCTGTGCCAAAGGATATAACGCCCTCTTCTGACTCCCATGGGCACCAGGCATATACACATTATACATGCATACATGCAGACAAAACACTCAAAACAATCTTTTCTTAAGTTAGTCTTTTTGACAAACAGTAATGGAACAACAACCTTTTAACATGCAAAAAAAATAAAATGAACCTCAAGTCATGTGTACTTGAGGTTTGTACAGAGACTCAAATGAACAAAGATTTCTGACCTCTAATACCACAGTATAATCCTATATGAACACCAGACCAATGAGAGAAACTGACTTTTAAAACTGTCTCTAGGGGGAGGCTTTGACCACGATGTAAAATAAATAGATGAATAAAAAAAATAATACATTTAAAAATTGTCTTTAAAAAATAGCTTCTTAAGAAATGACAAATGTTGACCTCTGGTTTCACCACATACCCACATGTATACCCAAACACAGAGACCCTATACTTAACATATAATCCTGCCAATACATTTATAGATATTCACACTAAAGGAATGAAAGTATGTGTCCCTACAAAAATTTTACACCACTATTTACAACAACTCTGAGATTTTAACACAAATCCATCAAAGATGAATAGAGAAACAAATTGTGTTATTATTTATATAATGGAATATCACTCGGGAATAGTAAGGAATGTATAAATGTCAAAATAATTATGCTCTAAAATCACATTCAGATAAAAATAGAATAAATATTATTGTATTTATATAAAAATCCAAGGAACTTGTAACAAGAACAAAGAAAAAATCATTAATTCAAGAGGGAACAAGGAGCATGGGGGTACACAGGAGGGACTGGAGGGGGAGAAGAGAAGGGCAAAGATGATATAACTATATTTTAAGTTTTAAAAAAACTGCAAAAGAAACAAATCCAAGAAACACAAACAATTGATACTTAAGAAAAATCAAGAAAATAACGAGTATAGTTGAAGCGACTAATATCTAATATTATACAAAGAATTATGAGTAATATAAAAAGCACAAAATACGTATTATCCTCCAGAGAAGAAAACAGTTTCAGTCATAAGCCATACAGTTTTCTTACTTCTAACATAATGGAATAAAGCTACAAATCCTTTTCACAAAAAGAGCCCAAACCCAGTCACTTCAGTGCTCTGAAACCCAACCAAAGGCTTACAACACAGTCTGATTATTCAATCATGAAAACAATGGGTATGGATAAGAATAACCTGAGTCCACGGTATTCTTACTATTGGTTGTTCCCATCTCCTCGTACCGATGTGTGAGAGAAGAAACTCAACAGAGTTGAACAGTGAAAACAACTTCAGCACCATTTGGAGGTGATCTGTTTCCTGGTGCATTATCAGCTGTCAAGTGGAGATCTCTGCGACAAGCAGACAGCAACAATAGTTCCCAAACCTCAGATTAGTGGTTTCTTTAGGGCAAGCAAAGAACCAACTAGGTTGAGAAATTAAGAGAAATACAGGGACTTGGTAATTGTCCACTAGTCTAGACAGAACAAAAACTGCTAACATGTAGACCAAGTACCCAAGCGGACAGAGACCACTCACATATCTAAAAGAGCTGGAACACAGAAAGACAATCAAGACTAGTGAAATGTAAAGCCAGGACAGACTTGAAAATACCCTGCATTTAAATTCACCCTTACCATGCACAGGTTCACGCATGGGTCAGTTTGAACACATCATGCTGATTCTTGTTTGAATACAAAGCTATACAGATACAAGAAACCAAGCTTAAAAATCAATAGGACTAGGTTCAATAGTATAGAGTATCATTTCAGATAAAGACATAAAACTACATAAAGGAATTACTATAATACTATATTATTGGGCTTATACTATGCATAACTGTAATATATATGCGTGATAATAACAGTATCAAAAAGGGAAAGGAAAAAGAGCTATATTGGAGAGAAGTTCTGTACTTTAGTAGAATTTAGTGTTATTCTGCAAGAGACTGCTATAAATTAAAATGCACATTCTAACTTCTAGAAAAACTATTATAAAATACAGTAAAAAAAAATCAACAGAATTTGAAAGGTACACTAATCAATATTTTAAAGTTATTTAATGTTTTTCTAGCCACTTAGTGGATGCACATGAACCTAATATTTTAATTATCGTCTGCTATAATTAAAATAACCCAAAGACCAGTACTGCTATGATCACTCAGGCAGGGCTTCTACTCCCTCAGCAGAGCCAAGGCCACAACATGTAGGTCTAAATTAAGTCGCTATCATTCTATTTATTGATAAGACTCAGGAGCCAAAGGCTGGGGTGAAAACCTGCTAGCTCAGAGAAGCTGACAAGCAACAAGCAGATCTTGTTTATGGCTGGAAACACTGCAAGAGACATGTCTCTTCCTCATCCCAGAACCAAAAGAAGCTCAAACACCCATCTCACCCTTTCCTTCCTGTCTTCTCTATCCAAATTGCTGGCTTTTCTATGGCTAATTCTGTCCAGCTAGAAGATAGTTCCATCCTCTGATTCAAATTAAACATCGACGGTCTGGATTATCACAATGAGATCAAAATATCCTACAGTAGTTACTGAAAGAAAATAAGATTAGAAACCTTGGGAAAATGGCATAAATCCACAATATCAACAACTGTACTAAATATTAATGAACTAATCAACTTCATTCTAAGAACAGAGAATGCTAAGCTGGCTCACTTTTTCTACAACTACATGTTCCTTACAAAACATTTCTTTGATTCAAAGACATAAGCAGATTAAAAGAAATGGGACAAAAAAATTTAAGTCATACAAATAGCAATCATAAGAAAGCTAGAATAGCTATAGAGGACAAAACAGAATGTAAGACAAGGAATATTACTAATACTAATTATATTCTATACTAATCATATTTAACAAAGACAAAAGGACTGGTACATAAATGTGACAAGTGTTTATGTGTCTAACAGACCTCGGACATATAAGAAGGGGGAGACAATTAACTAGAGAAGACTGAAAATGAATAACAAGACAAAAATTACTTAAGAGTGTAGAGTTGACTGACATTATTACCATGATTATAACTGACAGACATTGCACCTGAAGACTACAAAATATGCAAAAAAAATTTAAGACAGGATCTCACTACTTAATACAGGAGAGCTTAGAACTCATTATATAGCTCAGGGCAGTCTTCTAGAACCCATTACATAGTCCAGCATAGTCCTCTAGAACTCCTTATACAGCCCAGGGTGGTCTTCTATTCGAGATCCTCTCATCTCAGATTCCTAAGTGCTGGGACTACTGGTGTGTGTTACCACACTTAGCTCAATATACATTCTTCGTGAACTCACAGGAACATTCTCCAGGATGTTCATATACTGAGTCATAAAACAAGCTTAAGATAGGGAACAGTCTGGGCTGAGGAGATAGCTCATTCAGTAAAGTGCTTGCCATGAAAGCATGAAGACCTGAGATCAGATCCTCAGCACCCACAAAAAAAAGTCAGACACATGATGAACACCTGTAATCCAAAGTGGAGAAGGCAGATACCTGGAACTTGTCAGATGGCCAGTCTGGCCAAATTAGTAAACTCCATGTTCAGTAAAAGACCTTACGTCAGAAAATATGGTAGAGAGCTACTAGGAAGATATCAGTTATCAACCTCTGCTCTCCACATAGACATCCATGTGTGTGCACACACACAAATTATAGGTTAAAACAACTTAAACTAGGAACAAGAAAGGAACTTCTTCAATCTGATGAAGTACTTACATTACACTTGATAGTGAAAATGTGCATGCTTTCACCCTAAGAACACAAACAACAGAGCTGGAGAGATAGCTCAGGGGTTGAGAGCATTGGCTATTTTTCCAGAGGACCTGAGTTTGATTCCCAGAGCTCACAAGGCAGCTCAAAAGAGTAACTCCAGTTCCAGGGGACCTTGTCTCTTTCACACAGATGTAAACACAGGCAAAACACAAATGCACATAAACATAAATCTTCAAAAAAAAAAGAACACAACGCACTATCAACATTTCTATGCGGTATCTTATTGAAGAATCTATACTATGAGTTTAGGTAAGTACGAATGAATGAATAACAGACTAGAAAGAAAGGCATAATTCTTTTATTCAGAGACACGGTCATCTATATGGAAACAATATGCAAGAGTTGACTATATTTTTATATACTAGCTATGAATGATGTGAATATCAAATTAAGAAAACTTTCACAAGAGCATCAACAATTACAAATTTCCTTAGGAAAATATATAATATAAAAATATATGGGCTGGGTATAGTGTTGCATGTCTTTAATCCCAAATATTCAGGAGGCAGGCAGAGCAGGTGGATCTCTTTGGGTTCAAGGCCAACAAGTCTATGGCAGTGATTCTCAACCTTCCTATTCCTGCGACCCTTTAATATAATTCCTCATGTTGTGGTGACCCCAACGTAAAATCATATTCGTTGCTACTTCATAACTATAGTTTTGTTACTGATATGGATCATAATGAAAATATTTGTTATTCCCAACGGTCTTGGGCAATCAGGGAAAAAAATCGTTCAACCCCAAAAGGGTTGAGAACCACTGGTCTATGGAGTGTTCCAAGACAGCCAGGGCTTTCTGAGAGAGAAACTATCTCAAAACAGAAAGGATAGGAGGGAAAGCGAGGGAGGAAGGGGATACCATAACAAACACAAGAGGTATTTACACTTAAATCTGAAAAAATGCTAAGAGAAATCAAAATTCTAATTACTCATGCACACATTATATGTTGATAGATTCAAAGATTCAATTTTCTTAAATTAGTAATTTTAACCCCAAATCCTTTCAAATCTCAGACTTTTTTTTCCTAATGGAACTGCAGAGTGAACTCTAAATTTTCTGTATTAATGAGGAGAACATGAAATACCCTAGGTAATGTGGTATTAGAGTAAGGATAAACACACAATTATTAACAGAAAGCATGAACAGAATTCAAAGCTTAAGTATCTACATTGCTGTTTATTCAAATGCGACTTTTACAAAGATGTCCAAACAACTTAACAAAAAAAAACAGTATCTGAACAAATGATGCTAGAAAAATCACATTAAGTCACATTGTGAAAAGAAGTCTGGACCCTAATGTTATAAGTACATACAAGTATTTCAATATAGATCCCAGATATAAATGAAAGAAATAAAAGAAAGTCTACACAGGAAGAAAGAAACACCTATATAATAACAAAGAATAGTACACATGAACATACAGAAATCAACTAGATCTCATTAAGAACTTTTGCACTTCAAAACACACTAGAGAAAACAGGAAATCATGCTACAAAAAATCATCTCTAATTTCTTAATGTCCAAAACATATAAAGAATTTTTACAATATCTAGTATTTTTGTATATATTTAGTAATACATAATTTTTCAAAAGGGACACTCAACATGTTCATTATAAAAAATGTATAGAAATGTAGAATATCATCCATGTAGAAAAGGTAGGAATTCTGATCAGTTTTTATTAAATTTATATATTTTATTAAATGCAAGATGCATGTATGTATCTAGCATGTGCATGCTCAGTGTCCTGGAGGTCTGAAGAGGACATCAGACCCCTGGACTGGAGTAATGGATGGTTGTGCGCACTGTGTGGGTGCTGGGAATCAAACCAGGTCCTCTGCAAGAGCAGCACATGCTCTTAGCTGCTGAGTCACCTCCCTGACACCTGACCATTCTTGAAAGATGAAGATTAGAAGTATACAGAGGGAGAAAATAGAAGGGTAACGTATCTCACAAGAATTTCTAACATTAGGACGGATGAAATACAGTATAGCATTAATGGACACTATGACTGAGTCAGGCATTACAATTTGCCTTCTTTGATACCAAACAACTGTTCAGGAAAGTATCACTGCCCACATAAAAACAGTAATGATAAAAATAAACATAAGTAACTGATCTGAAGAGTTAAGTAGCTGGTGAAATTTACATAGCCAAGATTTTAGTCTTTGACTTCAGAATTCAGGCTCCGAACTCATCCCTGTTTTATTGCTAACCTGAAGGTAGAGTTTTCCCTGTCCGGGAGTCACTTCCAAATTAACACACTGAGGCTTGTATTAATTACAAATGTTCAGTCAGTAACTCAGGCTTGTTACTAGTTAACTCTGAATTTAAATTAGCCCTTATTTCTTATCTATGCTTTGCCATGTGTCTTGGTACCTTTTCTCAGTACGGCATGCCCATCTTGCTACTCTGTGTCTTCTGGTGAGTTCTCTGACTCTGGTCTTCCCCATCCCATCATTCTCAGTGCGGCTTTCCCACCTAACTTTATCCCGTTCAGCTATTGGCCAGTCAGCTTCTTTATTAAACTAATCATAGCAACATATATTCACAGTGTACAGATGGATTATTCCACAGCACAAACCAAAGGCTTAATTGTCCTCATTAGCAAGTTCAGATCTCTATGGAAGACAACTTTCCAGAGACAGGTTTACAGATAGTGCTACAGTGCCAACATTTCCTGAGTAACAATTTCATCAGTAAATACACGTGATATACACTCTGACTTCCGAGACCTTAGTCTCCATCTACACACTGCACACAGCTGTTTAGCCTTCTCTGATCCCACACATTTCCCTATCAGTTATATTCGGAATCTTTACTACCACTATTGCTAATGACTCCTATTTCTGTCTCACCCAGAAACTTTTCCTCCATCCTACTCCCTGACTCAATGCCCTCCAGTCTAAGCTGAATATGTCTGTATTTACCCTCAAACCATAATTAATGAAATTACTGTGTTTGACTTTTAGATCTAGGTCAGATGTCTTTCTTACATGCTCCAAAATATATTCACATTTATTCTTATGACATTTACTGCATTAAATCACAAGTTACTTAATTTCCCCAGCAGACAATATGATGTTTAAGACTGTAG
This sequence comes from Myodes glareolus, assembly GCF_982192425.1. NCBI lineage: Eukaryota > Metazoa > Chordata > Mammalia > Rodentia > Cricetidae > Myodes > Myodes glareolus. Next base: position 35,143,644 of record NC_142051.1, read on the forward strand.
ACAGTAAGGTATATTAATACATCACACTCTTATTCTCCAGTGTCTAGAACAGTGCTGGTGTGAGAGCCAGTGTTTTAAGTTTTGATCACTGTGCCTAAGAAATTGTGTGAAACAAAAAATGCCTTAAACCTGTAAGCCTCTTGCCCAAGGACAGACAGTTCCTAAAGTGCTGGAGGCTACAGTTTATGGGAGATAACAAGTCACCTGTTTTCACTCCCCTAAACAAGTTTGTTTGACTCAACTACGTACAATGTGCTTGATCGCACCTGGGCAGGAGGTATGTAGGAAGGAAATACATCAGGATGTACATACATTTACTTGCCTCTGATTGACAGTATTGAAGGAGGTTTGAAGGCAGGAAATACATCAGATGTATGCTTGCCCCTTACTGGACCTTATGGGAAATGAGGTAAATCGTGGGGTTTGCCTTTTAAGTCCCTGCAAACCACAACTTGGGGTCATTTCTGGAAGAAACTTCCAAGGACTTATTTTCAAATGAGAAAACAGACTAAGAAAGGTTAAGTGACCAACTATTTTAGTTTAGTTTCTATTGCTGTTATGAAACATTAAGTAAAATAACTTAGGAAATTTGGGTTTTTTGTTGCTGTTGTTGTTTTGTTTTATTGTTTCTGAGAGAGCCTTGTTATAAAGCTTTCACTGACCAGAAACTCAGTATGCAGACCAATATGGCCTCAAATTCATAGAGATCTACCTGCCTCTGCCTCCTGTGTTGGGATTAGAGGGGAGAGCCACCTTCCAGCTGGTTTTTCAGTTTATACTTCCAGATAACAGCAAATTATAACTAAGGAAGACAGCAAAAACTCAAGGCAGGAACCAAAGCTGAGAACATGCTGGAACACTCCCTACTGACTTGCTTCTCCTGGCTTTTTCTCATATACATTCCAGGACCACCTGCCCACAGGAGGCACTGCCCACATGAGACTGGGCCACCCATATTAATCACTAACCAGGCTTGCCTACAGGTCAAACTGATGTAGGCAATCCCTCAACTGAGGTTGCCTCCTTCCAGATGACCCTAGTTCTTGTCAAGCTGACAACACATTCACTCAGGCTGGTCTCCTGAGCCTCTGCTTCTCCTCTCACACCATCACAGAGCTAAGAAATTATGTTTACTTGTTAAGGTTTCCATGTACCTTCAGAAGTCACAAGAAAAACACAGTCCAACTCCACTCCAGTTTTAGCTAGTAATACATCCTAGCTGTAAAGAAGGCTGATATTAATAATTACTTAATAGTCTTTCTACAGATTTCTGGTTGATCCAGTCTCTTCAATATCCTTTATATACACTATTATTCAAAACCTTTATAGTACATCTCTGTGAAATATCATACAAGAAGTTATGTCAGCACCCTGAAAAACATACTCAACGTCACATACTTTTTGCTCTCCAATACTGTTCCTGCATTAAAATAAAATGTGATGTAGATGAGAAAGATAAAGGTGAACACTAGAGATAGGACTGCACCCTGGAAATCCCTACAGCTTTCAGTGGTTGCTATGTTTTACTGCACCCATGTTACTGGGCAACGGCTTAGAACTAGGCTGGCAAGCTCACTTAAAATGTAAGCCAACATTTACGAAAATATTCCAGTACCCAACCTCATCTCTTTATACTTTCACCTATAGTCACTCTTAGCTATAAATATCAGGTATGGATTTAGGATAAGCTTATTAAAATTACCTAAAATTTTAAAGACATATTTTGACAATGACAAGCATTTTCCAAAAAGGAAAGATCAGATTTTAGGTTCCTCCTAGTCCTAAATTTTAATTATTTAACTACTTTAAAATCATAACATACAGAATGTTTGGTCAAAAGTGAGAGCCCAGCCCCTGGCTTTCATGAGTGCCAATGGAGCAGGACTAGGGCAGGAAGCTCCATTTCAAGCCTCCTACACTGGGAGTCGCCTTGGTCCAGACTCCACCTCAGGAAAAGCCCACCAAGCAGTGACCCCTCCCCAGAAAGGGTCAGGACTACTCCCACAGGCTATTTAGGCTGCTGCCCAGAAAAGGAACACAGGTCTCCCCTGCTCTCTTCCCCCTGCCATACTTTCTGGGACCACCCAGGAGTACTGCATTAAACATGGCATCTTTTATTTGGTCTGATTTGGTCTGAATGGAATTATTTGCATCGGCAGAGAGGCTCGTCTTAAGAATATTCCTAACACAAAAGGCAATAAGTGACCATTTTCTAGCACCCATGACTTTTCGCCTCCTAGAATATTGTTTAAACACAAAAGAAATAGTACTAGACTTGATCTTCCCACTATCCAGAAAGGGTAGTCCTGACATAAAATAGACATGCAATGAACTTCAGAGGATTGCTAATTTCTGAGAAGCACATTAAAATACTGATATAGTGTCATCAATTAAATGTTTACTGAGGAAAAAGTAGGATGGAAAGGCGTGGAATGAGATGGAGACAGAACAGGAGGATGCAAGAGGAAGAAAGGAAGAAGACTGAAGGGTTTACATTTTAAAACTAAGGTTCTTCTAAAGAACAACCAGGAAATTGATCCTACTCACCAAGCACATGTGAGAGTGGAGCCAGAATTCTTCAGGGAGTTCTTAGTGATGCTAATGTCATGGGAAATTCTCAAATATTCATTCACACTTTCTAGGAACAAAATCTTGGCTTCTGATTCCAGTGATCCCCCATTCTTTAATCTCCAATCTTATGGTTTACAACTGCCTTTCCTACATTTTTCAAACATATTCTGACTTATATTATAGGAAGGATCGGGGGTACAAATGAGCATTTGTCATTCAAGAACATCAACAACTTCTGTTTAGAAAAAAAACAAAGAATATGCTCATAAAGAGATTAATCGAGTCAAGAAGGAAAAAATATAAAATCGAGCGACATTCCTGGCCAGCAAGGGGCAGGAATCCATTAGAGGAGGGATCTCCCCAGCTCAGCTGCCTTGCGTGCTGGGGCCTGGGCTGTGGGCGCAACCCGGCGGGAGGCAGTTTCTGTGTTTTGATAGCCTGCCTGAGGACAGGTGGGCCCTGTGTCAGCTCAGCAACATTCCTAGCCAGCAAGGGACACAGATCTTCCAGCAGACATCCACTGGAGGAGGGGTGAGTTTGCTCCTGGCCCGCAGCAGAAGCCCTGTAAGGAGGAATTCAGACTTTCCTCAACCCCCTTGACTCCCTGGTCACCCTGCAGTGACAATCCAAAGAATCAACGAAACAAAAAGTTGGTTCTTGGAGAAAATCAACAAGATTGAAAACCCCTAGCTAAACTAATCAAACGGCAGAGAGAGAACACTCAAATTAATAAGATCAGAAATGAAAAGGGGGACATAACCACAGACCCAGAGGAAATTCAGAGAATCATTCGATCTTACTACGAAAGCTTATATGTCACAAAGTTGGAAAATGTACAAGAAATGGACTGGTTTTTAGATAAGTACCATTTACCAAAGTTAAATCAAGACCAGGTGAACAATCTAAATAGACCTGTTAGTCGCGAAGAATTAGAAGCTGTTATCAAAAACCTCCCAACCAAAAAAAGATGGTTTCAATGCAGAATTCTACCAAAACTTCCAAGAAGTGCTAATACCTATACTCCTTAATGTATTTCACAATATAGAAACAGAAGAGTTATTGCCAAATTTTTTTTATGAAGCTACAGTTACCCTGATACCAAAACCACATAAAGACACAACCAAGAAAGAGAATTACAGGCCAATCTCACTCATGAACATCGACGCAAAAATTCTCAACAAAATCCTGGCAAACCGAATCCAAGAACACATTAGAAAAATTATCCATTATGATCAAGTAGGCTTCATCCCAGAGATGCAGGGCTGGTTCAACATACGCAAATTTATCAATGTAAATCCATCACATAAATAAACTGAAAGAAAAAAACCATATGATCATTTCATTAGATGCTGAAAAAGCATTTGACAAAATTCAACATCCCTTTATGATAAAGGTGTTGAAGAGATTGGGGATACAAGGATCATACCTAAATATAATAAAAGCTATTTACAGCAAGCCGACAGCTAACATCAAATTGAATGGAGAAAAACTCAAAGCCATTCCATTGAAATCAGGAACACGACAAGGCTGTCCACTCTCCCCATATCTCTTCAATATAGTGCTTGAAGTTCTAGCAATAGCAATACGACAACATAAGGGGATCAAGGAGATTCGATTGGAAAGGAAGAAGTTAAACTCTCGTTATTTGCAGATGATATGATAGTGTACATAAGTGACCCCAAAAACTCTACCAAAGAACTCCTACAGCTGATAAACACCTTTAGTAATGTGGCAGGGTACAAGATCAACTCCAAAAAATCAGTTGCCCTCCTATACACAAAGATAAAGAAGCAGGGACGGAAATCAGAGAATCTTCACCTTTCACGATAGCCACAAATAGTATAAAGTATCTTGGGATAACTCTAACCAAGGAAGTGAAAGACCTATTTGACAAGAACTTTAAGTCTTTAAAGAAAGAAATTGAAGAGGATACCAGAAAATGGAAAGATCTCCCCTGGTCTTGGATTGGGAGAATCAACACAGTTAAAATGGCAATTCTACCAAAAGCAATCTATAGATTCAATGCAATCCCCATCAAAATCCCATCAAAATTCTTCACAGACCTTGAGAGAACAATAATCAACTTTATATGGAAAAACAAAAAACCCAGGATAGCCAAAACAATCTTATATAATAAAAGAACTTCTGGAGGCATTACCATCCCTGACTTCAAACTCGATTACAGAGCTACAGTAATGAAAACAGATTGGTATTGGCATAAGAACAGAGAAGTTGACCTATGGAATCGAACGACCCGGACATTAACCCACAAACCTATGAACACTTGATTTTTGACAAGAGAGCTAAAGGTATGCAATGGAAGAAGGAAAGCATCTTTAACAAATGGTGCTGGCATAACTGGATGTCAACCTGTAGAAGAATGAAAGTAGATCCATATCTATCACCATGCACAAAAATCAAGTCCAAATGGATTAAAGACCTCAACATTAACCTGACCACTTTGAACCTGATAGAAGAGAAAGTGGGAAGTAGTTTACAAGACATAGGTACAGGAGACCACTTCCTAGGTAGAACCCCAGTAGCACAGACAATAAGAGAATCAATGAATAAATGGGACCTCCTGAAACTGAGAAGCTTCTATAAAGCAAAGGACACTGTCAGTAAGACAAAAAGGCTACCTTCCGACTGGGAGAAGATCTTCACCAACTCCTCATCAGACAAAGGTCTGATCTCCAAAATATACAAAGAACTCAAGAAACTAGACACTAAAACTCTAATTAACTCAATTAAAAAATGGGGTACTGAACTGAACAGAGAATTCACAACAGAAGAACTTCGAATGGCCAAAAGACACTTAAGGTCATGCTCAACATCCTTAGCGATCAGGGAAATGCAAATCAAAACAACTATGAGATCCCATTTTACACCTGTCAGAATAGCTAAACTCAAAAACACCAATGATAACCTATGCTGGAGAGGATGTGGAGTGAGGGGAATACTCATCCATTGTTGGTGGGAATGCAAACTTGTGCAGCCACTGTGGAAATCAGTGTGGCGATTTCTCAGGAAACTGGGAGTCAACCTCCCTCAGGACCCAGCAATTCCACTCTTGGGAATATACCCAAGAGATGCCCTATCATACCACAAAAGCATTTGTTCAACTATGTTCATAGCAGCACTATTTGTAATAGCTAGAACCTAGAAACAACCTAGGTGCCCCTCAATAGAAGAATGGTTAAAGAAGGTGTGGAACATATATACATTAGAGTTTTACTCAGCTGTAAAAAACAATGGCATCTTGAATTGTTCATGCAAATGGATGGAAATAGAAAACACTTTACCGAGTGAGGTAACTCAGACCCAAAAAGAGGAATACGGTATGTACTCACTCGTAAGTGGATTCTAGCCATAATTAAAGGTCTTTGCGCCTATTATTAGTGATCCTAGAGAAGCTAAATAAGAAGGTGAACCTGAAGAAAATCATGTAGTTATCCTCCTGGATATTGGAAGTAGACAAGAGTGCCAGGCAACATTGGGTGCACGGGGGCGGGAGTGGATGGAAGGGGAGAGGGTTAGAGAGAAGGGATTAGAGGAGGATTGGGGAAAGCTTGGGGGATTGGGATGGGGGGAGGGAGGAAGGATGGATATGGGAGCAGCGAAGTATATATCTCAACTAAGGGAGCCATTTTAGGGTTTACAAGAAACTTGATTCTAGAGGGGTTCCCAGGTCCAAGGAGAGATCCCCAGATTGTTCCCTGGACAGCAGAGGAGAGGGTGCCTGAACTGGCTTTGGCCCATAACCATACTGATGAATATTTTGCATATCACCATAGAACCTTCATCTGGCGATGGATGGAGATAGAGACAGAGACACATTGGAACACTGGACTTAACTCCCTAGGTCCAAATGAGAAGCAGAAGGAGGGAGAACGTGAGCAAGAAAGGCAGGATCAGAGGGAATCTTCACCCGATGATGAATGGAGATTGAGACAGAGACCCACATTGGAGCACTGGTCCAAATGAGGAGCAGAAGGAGGGAGAACATGAACAAGAAAGGCAGGACTGTGAGGAGTGTGTTCACCCACTGATACAAGGGGACTGATCTAATGAGAGCTCACCAAGGCCAGCTGTACTGGGACTGAATGAGCACGTGATCAAACCGGATTCTCTGAATGTGGCCGGATTCTCTGAATGTGGCTGGCACGGGGACTGTCTGAGAAGCCATTGATAATGGCACTGGGACTTGTTTCCTCTGCACGTTCTGGATTTTTGGGATCCTAGTCAGTTTGGATGCTCACCTTCCTAAACCTGGAGGGAGGGGGGGAGGAACTTGAACTTCCCACAGGGCAGGAAACACTGACTGCTCTTAGGGCTGGAGAGGGAGGAGGAGAGGGAGTAGGGGGAATGGGAAGGTATTGGGAGCAGGGACGGAAGTGGAAACTTTTATAAATTAATAAAAAAAGATATCACAAAGTCCAAGTATCAAATAAATAGGATTCACAAACACATACTATAGAATTTCAAATGTCACAGTGAAATTGAACCTTAAAGAAAAGGTGTAATTTAAATTTTTATTTTAAAGAAAGAAACTGGGGCAAGGTAAAAGGAAAAGAAGACTGATACTGGAAGCAGAAAGCAGGTTTAAGGGACAATGGAGGAAAACAAGTTTGGATAAGAAGCCTTTTCCATAATGAGTATGAGCTCAGAAAGCCAAGGACAAACAATTCTGAAGAAGTCATTTTGAGTCAAGAACTCAGCTGTGGTGTGGAGGACCTGGAGAAATGGCTCAGCAGTTAAAGAGGGTGTGCTGCTCTTGCAGAGGACCAGAGATCTCAGCACCTACATAGGTGGGCTCACCACTGAAAATAACTCCAGCACCAGTGAATTCTAGCTGGCCTCCACATGTATGCAAACACACACAGCAAGACGTGAGTATATTCTGAATTCAGTTGGTAGGACATTTTTTTTTAATGTGCATTGGTGTCAGATCCCCTGGAATTGGAGCTGCAGACAGTTGTAAGCTGCCATGTGGGTGCTGGAAATTGAACCCGGGTCCTCTGGAAGAGCAGTTAAGACTGCTCTTACATGCTAAGCCATCTCTCCAGTCCCATTAGGACATTTCTTCTACAAATATATTCCCAGAGTAGACATAGACTGAACAATGTAAGAGAAGTACATACTGGGTCTAATACATTATATATGACAAATCACTAATCTTTCTCTTAGGAATTTATTCTTCTACACTTCTTGAATTAGGACAGTCCCAACACTAAGGTATTTATCACACAATATGAATCATTTTTTATTTTTTTTTATCTTGCCTAGTTCCTCAATGGCTCATTACTTCAACATCAGCATTTGAAGGACACAGGAAAAGACAACTATAATGAAGTCTACACAGATTTTAGTAAGGGTATATAATCCTGAGGTTCCAATTCCTATCGTTAATTGTCTTAGAGTTTCTACTGCTGTGAAGAGACACCATGACCACAGCAACTCTTATAAAGGAAAACATTTAATTGGGGTGGCGTACACTTCAGAGTTTCTGTCCATTATCATCATGGTGGGACTTGGCGGTGTGCAAGCAGACACTGTGCTAGAGAAGGAGCTGAGTGTCCCACATCTTGCAGGCAACAGGAAGTGGACTGACTGTCACCCTTAGCAAAGCTTGAGAAAAGGAAACCACAAAGCCCGCCCCCACAGCAACACACTTCCACCAAGGCCATGCCTACTCCAACAGAGCCACACCCCCTACACGCTTATGGGGGCAATTACATTCAAACTATCAAACTAATAGTTTGAATTTAAAGACATCATCTGTCAGTTTATAGGCATGGTGGCTCATCCATGCAGTCCCAACACTGGGGAGACTGAGCCAAAAGGATATGCCAGGTGTTTGAAGTTAATGAGAGATATAGAGTGAGTTCCAGATCAGCCTCAGCTAAAGGATAAAACCCTGCTTCAATTTAAAACAACAAAGAAAAACAATATAGAAACAACAACAAAAAGATCATTTAAGCCCACCATTCAGGTCTGAAGTCCCTGTTAGGTCCTAAGAAATTCCTTTTCCCAAACTCTGGCATTTATGTGAAACTAGTCTGTAGACCAGGCTGGCCTCAAACTCACAAAGATCCTCCTGCCTCTGCCTCCCAAGTGCTGGGGATCAAAGGCGTGCACCACCACTGCCCAGGAGGCCAATCTTCTTATCTCTGGCAAAAGAGGGGAGGCATATGGCTGTTCCATTACATGGAACAAGCATGGTACCCATGCCTGTCGTACCCATTAGCATAACAAGGTCTATGCCAGCCTCTAAGCTCCCTCAGTTCCTACTAGCAAGAACCTGGTTCAGTCATCCTGGCTGGCAAATCCCACCCTCTACCCTAAACCTCTCCAGCTCATGACCTTCATTCCTTCCCCCAGCTTCCCTGGCCCATGATTACCCAATCTCTTGCTCTGCTCTCGACTCCAGGACCCCTTTCCTCTCGCTCTCCCTTCTCATGGCGGGGTCTGCTGCACTGGCCATGTTTACTCTGGACCCTTCTTTGACGCCTCTGGCTGTTCTCTCCCTCATATCTACAATGATACTTCTCCTCAACCATACTTTGAAGCAGTTATGTCCTCGTCTTCATTCGGCCCCAGAACTCAGGAGGCTAAGGTGGAGAAATTGCCAATTCAAAGTAAGCCTAGCTTACAAAGCTAGACCGGTTCTTATTACTTTCCCCACCAAACAGACCACTTTTAAAAAGTAAATTAAATAAAAAAACTTAATTTACCTTACAGGTTATATTATTAAGGGTTCAACAAATGGAGAGTGAGCCTACTGTAATCTCAAGGCTTAAAAACTCGCGTCTTGCAACCTCTCAAATGGTGCATGTAATTCTAAACCGTTATCTTTTTATTTAAGAATATTACTAAAGGCAGTCTGCATACTTTATCTCCTTAGAAAAGAAATACTCAAGAGAAATGCCCAGCATACTCTGGAATAAGTAACAGCCAAAGAACAACTCAAACCCATTTGCAAGGCTCCAAAGAGTCACGTGACACCGAAAAAAATCAGTGTTCTACTAATCCTAATTAAAGTGGTTTGAAGTCAAATCTAAATACAAAAGATGCGAAATGTTATCACGTATAGGCTAAAAGCATAAATCTAGAGAACTCTGAACTCAGATTAATAAGCCACATTTAATTGTGCTCTAGTTGAAATTAAACTTGTTTACGGTGATGTTGCTTGGCAACAGAAGCACAGCTTTAACAACCAACTCAGTTCTTTAGACCTCATTTAGTACTTTATACTAACAGTCGGAAGATATTATGAATTCGCCATATAGTAGAAAGTTCGGAAGAAATTTATCCTTATCCTAGACATCTTTGAGAAGTGGCTTGATGATTAGGTAACCAAGGACTTAAAACACTAAGTAAAGGCCAAAGTGTCCTTTTATTAGTCAGCAATTGGACTAAGGATTCGCCAAAGTTATCAAGCCCAAAACACGCTTAATATAGTTCTCAGCAACACCTGCACACACCACTGCCACAACTATCTTAAAGAACAAGGAAAAGGACAACGTGGCTTCTCCACCACAAAGTAAACTGAAGGAGCTTCACATGAAGCCAGTTACTCAGCTGGCTAGCATGCCGCAGTGCACCAAAGAGCCCCGTAAGGAGTTCCACGTGCTTCTAAAGACCGCATCCCGAGCTCGTCTCACGGCCTGCCTTCCTAACACGCGCTTCCTCCTTTTTCACCAGGAAACAAAACCCGGGTTCAAGGGCGGGCGTGGAGGAGGAGGGCTGCAGGGTCCCACCCAGCCGCCCCGCAAACCTAAAACGAGAGGTTACTTACCAAACTCACGGTCCTTGCAGCTTGCCCACGGAACACGGTCGCGCTCGCCCCCGGGGGACCCCGGCACAGCTCCGACCGCCGCCACCCACTCCGATCTGCTCGACCAGGCATTGGGGCCGAGGGGTCGGGGGTCCCACAGCTGGGGTGTCGGGCCCAGCCCGCCACGCCTGAGGCGGTCCTGGCAGCCGCTCGCGCCGCGAGCTGAAGAGGAAGCTGGGGACAGCTGAGGTAGCCCGGGAAACTCGAAGGGCCGAGAGGGCGGCGGCGGCAAGCCCGGCTCCTCCTCCGCGGCCCGGCCTCCTCGGCAGACACGCCGCCCCCTCAGCCCGGCAGCCCGCCACTCGGAGCCGCCGAGCCGCCCTTGTCCGGAGCCGCCGCGGCGCGCCGACAGGAAGTCCCGCCCCCGATCTACGTCATCAACGCCGCGCGCCGCCCCGGGCCGGAGCCGTTGGTGGAGGGACGCTGGCTGCAGCGACGGTTGAGCCGGCTGCGGCTGCGGCTGCGGCTGCGGCTGCTGCGGTGGTCAAAGTGTGGACGCCGCTTTGGGACATCCCCTGTGGGCTGCATCGAAAGCCCGCGAGCCCGAGGATCGGCAGGTCTCGCCCCTGACACTCGTGTCGTGAGCCGATCTCACCTCAAAGCCCGAAGCCCGGTGGGTTGAGGGACGCTCTGCCCTCCTCCCGCCCTTGTCACGCCTCCTTTTTTTGAGGGCCGCTACCTCTGTCCCTGCTGGCCGCCTGTCATCGTGCCTGCTGGGCGGATTTTCGGGCTCTGGCACTCAGTCAGCCTGAGAGTGCGGTGTCGCCCCCCAACTTGTCACCAGAGAAGTCAGATCAGGCCCTCCTGCCCCAGTGTCATCCCGTAGGCTCGCCTCCTCTTAGAAAGTGACAGTGAGTTCCTGATCTTCAGGCTGTTAACTAAAGTTGAAACTTGGTGCCACCTTTGACAATATTTGTTACCTAAAGTCTGAAATGAACTAGGCTTCCAGCGCCATGGGAGAAACAGGCGTCTGTGTCAATAGCGTAGCTTCTGTTTGTATCTCTGACCTCCTAGTACAAGGGCAACAGAGCTGTGGCGGTTTTTTTTTTAATGGGGGTGGGGTGCATCAGAAGCATAGTGTTATGTAAATTAGATACGTGGGAGACACAGTCCGACCAGAATAGAGAAACCGGAAATTCTGAATGTGACATTGACAGTAATAATTTGCCGAACCAGTGATGCGGCATTTTTATAGATGACCTTAACCCCGAATTGTGTGGATTCAGTTTTGTTTTACGGTTTTCCCAGATCCTGAAATCAACTGTAGCAACCAGTGAAACCACCCGTTCGAAATCTCTGGTAAGTGTGGAAAAGATGACTACGAGGAAAAGCGAGTGGAAGAAAAGCTCTCACACAAGAGTAAATGCTAAATGAACACTTACAGAAAAAAAATTAAACCATTACAAAAAATAGAAAATCTGTGCTGAAGAGATGGCTCGGTGGTATAGAGCGCTTCCCGCTTTTCCGACAGATCCAAATTCGATTCCCAGAACCCAGGTCCTGCTGCTCACACCTGCCTGTAACTACAGCTGCAGAGGAATCTGACACCTTTGACCTCTGTGAGCACCTGCACTCGAGTGCATGTACCCACGTGTAGACACATGTAACTAAAAATAGTAACATTTTTAAACTAGAACTCAAAGGTGAATATATTGATCACCCTGAGGTTAGAAAGGCCTTTTCCAATAACGAAATAAACTGCATGAAACAACAAAAATTGTAATTAATACACCCATAAAATTGACAATAGCCATAGAAAATGCATTTATATCATTCGCAAGAAGAAAAACATTCCCGACATGCAACTCTTAAAAGATCAAGTATAACTTTCAACACCTGAATACTAAAAGTTGGCAAAAGAGAATGTGTTCATTCAGTAGAAGACTCTAGACCCTTTAAGCGGTCCATTACATATGTCCATAGACTATGGGTTGTATTTGCCCAAAAATAAAAGCAAAATACAAATCACAGTGTACAGAATATGGATGCATGTATGTTGATATAAAAGTACAAAAATGTAAATGAATGTAAGACAGTGATTTTTATCTTTTGGATAACCTTGTTTGGAATTTTTAATTCATAAACATCATTTTATGAAAGTAAAGTTATACTTTATTTTTTAATTAAAGATGTGCCAGGGAAAGGAGAATGAATTCACTGTAGACCCTCACAAGTGTGTGATCTTGGGATCTGAGTGTAGGATGCTTTTGTTTGATGTTTTTTTGTCATGAGATTGATTAATTTACCTGTAGATCTACAAGCTAACTTACCACTTGCATATCTTGATTCTAACTTTTCTTCCTGGACTAACACTCTCCTATATTTTCTGTGTCCCTCACAGTATTTTTCACACTGTCCTGTAATTCTGTCTGCCACGCGATTATTTTTGCTCCTTCTGCACATATATCTTTCTGTTATACACATTTCCTTTCTCTTACCTGTCATTTGTTTTTGCATGTGTAAATTTACCAGTACTAATAGAATTATGTAGCTTTTAGAGAGATACTTGGGTTCCTTATGCTAGTAATAAAAGCAAGTTAGGTTGCCAAAACTGCCATGAAGCTGGGGGTAGAACTCAGTGACAGAACACTTGCTAGCGTGTGAGACCCAAGGGAAGGAAGGGTTGGAGGCAAGGCAGGAGCTGACACAAAAGGAATAAAAGATTAAGTCACTCAGTGTAGAGCAATTTATAATCAAAAACCTGGCAAAGGGAACCCCAGGTCCATATAACTGTACTAGTGAATGTTATCAGACATTTTTAGGGAGTGTTCCATTTCTATCCTGTTTCAGAAAACAAAACAATAAGAAACACTCTCCAGTTTTATGAGTTCAGCATAATCTCAGTACCAACATCTGTCAAGAACATTTTATAAGAAAATCACAGACTAATGTTCTTCATAAAAAGACTTTTAAATTCTCAAAATATTAGCATATTAAAGTTTACAATATAGAAAATTAGATATCACCAGGCAGTGGTGGTGCACACCGTTAATCCCAGCACTTGGGAGGCAGAGGCAGGTGAATCTCTGTGAGTTTGAGACCAGCCTGGTCTACAAGAGCTAGTTCTGGGACAGGCCCCAAAGCTACAGAGAAACCCTGTCTCGAAAAACAAAAATAAAAGAAAGAAAATTAGATACCAGGCTGGAGAGATGGCTCAGAGGTTAGGAGCGCTGCCTGCTCTTCCAGAGGTCCTGAGTTCAATTCCCAGCAACCACATGTTGGCTCACAACCATCTATAATGAGATCTGGTGCCCTCTTCTGGTCTGGTGGCATACATGCAGACAGAACACTGTATACATAATAAATAAATAAATCTTTAAAAAAAAAAAAAAGAAAATTAGATACCATGACCAAAGAGGATTAAATTTAATATAGGGCAAGGATTGATAATATTATTATAAGAATATAATAATATTACTGAAGCATAATACTAATAGAACAAAGCCATAGTCCCAATAGATACAGAAAAAATATTTTACAAAATTCAAAACTCATTGACATTAGAAAGTTTCAGCAAGCTAAGAACAGAAGGGAACTTCCTCAAGTAGATTGATTATCATTTTTTGAAAACTTAATGGTGAAATAGGAAATCTGCTTTCATTAAAATCAGGCATAGCATTAACACAAAAGTTTCTATAGCAGGGGAGAAAAAAAAAAAACGCAAAACTTCATATGGTCATATGAAAGACCCCAGATAGTCAAAGCAATCCTGAAGGGGAAAACGCTCGAGAAAGGATAGTGCCTGTTTTCAAATTATATGACAGAGCCATAGTAATAAAAACAATGTAATACTGGCACACAAACACCCAAGGTTGTTCTCTGTCCTCCACACGTATGCATACACTCATATACACATGCATGAAAGACACTATCAATGGTAAAAACTGACTCATAGATAAGGATAAAATATTTGTAAATCATTTATAAGATACACAGGTATGTGGAGCACTGAACTCGAGAACAATGCAGTTGAAAGGCTGGGAAGTTGGAGAAATGGTTCAGTGCTCTGGTAGAGGACCAGAGTTCCAAGCATCCACATCAGGCAGCGAACAACTGCCTGTAATTCCAACTCAGGAGAATCCTGTGTCCTCTTCTGGCCTCCTCAGCCACCTGAGTACACGTGAGCATAAGCAAAGACTTGAAAAACTGAAATAAAAATAAAATTCAGGGTTGGAACTAGGGGTGTAGCCTAACTGGTGGAGTCTTGCCTAGCATGCACATAAACCTATGTATATACCTGTAATCCCAGCACAAAATAAAAAGCTGAAAGTGGAAATGGTGGAAGCAGAAGGAATATGATCTTGAGGCCAGCCTGAACTGCAAGTGAGACCCATTCTGAAAAGGGGCAAGAGGTACAGAAAGTATAGGCATTTCTCCAGTGATGGCAAATAGGCACATAAAAAGATGCTCAGTATCATGAATCAAATGTATATCAAAATTGAATCACCATTGCACACTCGTTAAAATGACTATCCGCACCTAATACACACCCCAGGAAGTAACAAATCCTGGTGAGACTGGAGACATTGAAACTCTTGTGAATTGATGGCAAGATTGTAAAACCACTCTGAAAACCAGGGTGACAGTTGGACACAAAGTTAAGAATAATCCAGTATTCCACTTGTAGTATGTACCCAAAACAGTTGAGAGCAGAAGCTCAGAGATAAATCCATGTGTGTAGCAAAATTATTCAAAACAGCTAAAACGTGGAAACAAAAATGTCTGTGCCTGGATGAATAGGTAAAACATGGTAATATTCATCAATAAAACACTGTCTACTATTATAAAGGATGTCCTGGCCTATGCTACAGCATGGGTTCACTGTGAGCATGGGGGTTAGTTATGCAATAGAATATAACCAGCCAGAAAAAGATAATAAATAGAAGAATATTTATTTTTCCACTTAGTTTCTTAACTTAAATCACAGGATAATAGCTGCCAACTCCGGGGGGAAGGTAGAAACCAGA
Organism: Myodes glareolus; assembly: GCF_982192425.1. Taxonomy (NCBI): domain Eukaryota; kingdom Metazoa; phylum Chordata; class Mammalia; order Rodentia; family Cricetidae; genus Myodes; species Myodes glareolus. Next base: position 35,159,019 of record NC_142051.1, read on the forward strand.
AGTTACTGCTTAATGAGTTCAAAATATCAGTTCAGGATGAAAAAAGAGTTCTGGAGATGGGTTATAGTGCAACATTATGAATGCATTTCATTCCTCTGTATCATACATTTTTAAATAATTAAGGGGCCGAGCATAATGAAACACACTCCTGGAATCATAGCACATAAGAAGTGGGAGCAACTCCTGAAATCAGGACTTCAGGATCATCCTATGCTACATAGAAATTTTGAAAACAACCTGGACTAAATGAGACCCTGGCTCAAAAAAATGAAAAATGAATAAATTAACCTAAAATTTTAAATGATTAAGGGATAAATTTTATGAGTATCTTGATAAAACAAAGACTGTTCAGTTCATCTTTAGTCATGAGAAATGCAGGTCTAGTATAGTGGATTCCACTTCACATGCTGAGGAGCTGCAGTCGGTCTTGTAGAGCCCTAATGTCAGTAACGATGTACGCAGCTGGAACTCACACATCACTGGTGTTAGGACAACATTCGTTAGTGAACGTTCACAGTTTAATTTAAACAGCAATCTAACCTAACCTATGCACGATCCATTCATCTCAGTTACTTGACTGAAATGAAATTCAAGTTCATGAGAATACTACATGTTTAGAAGAACCTTATTCAAAAAGTAGCCACTCGCCTATCTCGGGAACATAAAAATATGAAAATTATACAGTCACACACTAGACTACAAGTAAGCAATAAAAGGAACATGTTGTCTATACACTCAACAACATGAATAAATCTCACAAATATTACTATAAACAAGAAGCTGGGCACATCAGAGTACATGATATTTGGTTCTGTTCATATGGAATCCAAGAAAAAGTTTTATAAATTTCAAGGCGACTTTAAGACACAGCAATATAGTAGAAAAAGAGTCTAAAGCATCTTAATGATAAACAATCCTATACTTTGTGTCAAGTTACTTATAATGCAGTTCTCAAAACTCAACAAACTGAATATCTAAGATATGTGCATTTTATTCTATATTAACTATGCCACAACAGCTTATATATTTAAAAGTATTAATAGAAATTACACCTTTTGGTTCATTGAAACACTAATTACTGCTAGGAAGGCCACTCCCCTCCTGATATCAAAATACTGAGAAATTTGACCAGCAGTTAGGAAACTGCTTAGTGTTCCTGCTCTCAGGAAAATGAAACACGAGTCAGCCCTCAGGACCAATATGTTGATATCCATGGACTCTGTGAGATGGAAAATATCCATTTGAAAAGATTGTGTCTGATGAAAACAGAAAGGAAATTATTTGGAGGAGGAGGAGAAGGCTTGCAATATGAGTTCACCAGTAAAAGCACTTGCCGCCCAAATCTGAGTATGATCCTGGGAACCCACCTAAAAGTGGAAGGAGAGAACAGACTCCATCAAGTTGTCCTCTGACCTTTGCATGTGTGCCATGCATGCACATCATGCTCATGCATGCACACACACACACACTCTTAATTTTAAAAGGAGAGTAGGGAGAATGGGCATTGAAGGAGAGGTACGAATAAAGCATATTGGCACACATAACTATATGAAAATGCTGTGTGAGACCCGTTCATATGCTCAAACATAAGTTAAATTGAACCCATGTGAGTACCTTTTGATTTAAAAACCATTACACATGGTGAACATGATAAGCACAGTCATATCAACCACTAACCTTTTGATAGTGAAAAATAATTATGGCCAGGTGTGGTAGAACAAGCTACGGCAGACAGAGACAGGCTGAGTTCAAGGCCCTGAGTTAGAAGCCAGCCTGGTCTCCATAACGAGTTCTAGGACATCCAGAACTTCACATAGAAACCCTGAATCTAAGAACTAGAAAAAAAATTGTGATGTACTGAGTACATCCAAAAATTTTGTCATTCCTTAATTACATAGTATTTCTATTGTAGTAGGCTTTATATGTGTGTCAGCTTATAACAAAAACTTGAGATGATCAATTTAGAAAAAAGTTTATTGTATCTTGCAGTTTGGGATTGTTGTGCATAATCATTTGTCCCTTTGGGGGCCACTAGTGAGGCAACACACCACGGCAAGCAATGCAGAGTTCGTTGATTCTCAACCTATGGGTCAAATGACCTTTTCACAGGGGTCGCCTAAGACCCTCAGAAAACACAGATATCTACATTACACAAATAAAATTATAATAGCAGTAGCAAAATTTCAGTTATGAAGTAGCAACGAAAATAATTTTTTGGTTGGGGGTCACCAAAACTTGAACTATTTTAAAGAATTGGAAGTATTAGGAAGAATGAAAACCACTCATGGGTAAGAAGTGAAGAAATAAGAAGTGGGCGGGATGGTGTTCCACTATTCCCTTCCAGGGCATGCTGCCCATAATAAAGACCTCCTAGTAGGCCCTACCCATTAAAAAGGCTCTACCACCTCCTAATTGTACCACACTGGGAAATCGCTGTTTACCAAAAAATCTTTCAGGAGGGCATTTAAGATCTAAACTGTAACAATAAATAATATAGGTTTTAGAACCAGGTAGTGGTGGCGCACACCTTTAATCTGCACTTGGGTGGCAGAGGCAGACAGATATCTGTGAGTTCGAGGCCAGTCTGGGCTACAGAGCAACTTCCAGGACAGCCAAGACTATACAGAGAGAAATTCCATCTCAAAAAACCAAAGATAAAGAGATAGAAAGAGAGAGGGGGAGTCTAATTTTAAAGGATACAGGAGACTTATAGGTTATATACAAATATGTTTTATAAAAGGAGTTTGAGCATCTGTAAATTTTCTTATACATAAAGCATCTGGAAACCAATACTGGGTGAACAACACTCTATAACATTGAGGAATACATTCAAACTGCAGAAAAAAAAAGTGCCCAAACAGTAATAAATGAGCTAGTCTATTATGGAAGATCAAAGGGGGTAGATGCTATAAAATTAAAGGCTTTGGTATTATCAACCAAAGTTACTAATTCCTGGAATAATAGTACTTGAGAAACCTAGTAAGGAAATTTTTTTTACAAGTTTAAATTTTAAATAAGAAAAAGGGAGGACATTTGAAGTGTTTGAACATAGAATGCTGTGGGATATAAGAAGTCTTTTAACAGAGAGCAGGCATTGCAGTATTACTTTTTACTTTCCACATTTCATAGCTTGTTGCCAGGGACAGAAATAATATATAAGGAATAGCTTGTTTTATGGAATGTCAAGGGTGGGGAATGTTCTGTTTTCTATAGTTTAGTGGGAAATGAGACGATATTTGTCTTAAAATATACACACATTTTTCCTTCATCTGTTAGCTTCTCTTTCTCACATTCTCTTATATTTTTGGTTGTAAGCCTAGCCTTTAACGGCTGAGCCATCTCTCCAACCCCACGTTCTCTTTAGTAATTATGCTTTCCCTTAGGTTCTCATTCACCTTCTTTCCTTTTTTTCTTTTTCTCCTCTAGACAAGATTTCTGTTTTCATAATTGATGCTCAGGAGACATTTTAGGCACTACCCCTAACACATACCCCTGTTTTTCACAGCACATGACCATGAAAACCTAAAACAAATATATTGAATATCTGTTTCTATACTTGGGCTCCTTGGAATACCAAAAATCATGGTAATATCTAAAGAGCTTGTCCCAAACCCAATTTTTGTCCCCTTGGAGAGTAATGTTCTCCATAAAGATGCATACTCCAAATAATAAGTTCTCTGAAAGAGTAGATAATCATGTTTACCATTATTTTAAAAAAAATTAAGCACTTTTACATCCCCATTGAACAACTATATGCCAAAGTTCCTGCTGTGGGATGATTCTCTTGTACACTGTAAAGATTTGTCACTCGGATTGGTACAATAAAATTCTGATTGACCAGTAGCCAGTCGGGAAGTATAGGCTGGGTGATCAAACTAAGAATGATGGAAAGTATAAAGCAGAGTCTGAGGAGTCACCAGGCAAACACAGTGGGAGCAGGAGATGAGCGTGCCATACCAATAAAGGTACTGCCATGTGGCAGATAGTAAATAAGTATGGTTAATTTAAGTGTAAGAGTTAACTCATAACAAGTCTGAGCTATGGGTCGAGCATTTATAAGTAATATTAAGCCTCTGAGTGGTTATTTGGGAACTTGTGGGCAAGAGAGAAATGTTCAACTATAGTTCTTCACTTTTATAGATGATACTACCTACTATTGGTTATTTCACAGCACCTCCATTTTCAAAGAGCATCTTCCTGGACTAGACGTGGAAAACACTGTGGCTCAAAGCATTATACTCACAAAGAGTTCAAAGGGTAGGTTATTTACATAAATATCTCCACTATGTGCTGATTTTTTCCATGTTTACCACTGAGAGATAATTGCTTTCTAATTTTTTCTCTGAATTCTGAAGCTATACAGCCTTTTGATACTTACAACCTTATATAACTTATAAAGTTATCAATTTCAATTGAGGGTAAGGAATTAGACTAGAAGAGACTAGAAATAGAATAGAAAAAATAACTGAGAGTAAGGAAAAAAGAAGTAACCAAGCTTCTCTCATTTTTTAATTTATAAGTAAAATTTTGTGATCTTAATAATCATACTCTGAGTTGTTCTCAAAAGAAGTGTTTTATAAACTAGATATTGCCTAAGGATTGGGGACTAATGTGATAGCATTTTAGGAGGCTTCAGGAATACTAGACATCCTGCAGTACAAAACTTAGTCTGAGTCTTAGAGAAGTAAGCAAGATAGAAGTAAGCATTGATGAAAGGAAATGGGGTTTAAAATCAAGGGAGAAAGAAGTAGACCAAGAGAGTCTTCAAGAGTGGTGTAGGCTCTGCAATAGAGCTCCAAGAAAGTCTTGGTCATGGCAATAAGAAGACTCCAAAGTGCAGGAAATAACTTGAGAGGTCCCAGTTTTGAACAGACATGGCTGGGCTCAGCCATTGGTGGGGAAAAATCCAGAAGTTTACAGCTCGTAGCTTAAATGATGAATCCCCAAGATACACTTGGAAGACTGTTGGCTAGCTATAGTCCTCAGTTTGCTCTCTCGCTCTCTCTCTCTCTCCCTCCCTCCCCTCCCTCCCTGTGTGTGTGTGTACTGTAAATAATACTAAAATAGTTTGTATATGCCAAGGTGACTGTTTTGATGTTTTTCCCTTTTATATTTTTTTTCTTTTCAACCAGGATGATGAATACAGAATAAGAAATTTTGGGAGATCAAAATTCAGGAGTTCAGTTCCAGCCTGGAAAACAAGATGAGGGAACTTCCCAGCCTGCACCAATGTTCACATTTCTGATTGCATTACAAGATTTTTTCTTTTTTGACCTCAGAAGTCACTTGGAAACTTTTGGGGGAAATTTCAGCACATCTTTTAAGTTTTGTTTATGGTAAGCAGAGGAGATACATTAGGACTTAGAGAAGTGTCTCACCCTCCAGGCTCAGTAGCCTTACCATCAACCCCCCCCATGTTTTCCTATCCAGGCTTTGGGGTCACATTTCATTTTCAGTGTGATTCACGTTCACAGTTTACCATTACAGCTAGCCATAGTTTTAGTGGATTGTCATAAGTCTTTGCTGAGGTGTGTGTGTGTGTGTGTGTGTGTGTGTGTGTGTGTGTGTGAGTGAGTGTGGTTTTTTGATTGGTTGGTTGGTTGGGTCTGTTGTTTTGTTTTTTGGCAGAATTTTTCACATTTTTATGGTAGTAAAGTTTACATTAGCATTAAGAAATGCTTTCCTAGTTTGTTATTGCCCAGTAGCTGCTTCTCAGTACTGCCAGCTTTCATGGCATTTTCAGTATTGTTTTTATTTTGTGTCTTGATCTTTGCACATGAACCATGCCATTATTAGTTTCTACTGGAAATACTTACGTGTGTGGTATGTGTACCTGCTCGTGTGTGTATGCCTGCACATATGTGCACATGGGTGTGGAGGACAGAGACTGACTTTGGGCGTTTCCATTCATCAGCTCTTCGGCTCATGTTTGGAGCAAGGTCTCTCACTGAGCCTGTAATACATCAGCTCAGAGAGGCTGGCTGGCCAGTGAGACTCCGGGATCTGCCTGTCTGGCCCTCTCAGTACTGGGGCTGTCGTCACAGCAGACGAGCACCTCACTGGCTGGGTCATCTCTCTGACCCTTCTGGAAACAATTTATCCAGAATTCCTACTCAGGGCTTTCATCTTCGTCGTCTACTTTATCTTCATGCCCATCAGTCCCTGCTGTGCCTTCACGAGCATTTGTATCCATATCTCTTGTCTTCTTCATGGTCTTTTCAGTCCTACTTTTCATTGGTGTCATTTGAGCGGGGGCACTCTATAACTACCATGTGGGGGAAGCTGCTCCTCCATGATCCCCATGGGTCTATCCTCTTGAGAATGTCTTTTATGAAGGCAAATTGCAGTTCCTGTCACTCAGTGGGCTTCGGGCTGCAAGTGCTGCTCATCATTCCACTCCATTGTCTGTCAGATCCGATTTCCCTTTAGTTGTGCTTCTAATAAGCCTAAGGGCTTACCTCGTATGACCCAGATCCTTATTCCTGATGGAAAATGTGTGCTGGTAATTATTTACATATCATTCTGGAATTGCTGCACATGTCCTCCCACGGTTACAATTTGGAATCAAAATGTTCCCAAATTGATCACCTATGTGTTTTTCTCTGCCTTGTAGCATTTTGATTTCTTATTGATCTAGCTCAGTTACCACTGCTAAGATAGGAAATCCTCGCCTGCTCATACCTTCAGAGAGTTCACAATGCCCAAACAGTAGCCATAACTTATAGTCTAATGGGACTCTTGTTGTTCCCTGACAGAAATTCATCCATTTGGAAGCCTTCAGAGTAAAGGGTTATAGGAATAGGAAGCAGTCTCCCCTAACGAGTCAGTGGGGTCACTTCTGCTTCCTCTGCCTAGTTCTCCTAACTCAGTAGGAACGCCGCCTTTAGAGGGCCCTGTGTTAGTGGACTTACTGTTTCTTGAAGGATGGCGCTTAATCCTTCTGAAGTCCTGCTTCTGAACTGGCACGTCAGCTAAACCATTATTACACTGGAAACAAATGTTAGGGTCGAGATGAATTTTAGGGTTGAACAGCAAAGGTCAGGAAAACTGAGGAAGGTAAATAAGAAGGTTTGCAACTGGGTATGAAATAGCCAAGCTGCCCAGAGAAGAGAAAGTGCAGAACTCTGGAAAGAACAAAACCTGGCTCTAGATGTTTCCGCTGGCCCCAGGAGCCCCACCTTCACCCTTGCAGGAGCATGTGCAAGACATCATTGCCCTTTCGTTAGTAAACATCCACACTTTATAGGTAGTTACACCGTCATAGATAAGCATGCATCTAATTGTAACAGACTGAATTGTGGGTAATGGCTTCTAGGAAAGTTACTTGCTTTAGAAAGGACACCTGCTCATACTCCACCAAGGATGGACAAGGGAAGGAAAACTGGTGGACAGAGTCCAGAGGCTGGAGGTTTCCCTTTGCCACTGACACGTGGCTCAGACCACCCTCCCCTCTTTGCCTTCTCACCTGCTGAAGTAAACCCTGGCAGCGCGTTCACTCTATCTGTCATTCTTTTCCCCGAGGAACATAAGAACTGAGCTGGCTGCTGCACTTGACATTGGAGGGAACGTAGGAGGAGACATCTTTCCTCATCCCTAACACCTTCAGTGGGTTCCCTGGTATTCTATCAGACTGGATGGCGCTGTTGATTCTCCGGTCAGAGTTCACACATTATCTTTTTACTTATTCTTGTTTGGATGCTCAATTAAATTAGATCCCATATCTGTGATCAGGCCTTCTTTAAGGCTCTGGGTAGCAATAATATAGGCTAAGGCCCTGCAAGGCAGAGCAGCAAATCCACACCCAGAATAAGTCTTCATCCCTGTCATGATGGACCACTAGCCACTCCAAAATTGGGAAAGTCCATGTTATTGGTCTGCTGCCAGGTGTCTGATTGGTCTCAAGTGATAATACCATATTGGGTACAGTATATAGTTCTGTCGCCTGCAGGTTCTTCAGAGAGAGAGAGAGGTAGGGGTTGGCTTTTGTAACTGGGAATTTTCTGTGGCTCGTGTGTAGCCTCCTGTGAAAACATGACTGCTCATGTGTTGTTGTAGTTCTAGACAGTTCTAGAGTAGGCCGTGGCAAAAGCTTGCCTAACACCAACTGATAGAATCCTTTGTTCGATTTTTCTGTTTCTCTTCACGATGAATGTTCTAGTCAGAGTGAGTTATGTCATTAGTCATTAAGCAAGACAGGCATCTTAGGAACAAAATCCTATATGTGAATGCACCCTTGGGGTACCCTTTGTTTTCTCGCCACTGAGACTTTATGGCATAAGCAGAGCATTCCTTGAGGTATGTCAGTTGATCAGTGTGAGCTCACCATGCTTCAGAATGTGTTTATTATATCTTCTTTGTAAAGTATGAGATTTCACTGAGCTTGCTCAGGAATGTACTCCTTAACTGAGCATGCTTAGTACTGGACCACCCCTGACGTGAGTTTGTATAGGCTCTCTGAATAAAATTCCCATGCTGTCTTTGTCGGAAGAGCTTTGTTTGGGAAGAACTCCTGTGCTCTCTCTTGTCCATTACAAGTAATCTTTATATATTGACTGTGTTTATTTTGGCTTGCACTTAACAATACGTGAACCCATTATATTTGATTACAATATAATAAAAAAAAGTCTTTACCCCTTGTGTTTTCTCTCACACCTCCACTTATATACCTCTTTCCTCACTTCATTGCCTCTGATCACCAAGGGCCAAGGGTTCATACAGGATGATTATACCATCAAACACTTGAAATTACCAATCAGCATTAACAAGAAACAACAAAGCAACGCATACAAAAAGAGACATAAAAATGATTTTTGCTGTGATAAGAAGGCCATAGGTCTCTTTGTAAAGTACTCTTGCTTCCTCCCCATCAAACCCATAGATCAAGGCTCTTGATTTAACAGTCACGATTAAGGAGGAGAATGACAAAATGATACATGGGGTCACAAATTAACAAATCCTGAATATGGGAAATTGACAAACGGTCCAGTTCCTCAAGAATATCAATGGCAGATTTGTTTTAAAGTGATAATTGTATATTAAAAACGAAACATATCAAGCCAAATTGGATAACTTCCAGGTAAAACAGCCTGGTTTCATAGTCTGCTTACGTGCTCTCTTGTTTTTCGAGACAGAGTTTCTCTGTGACAAGCCTGGCTATCCTGGAACTAGCTCAGGTAACAAGGCTGGCCTCTAACTCAGAGATCTATCTGCCTCTGCCTCCCAAGTGCTGGGATTAAAGGTGTGCACCACCATGGTCCAGCTTGGTCTGGTCTCCAAGGAAGAAAAATCAACCTAATGTAATATGCAAGCCCTATAGAAACCGAATCAAATCAACTATTTTAAAAATTGCAAACCTGTGAGATTATGGATTTGATCTGCAACATTAAAAATACCTTAAAAAAGAGTCTCAATATTTGATATTAAGGAATTATAAACTGTCCCCACAGGACATTGTGCTATGTTTTTAATTTTTTTGAACTATATCTAGATTCCACTTGATACTGAGGAGGCTTGATATCAGTGCAGCCATAACAGGCTGCAGGCTAACAATACTGAGACTGGGCTTCACCCTTATAACCTGGAAAAACCACAAATTTACCCTGCGGGGATCAATCAGAACTGAGACTAGATGCTCCAGAACATCTTACATAACTTATACAGAGATTACCAGTTTCCTCGCAGCAACATCAGTACCAATCCCTGTTTGACAAGACTTTTGCTGCCCCACTCCTGTCCCATCAGCAGTTCAAACCCATCTGAGTCCAGAATTCCCTGCCCTTGCCCCAATCCTTTACTCCTTAAAAAACCCACCATAGCTGAGCTCAGGGCTCTCTGATCCAACTGCTGCATCACAACAGGGCAGAGAGCCCAAGCTTACACTTGCAATAAAGACTCTTTGCTTTTGCATGTAATCTCAGACTACTGATGGTCTCTGGGGGGCTCATGAAGAAAGCATGAGGGGGCTTGTCCAGGATCCCCCAGATTCACCAGGATCACGACCTTTGACCGGTCGGTGAGTGTCTCGTTTAGTTTTGCTTTGTCTTGTACTTTGACGGGACCCATTTCTAAACTACCTGCAAAGGTCTGGGTGGATGCACTGGAGGATCACAGGTTGGGGAACTGGGGGATGTTCCAGGACCTTTCCATACAGGATTTGATCTTGGATCCCTCTGGCTTCTCTGAATAGACAAGGTGGAGTCATGCTCCGTCAATCAGCGACAAGCCATCGTCTGGGTTTCAGTTTTTCCTCCAGTGGTCCAGAGGAATCTACATTCTTTTGTTTGCTTTTGAAGTGTTTGTTTTGTATCCAACACTCAAGACTGGCACTATGGGACAGAAGTCAAGTACTCCCACGCCCTTGACTCTGATTCTTAACCATTTTCAGAAGTTGTCCTTCGAGCAGCAGTCTGTCTATGTCTGTCTGTCTATAGTTTTCTTTAGTTGCTCAGTGTTTCATATTCAAAAAGAAAAGTTGACAAGTTGTCTCTGCTATAGGAGCGTTGCCTCCACAGCTCCTTTAAACCAAGTATCACCGCTGCCTAGGACAGCAACCTGAAATAACTCAATGACCATATATGGTTGCAGAAGGCAGGGCTTGGGCTTGTAGGCAGCTTTCTCCAGTGCCTGTGAAAATTGGAGTAACAAGATACCCCTCCTTAAAATTACAGCTGACAAAAGTTTAAAAAAAAATCTGTTTTAATGTCTGAATACACAAATGTGGCCACTGCATGTTCATGTCTGACTGGTCTTAAATGTATGAGCTTGCTGTGCTCTGTGTGTCTCGGCTACAGCTCAACCATTACTGTTGCAGTCAGCCAGCCGGGCTCAGAATTTAATCTCTGGGCGTTCTCGCCATTAAAGCTAATGTAATAGGGATCCAAATGTCAGCTGGGTATAGATAATATTAAAATTGCTTTGGACTGTTCTGTTTATTAAATCGCTGGCTCTGGATCTGGGTTATGGCTCACCGTTTTCCACACCCAGACTTGCTTTAAAAGTCTCTATGTCTGGGGTCAAATTGGCAAACAGGACGAGCCAGAGCTGCGCAACCAAGGAATTATTGGTTTATAAATTTATTGGACATAGTTAAAAATCTGTAATATTTGTAACACAATGGTTAACTCAGAACTTTAACACAGGTTTAATAATCAGAAGGCTACATAGGTCGCCTTTAAACAAAGATCTAATCCATCAGTGTCTATAGTTCTGGGCAAATATTCAAATGTGTTAATGTTGCTTTTTAACCCCTTTAGTTCTGCTTCTGTTTTTGTCAACTGAAATATGCCAACCCCAAAATATGGTTTTTAAGGCTCACTTCGAGAAAGGCTCAATACTATACTAGAATCCCAAACACCCAATGTAGTCATTGGCCAACTGAAGTTAGGGCCACAACTGCTAAGCATGAAAAACTGGGTTATTTCTATATTATGATGCAATAATAAGACAGTGACCTTAAGCAATCTGACAAACAACTTGGAGCAGTTTTTCAACCTCAAGACTCTAGGGGTCAAAAGACCTTTTTACAGGAGCAGTCTAGGGCCATCTGCTTGCATAACAATGCACGACAAAAAAATTAAAAACCATTGGTTTAAAGAATTTTTTCTTTTTTTGGTTTTTCAAGATAGGATTTCTCTCTAGCTTTGTGGAGTCTGTCCTGGAACTCACTCTGTAGATCAGGCCAACCTTGAACTTCTGGAGATCTACCTGTCTGCCTCCCTAGTGCTGGAATTAAAGGCATGCACCACCAATGCCTGGCTAATAAAAATGTCTCTCTTAAGATATATTCAGGTTTACAAAAACTGGTTTAAAAATATATGCCCAACCTCCTTTTTTTTGCCAGCATTGTTAAGCTATGGCTATTTTGGTAAGCCAAGTCATTCGGGAAAACTGTTATGTTTCTATAATGGTGCACCATATAAGGATCAGGAATATTCCCAGACTGTTTGTAGACTGAGTTAAAAGTCTTACCTTAATACTAAAAAGAACTTCAATTCAGAAATTATTTTATTATCAACTGTTAAAGATGATTAAGCCTTAAGATGTTCAGAACTATACTTATAAGTCATGCTAAGGACTAATGTAATCAAGTACAGAAAAAAATTTATCTAGCCTCTTGTAGGTTTTCAAACTATAACCTAGAACAAGCTAAAAACTGAAGTTGTTTGGCTCAAATCCTCAAACTGTCAGAGATTTGCTGGAGATGGTATTTAAGACATTTAAACTTCCATGACAGACAGAGACTCTCAGATCATAGCTATCATTCCCAAGGTCTCCAAGAAGTCAACAGACACAACAACATACAACTCCACCTGGGCTATGGTAATGCTAACCTGCTGACCACTAGGGGAGACTGCCCCAATATCTATCTTCTTTCAAGGCTCAGCCTAAACTGTGGACAAGCAGGACCCTGGAGAGTTGATGCCACACTTTGCCTAGACAAGGTGAGGCCGATCTCCCCATATTCCTTCTCCACAGGAAAGCCTCTCATCCTCTGGGCCTGGCAGCCAAGGCTGCTGTCCTGATAACTCTGCCCTCATCGTCACAGAGTCTGTAGGAGCCTGGGATGTCTGTCTTAGGTAAAGACTATGAACTAACCTCTGCCATTTTGGTTAATCCTTCTCAGATCTCTGACACTGATGGCTAAGCTAACATAGCTTTGTCAATTAGACAACTAGGTCTCTTGTTTTAAAAAAAAGAAACAAGTTTGCCTTGCTCACCAGCTTCATATTAAAAAATAAACAGGTGTCAGATGTAACTTTTCATTAAAGGAACATACCTTACAATGACTGTTCTCAAATAATAACTATTCCTGTCTCTAGTAAAATATACTTTCTAATAATGTTAAAAAAGATAATAATCAAATTGGTTCATACCATAAAATTGGCTTGGTCTAGCTATGTTAAGAGTCATTTATCATAGGTTTTTCTGGTTGTGTTTCTCTGTTCCTTTACTAGTCAAAGAAACATGAAGGTTTGACAGGACAATGGGTCTTGGACATTAATCTTATACACCCTGTATGACTTGCAAACTTGACTAAAAGTATGTCATTACACTGAGATTTCAGAGGTTTAGAATTTTAACATTAATAAAATAAACTGGTAGAGCACTTAAGATTTAAGTTTCCTTTGGTTGTTTTCTAAGTGAAGACATAAAGATGTTTTTTATCAGGCTAACTCAAATCCCTAACTTTTGCAATGTCTCCAAGTTCCAGATCTATTCCAGCTGTTTTACGGACACTTGTTGACTGCTTTTTTTCCAGATACGGATTTTACAGACAGCAACTACACTGGTGGAACCAAGACGTGAGTGACTAGCCTCCCAGCTGGATAGCTCAGCCTCTAGGCCCTAAGCCCTGGAGCAAACCCCAAGCCCCTTCCCCACCCTTGTCAGCTGCGCTAGCTGCCCAGAAAGCAAGGCTGCTATAGGTAGGCTGCTGTACCCCCGAATTTGACCCTGTAATCTGCAAGTCCTACTCTGCCCCCAAACCCTATCAGCAACCTCAATGGCTTCCTGAGACAAAGACATTGACTGTACCAATTGGACCAAGAGGCGCAGACACTGCCTGCACCGATTGGAGGAAGAAGTGGGTAGATGCCAGTACAAGAATAAATTCAACAACCTACGCAGCAATATGGCACCACCAGAAACTGCTGTTTCTACAACAGCAAGACCTGAACATCCCAACGCAGAAGAAACAGAAGAAAATAGCATTAAAAATACCTTTATGAAGATGATAGAGACCTTTAAAGAGAAAATAAAATTCCCTTAAAGAAATTGAGGAAAAGAAAAATAAAAAGTTGAAAGAAATTAATAAACCTCTTTAAGAGAGCCAAGAAAGCCAAGAAAAGACCAATAGGTGAATAAAACAGTTCAAGGCTTGAAAACTGAAATAGAGGCAATAAAGAACATACAAACCGAGGGAATTCTGGAAATGGAAAATCTGGGTTAGTATGCAGGGGCTATAGATGCAAGCATCACCAGCAGGATACAAGAGATGGAAGAGAGAATCTCAGACAATGAAGATACAATAGAGGAAATATATTCATTGGTCAAAGAAAACATTAAAGCCAACAAAGTCACCAAAGAAAATGTTCAGGAAATCTGGAACACCATGCAAGGAACAAACCTTAGAAAAATAGGGATAGAAGGAGAAAAATACCAGCTCAAGGGCACAGAAAATATATTCAACAAAGTCTTTCCCAACCTAAAGATACAAGAAGCTTACAGAACACCAAATATACTGGACAAAAAAAAACCCACCACTCACCACATAATCAAAACACAAACAGAATATTAAGAGCTGCAAATAAAAAAGGCCAAGTACTATATAAAGGCAGACCCATCAGAATAACACCCATCTTCTCAAAGGTCCTGGGCAGATGTTGTGCAGACAACTAAGAGATGACAGATGCCGGCCCAGACTACTACACCCAGCAAAACTTTCAGTCACCATATATGAAGACAAGATGAATACTTTTCATCTTTGTGAAAATTATTGAATCATGTCAAAACCAGATTCAAACAATACCCATCCACAAATCCAGCCCTGCAGGAAGGACAAGAAGGAAAGCTTCAATCCAAGGAAGTTGGTTAGCTGCACCCATGAAAACACAGGCAATAGATAATCCCCCACCAGCAAATCCTAAAGAAGGGAAACACACTATCACCAAAAAATAACAGGAATTAAGAATCACTGGTTATTAATATCCCTTAATATCAGTGACTCAATTCTCCTATTAAAAGACGCAGGCTAAAAGAGTGGATCTGAAAATAGGATCCATTCTTCTGCTGCATGTAAGAAACACACCTCAACTTCAAAGACAGCCATTACCTCAGAGTAAAGGACTTTCCAATCAAATGAAACTAAGAAGTAAATGGTGTAGCTATTCTAATATCTTAGAAAAACAGACTTCAAACTAAAGGTAATCAAAAGAGACATGGAAGGGCATCTCATATTCATCACAGGAAAAACCTATCAAGATGAAGTCTCAATTATGAACATTTATGCCCCAAATACAAGGGCACCCACATTTGTTAAAAAAAAATTACTAAAGCTTAAATTGCACATCAAGCCCCACACACTAATAGTGGGAGATTTCAACACCCCATTCTCACCAAATGGGCAGGTCTACCAGACAGAAAATTAACAGAGAAATAAGGGAACTAACAAATGTTATGACTCAAATGGACCTAACAGCCATCTATAGAACATTTCACCCAAATACAAAAGAATATACCTGTCGACTGCATTTTCTGTCCTGCGCAGTTCCATAGTCGTTAAGTCCCAAAGAAATCATACAGAGGTCTACATTAGTTATAAACTGATTGGCCTAGTTTCTCAGGCTTCTTATTAACTCTTACAACTTATATTAGCACATAATTCTTGTCTGTTTTAGCCAGGTGGCTTGGTACCTTTTTTGGCGAGGCAGTCACATTCTGCATCTGGGTCACAACTGACTATTGAGCTTTCCTCTCCCAGAATTCTCCTGTTCTAATTGCTCTGCCTCTACCTCCTGCCTGGCTACTGTCCAATCAGCATTTTATTAAACAAGTACAAGAAACATATCTTTACAGGGTAAAACCATTGTCCCACAGCATATACCTTCTTCTCAACACCTCATGGAGCTTTCTCTAAAATCAACCACATACTCGGTCACAAAGCAAACCTTAACAGATACAAAAGAATGGAATAAACCCCTGTATCTTATCAGATCATGATGACTTGAAGTTAGCGTTCAACAACGGAAAGTCCACAAACTTAGGGAAACCAAACAATGCTCAACTGCATCACCACTGACTCAAGGAAGAAAGAAAATTAAGACTTCCTAGAATTCAATGAAAATAAAGGTACAACATACCCAAACTTATCAGACTCTATGAAAGCAGGGCTAAGAGGAAAGTTTATAGCACTAAGTGCCTACATAAGGAAGTTGGAGAAATCTCAAACTAGTGACTTAATAGCACACCTGAAAGCTCTAGAACAAGAAGAAGCAAACTCACCCAGGAGGAGTAGATGCCAGGAATTAATCAAATTGAGGACTGAAATCAATAAAATAGAAATAAAGAGAACAATACAAAGAATCAATCAAACAAAGAGTTGGTTCTTTGAAAAAATTAATAAGATAGACAAACCCTCATCCAAACTAACCAAAAGGCAGAGAGAGATTATACAAATTAACAAAATCAGAAACAAAAAATGGGATATAACAGACACTTAGGAAATCTAGAGAATTATCAGGTCACACTTCAAAAATCTGTACTACACAAAATTAGAAATTTTAAAAGAAATGGACAATATTCTGAATAGGTACCACATACCAAAACTAAATTAATAACAGATAAACAATTTAAATAGATCTATAACCCCTATGAAAATAGAAGCAGTCATTAAAAGTTTCCCAACCAAAAAAATGCCCAGGACCAGATGCCTTCAGCAAAGAATCCTACTAAAATTTCAAAGAAGAGCTAATACCAATTCTCCTCAAATTGTTCCACACAATAGAAACAGAAGGAACATTGCCAAACTCCTTTTATGAGTTACAGTTACCCTGATACCCAAACCACACAGAGATACAACAAAGAGTTACAGACCAGTCTCCCTTTTGAACATTGATGCAAAAATACTCAGTAAAAATATAAATATAAATACTGGTAAGCTGAATCCAACAACGCATCAAAAAAATTATCCACCATGACCAAGAAGGCTTCATCCAAGAAATGCAGGGTTGGTTCAACAGTTGGAAATCTGTCAATGTAATCCACAATATAAACAATCTGAAAGAAAAAAAAACCCACATGATCATCTCATTAGATGCTGAAAAAGCCTTTGAAAAAAATCCAATTCCCCTTCATGATAAAGGTCTTAGAGCAGGGATACAAGGAACATACTTAAGCATAATGAAAGCAATATACAGCAAGCTGACAGTCAACATAAAATTAAATGGAGAAAAAGCCTTTGAAAAAATCCAATACCCCTTTCATGATAAAGGTCTTGGAGAAAGCAGGCATACAGGGAACATACTTAAGCTATAACACCTTCAGCAATATAGGGGGACAGAAGATTAACTCAAATAGCCCTCCTATACACAAAGAATAAATGGGATGAGAAAGAAATCAAAGAAACATCACCCTGTACAATAGCCACAAATATAAAATATCTTGGGGGTAGCTCTAATAAAACAAGTGAAAGACCTGTATGACAGGAACTTTAAGTCTCTGAAGAAAGAATTTGAAGAATATATCAGAAAATGGAAAGATTCCTTTTGCTCTAGATAGGTAGGATCAACATAATAAAAATGACAATCTTACCTAAAGTAATCTACAGACTCAATGCAATCCCCATCAAAATCCCAAAACAATTCCTTCTTCACAGACCTTGAAAGAACAATACTCAACTTCAAGTGGAAAAATAAAAAACCCAGAATAACTAAAACGATCCAATACAAGAAAGGAATTTCTGGTGACATTACCACCCCTGACTTCAAACTCTACTGTAGAGCTATAGTAATAAAAATAGCTTGGTAGTGGCATAAAAACAGACCCATGGACCAATGAAATTGAATTGAAGACCCTGATATTAAACCATTCACCTTTGTACACCTGATTTTTGGTGTCTATGAAGACGCCAAAACGGTACAATGGAAAAAAGAAAACCTCTTCAACAAATGATATGAGCATAAAAAAATGTCAACATGTAGAAGATTACAAATAGGTCCATATCTATCGCTATGCACAAAACTCAAATCCATGTGGATCAAAGACCTCAACATAAATCAACTGAATCTGATAGAAGAGAAAGTGGGAAGTCGCCTTGAATGTATTGGTACAGGAGACCACTTCTGAAATATAACATCAGTTATACAGGCACTGAGAGCAACAATCAATAAAAGGGACCTTGAAACTGAAAAGCTTCTGTAAGGCAAAGGTCATGGTAAATAAAACAAAATACCAGTCTATGGAATGGGAAAAGATCTTCACCAACCCCACATCTGACAGAGGGGTAATCTCCAAAATATATCAAGAAAAGAAAGAAAGAAAGAAAGAAAGAAAGAAAGAAAGAAAGAAAGAAAGAAAGGAAGAAAGGAAGGAAGAAAGGAAGGAAGAGAGAGAGAGAGAAAGGAGAGAAAAGAAAGAAAGAAGGAAGGAAGGAAGGAAGGAAGGAAGGAAGGAAGGAAAGAAAGAAAGAAAGAAAGAAAGAAAGAAAGAAAGAAAGAAAGAAAGAAAGAAAGAAAGAAAGAGGAAAATTTGCCTCAAAATAATCTGGGCTGGAGATATTATGTAAGTATTAGCAGTGTGGTTCTCAAGCTTCCTGACACTGTGACCCTTCAATACAGTTCCTTAGGTTGTGGGGACCCCAACCAAAAAAACTATTTTGTTGCTACTTCATAACTAATTCTGCACTATTATGAATCATAATGTAAATATCTGATATGAAGGATATCTGCTATACAACCCCCTGAAAGGGGTCATGATCCAAATGTTGAGAACCACTGACCTAGAAGTTGATAAATCATCAGGGACCCTGCATTTTTGGGGAGGCCTGGAATGGGACACAATAGTTTATATCCTTAAGTCAGCCCTGACTGACGCTGATGCTCTTTAAAAGCAAACAGCACTTCTTTTTTTCTTTTCCTTTCTTTCATTTTTTTTGGTGTGTTTTGTTTTGTTTTGCTTTGCTTTGTTTTGTTTTGTTTTGTTTGAGTCATAGTTTTGGAACCTGTCCTGAAACTTGCTCTATAAACCAGGCTAGCCTGGAGCTCACATAGATCTGCCCGCCTCTGCCTTCCAAGTGCTGGGATTAAGGCATGTGCTACCACTGGCCGACTGCAAACACCACTTAGCTGTACACAGACAGCAAGTGTAATAGTGGCCTGGAGGGAAAGCCTCTGTGTAACTGAGCTGGTGGCCTAACCACCAGAACCCTAGTTTCACCTGAACGAGTGCTGTGGCAAAGCAGCGGTTGCTTGGTTGTGGGTATTGGTAATTATTTCCTGAAAAACAACCACTTCAAAGAAAACAGCTGATATTTATTCCCAACGACAAAATTTGAGTTTTCAGATGGAAACTAGAATTTTTGAGGAACTCTTATCAACCATCATGAGCTTAACTAAGTAATAATAGTTGTGACTGTAACCGTTGTTTGTTTTGTGGTGCTGGGATGGGACTCAGAGTTTTACGCATCTGAGGCGAGTACTCTCCCTCAGAGCTACATACCCAGCCCACTGGTCGGTACTTTCTGATGCAATGAAATATGTCGGGCTGTTGGAGGATCTGTAAACAATATGTAAGTTTACAATGTCTTGCGGGGATGATAACTATCCAAAGGGCAAGCTACCTAAACAGATGTTAATGTGACAGTGTGGTCCAGTTTCAGATTCTACACTGGGTCAAAACTCCCTTAAAACTTACCCCTGGGAAGAGTAGTATAAAGACGACTCTCCAGTTCCCAGAGAAGACTTTGTTGCTAAAATTCCTTCCCACCTGAAGACAAAAGCAACATCTATCCCTTATAAGGTCCCAAAGACAACCTAAGCCAAGATTCTGACAAAACTCACTCTGGGGAGCCAACCAATTCATTGGACTTCCTTACACAGTATAGATGAGGGGCTGTTTACAGGGGTGCATGTGCTCCACTCCCAGCAACAGGCCACACCTGGAAGTATAGGGATAAGGGCTTCCCTGTAGCTACATAGATAAGGTTCCCCTCCTTTAGGTGGCCCCACCCACCCACCTATGTACTCTCGCCCTGTCCCAAGACCACATGCAGTTAGTTTCACGCAATAGGATGCAGAGAACAGTTGGATACACCAGCGAGAGTCTTGTGATGCCCCTCGTCCCTCCATGACTAGGTATAAGCAGTCAACAAGACCAGCTGGAGTGATCCTTTTGCAAGGGGTCACACCCAAATTCCTAAATCTGGTGGTTGCTTGGCTCAGAGAACAATCACAACAGATGTTAAAATATTCGCCCTTTTCCAATTACATTTGTGTCAGGAGCCAGATTCACTTTGTACTTTAACCAGAACATACCAAAATAGACTGAGCACAGAATCAGACACAAGCATTCAACTGTTTTCTATTAAAACAGATATTAGGATACAGTTCCTTTGGAGACCTTCACTGCCAGCCCGCCTATTTTAATTCGAAGTATGCTTGTCCCAACATGGGATAGTTTTTCTCTTAGAATCACCTAAAATGCAGTGGCTTGCTGACTTCCATTGCTGAACATGCTTGTTTTCTTGGACCCTAACTCGAAAAGCATCCTGTTCTTCCTCTTCTCCATCCTCCTTTTCCTAGCAACTGCCAAGGTTTAGTTTGCCTGCCCTGTTGCTTTTCTCTTAAACTCTTATGAAATGGTCCTTGATGTTTAAAAGCGGTGGGCAGTGAGATGGAAGGGGGGCTTCTAAATACTTACATTTATGCTGATAGATTGCTGTCTTGAGCATTAGTCATAGATTTATAAATGCAACCTAAACACAGTTGTTCAAATGGCAGGCAGTACACATTACTTGATATAGCAAGTACAAGAGTAAAAACACCTATGTAGTTAGCATGTTGGAATTCTCTTCAGGATGGCTATTTATCACATACATACTATCAAAGCAACTATTAGGGCAATAATTTGTTTAGCATTATGCCTGTAAAACAGCAGCTCCATCTTTGTTACTAGATAATTGCTAAATGAAATATTGAAACACCGAATGACTGAAAAACAGATTTAAAAAGAAAAAGTGAATGTCACTCATATTTTTGACAGATAGTTTTTATAAGCTAACATGTAGCAAAAGTATTATTTAAAGTGAATTAGTATTTTTGTTAATTTTTGTTAGTTTTGTTTTTTGGAGACAGGATCTCTGCCTAGCTCTGGATGTCGTAGAACTCACTCTGTAGACCAGGTTGATCTTGAACTCAGAGATCTGACTGTCTCTACCTCCCAAGCGCTGGGATTAAAGATGTGTACCAGCATTAGCATTGCCCAGCTTTTTGTTAACTTTTACTAGCTAAGTTTTAGTTTATAATAAAAATTTTAAGACAGACTATGTAATCAGAGACCTCAATAATTATTAAAAGCATGAAAGAAATCAGGTATGGTGGCACACACCTGTATTTCCACCACTTTGAAAAGTGCAGCAATAGGATCCTAAGTTCAGGGCCAGTCAGAAATGAAGGGTAAGACTTTGTCTACACACACACACACACACACACACACACACACACGCACACACGCACACACGACACAAAGGCATGTGTATAAATAAAGGAATACTAGCAAAATGGGAAGGAGCCTGACCCCTGCATGTGCTCTTCTCAAGGCAACGTCTATGACAATTGTGTTTGCCTCTCTCGAAACACGTCACCCTCAGATAAATAAAATAGAGGGCTTTCATTTCCAGCCAGTTGTCATAGCAACTTTTGACTATCCAGAGAGGAAGGAATCCTAGTATCTTAAGCCCCGACTCCAGAGAACTAGAACGAAACAAAGACTAAGAGGAACATTAAAGAATGATTTGCAAGATGGGATAAAATTAGATCTGTTATTCAGTACTTCTTCTGTAAATGTATATACATTTCCCCTGATATATTTACATACCACCGTATTGATTTCAGAACTCCACAGCAATAGACTGATAATAGCTGCCATTTATCACTTATGCCAGTCACATAGGACACTATACCTTACATTTTTTTAATACTCCCAACACTGTGTAAGTACAGCCCTATTTTTGTACACATTTTAAGACGAGGAAATTGATTGTAAACGGGTAAAGCAGTTTACTCAAAAATCGCACCGGAGCTCATTCACACAGCCTTCAATAAAATTGGCCATTTCTTAAGATGCTCTCCACCTCTGCGGAGCCCCCCCATTTACTAACCAAGCGTTTCTCTAGCTCCTTTGTTTCACCCAATCGGTAGCTACTTTGCCTAGTCCCTCTTCTTTATCCAGAGACCGCCTTCCTTTCTTATGGCTGTCAATGCCTTTGGTGAATTGATAATTGGCACATGCACACCTCACATCCAGATACCCCACAGGTACTCCAGATCCATGCATGTCGTTACTTGCTCGGCACACATTTGGAAAGGTCTTTGCAAGGTAAAAAGCTGAACATGATTTTGTCTTTCCCTTTCCCCTGGCTCAATAAACGTCCCACTCTCTAACCGAGAATCGTGAAGCCCAAGTCCCTAAGAATTCTCATGTCCCCCTCCAGTTCATTGCGAACATATGAATAAGTTCCACCAGACTCCGCCACAAAATTTGTTGCTCATCCACTTTTCACTTCCACCATCCCGACTTGTAGTGGAGGCCACTGGGACAGTTGGGTTTTTAACTGCCAACCGCATTAGTTCTCGGGATGCAGAAAGATTCAGCTTCCACTGAATGTCTCACAGATGGGAGCTACACATACGCAAGCAGCCATAAGTGCCCCACACTGACCCCTCTGCAGTGGTGTCTGCGCTGTCGCTCATATCTGAGTTCCTCATAAGTACAGTAATTGAGGAGCATGTAGGCTGCCAACACCATGCTGATCCCGGTCATGCTCCATGTACCTGTAATACTGTCTGAAGTGCTCTGACAATACCTTTAGGGGCGGCGTGTGGCATCACTATCCAGCTTGGCAGCTCTCCCAGTTTAACTTCCATAGGTTTCTTCTCATTGGTGGCACAGCGGATGCTGTCTCGGAGTCCTAGTGTTGGCAAACAGATGTCCAGTGTTACCAAGGGATTGTCTAGATCAGGTCAGTTCTGTGAGCATGTCTGTGGGGGGTCGTCTTGATTGCTAGTTGGTGTAGAAGGACAGACCCAGTCCACCGTGGTTGTCACCATTCCCTAGAGGATGGGACCTGAACTATAAGAAATTGAGTCAAGCAAAGAAGAGCAAGCAATCAAGGATACCTGTGTTTATTTCCTCCACTCGGCTGTGGATGAGATGACCGGCTGCTCTTCCAGAAGACCCAGGTTCAAGTCTCAGAACCCACAAGGTGGTTCACCACTATCTGCAACTCCAGTTTCAGGGGATCTGGACTCCCCTCCACCCCTGCCACTGCTTTCTGGCACCAAATGCACAACAAATACCCACACAAATAACAACATAATCTACCCACATTCACTTTAGTCCCCAATGGCTTCCCATAACTCTTAGAATACAGCTTCTAACTCTTAGAATACAATTTCTAATTCTGATTCCTTCTTCTTGTTCCATGTTTCTATGACTGTCGTCCCCCCCCCACCGTCGCTTTAGCTGTCTTGTTTTCCCCTTCAAGCATTTCAAGATTTTTTTTTTTTTTTTTTGGCTTTTGAAGCAACAGAAGTATGAACCTGCCTCTGGCTTCTCTCAGATCATCTTTCTAGCTGGCTCTTTTGTACGCTTCAAGTTTCAGCTCAGACATTTGCATGGATAACAGCTAAATTCTGGGAGCGTTGTCCCACTTTTAAATTTTCATTTAGTGTGTATGCATGTGTATGTGTGTAGGTTCATGTGAACAGGTGTGCACATGTGTATCAAGACCTTAACCACTTCAATAGCACACACTGTAGTAATATTTTGTTTATAATCTAACAAAGTTTGCCTGAAGATCAGAGTATAGAGCTAAACCATTAGTTAGTCTCAGAGGTCAGGCGGTGGTGGCACACACTTTTAATCCCAGCACTCACGAGACAAAGGCAATCGAACCTCTGTAAATTCAAAGCCACAATGGCTACACAGGACTAAATCTATCTAAAAGAGAAACTGAGCTCATACAAAGGTAATCCCAGTAGTTGGGTTCACAAACCTTACATCCTTGTTCTAGGGAGGTAGAGACAGGAGTGGTAAGGCTGGTCAGAGAAAGGAATATAAGACAGGAGGAGACAGGAGCTCAGAGGCAGTCTGAGGTTTCAGAGAAACAGATGTGAGTCCTGTTCCACCTTGACTAGAGGTCAGAGAGTTTGAACTTATTCTTGCCTCTCAAAGTTGTTGACAAGAGACAGGCTACAAATAAGAGATCCTGACCTAGGATGTGGCTAATTAGTATTTTGAGTAAAGAGTGGATATGCTCCGCCTTGACCAAAGGTTGGAAATTCCTGCTCCTTCAAGGAGATTGGGAAGTGATTCCAGGGAGTGGCTGCCTGCAGGAGACTTGGTCTATTCCTTATATCATGTTAATGAAGTCTGTTGCCTCCCTCTCCTCTCCCCTTTTATAGTGAAGTATATATAAGCTTGTGGAAAATAAATGTGGTTATTTCAGTATTCACTGAATGTCCCTCCTGGAGCTGTTCTGTATTTCTGTCTTTTATTTCGCTCATATCTCTGTTCCTTTTGCTTAATAATTCTAATCCTCATGCTCCTACCCTGAAATGTGCAGATTTCGTCAAGATTTCTGACAAAGTCTGAGGATTTGTAGAGACAGTATTGCCCTTTTGGTCTGAGCATTGGTAGAGGTAAGAACTCTCTAGAGGCTGACTGCTCTGCTTCTCTGATCTTTCAGCTTCCATCCCTTAATAATTGTCTCCAGGTTTTTATTATTAAGATCAATTAGAATTTGTGCTAGCTAACACACACACACATAAAAAATCTCATTAGTTTTTTTCAAAATGTCAAACAGTGTATTTTGATTAATATCCCACCAACACTCCACTTCCTAACTCCTCCCAAATTCACCTCCACCCCTCCAAACTTCAAGTCCCTTCTTAAAAAAAAAAAATAACCTGCTGAGTCCAATTTATACTGCTCCAATTCTCATGGGCTATTCACTGGAATGTAGTCAATCTAGCAGTGGCTATACCTTTAAAGAAACCTGACTTTTCCCCACTCCAACCCCAGCTCCTTTTTTGAGACAGAGTCTCTCATTGAACCTGGGGCTCACTAATTCTGCTAAACAGGTTGTTAGTCAGCAAGCCCTAGGAATTCTCTGGTCTCTATATGCCCAGATTTGGGGCTACAGATGTGTGTGCCACCACACAAAGTTTTGCATGTAGGTGCTGAGGACCTGACTCACATCCTCACGCTTGGCCCTCAGATCCTTCACTGGCTGATCCATCTTCCCACTCCAGTCCTTGACTCAGAGAGTGACTACATGCATGTTAGTTTTGCAAGTATTTCTTAAAATGTGTAACCAAATTTGCATTTCTGAAAATACCATAATTTGTAAGACTTTTAAAAGGTAATCCAAGAGTCGCCTCCGTGTATCAGAACAGGATAAAAGAAACTGGAGATCCGAGAGATGCCTCTGTGTGTGGTTCATCTGGAGTTGCCTCCTACTGAGGCTCTCAGGGCACACTTATATTTTCTTAGTGGCACGTCATGGTATCGGACTTCATTGTATTTCTCCCCTCCTGCACATGGGAGGCTCGGGGGGGGGGGCTAAGGAAACTGACATCTTTCATCCCGACATTTGTAAGTTCAGCAGTATACAGGAGGTACTTAATCAGTAGGTCTTCCTACTCGGTGAAGAACCGAATGAAGGAAGGCAAAGTGAAACATTTAGTGGGAAGATCACATCCAGGAGTGATCACAGCCAACCTACTTCTTACTAGCCTCCTACTTGTGGGGTTCAGGCTACTGAAAAACATAGCAGCCTGGCATTTGAGGAAAACAGCAGAACAGCGTTGGTAATTTCATCTTTCTGAATAGCCATCATGGAGACTTTGTCTCAGAGAAAAGTACTGTCCCTATGTCCAAAGACTCAGGAACATAGCGATCCAAACAGACCTGACTAAATATTACTCTTATCAACTACATTAGATCATGTTCTTTTGTCCAGTGACTTCTCTACACAAGCACCCATTTTACCCTTCATCTAAGCATGAAAATTCACAGGTTTTTCTGTTTCTTTGGGTCTTCATGCATGAAGGCTCCCAGGCCACGTGAAGCTTGTATTACACAAATTTGTATGGTTTTCTGTTAATCTTCTCTCACTAAGGGTGTCTCAGTTACAAATCTGCCACGCACCGCGCCCCCGTGTCTGCGCTCTGTACACTAGAACCCAGTTCGTGAGCTTCGGGCAAGGGGTTGGAGGTTGAGAATACACACGCAGAGACAAACTGACATATGCAGTGACAGACTGACACACGGACCTCCAAACACTGGTTCAGAAAGCCCCCTTTATTAACACCGTGTAGGCTTAAATACACTGCAGTCAATGGCCAACAGGTGATAAGCCCATCCTCTGGTCCTCTAAACTAGGCACAGTTTCTAGTAACTTCAATTAGAAGGTTCTAGGAGGAAAGAGCAGCTGAAGGCCAGAACTCATTAGTCCCAACATCCAGCTGAAGGCTAGGACTCATTAATTCCAACAAAATCAAGCATGGATTTGTGAAAAGGGTGGGGGAAAAAAAGGGGAGGATTTTTACCTCTATATTTCAGCTCTTCAAGATGACTTCCAGTTATTTTACCTTAATTGTAGACTGGTGGTTGAATCAAAATCAACCAAAAATAGGGTTGAAAGAAAATATATTGTCAAAGAATGAAACTGAAAAACAACCTCCCCCCCCCACAAGCATATTTAGTTTTGGGATTGAGAAAAAAAAGAACGAGAACTCTACAGATAGCTTTTATCCCCTCTATACCATTAACAACCAAATTCCTTGAAAGAACTCAAAACTGTCCTCATTGCCTCTCGCTCTTACACTTTAATTACTGACCCCAAACAACTTATGAGGAAGTTAGGGAAGTTGGAAGACGAGACAGGATAACCCAAACCTCACCAACTGGATGCAAAAGGCAACCTGATAAAAAAAATCCATGGATGTTTTTACACACAAGTGATGTGTGGTCCACGCTAACCCCAAATTGGCTGTGAAGTTCAGTCAGTTCACAGGGCAAGGAAGAAGTGAGATGATGCAGACATTTTTCCACGGAGAATATAGTTCTAAATTATACAAATTTCTAAAAGGTTTGAATCTCAAATATCTCACTCTACTTCTGGCACCCAAAAGAAGTATGCCAAGGCCCAAGAGAAATAAATTGTTATAATTTGCATGTTAGTTGGCTCTCGGTAGGCTTGGCTCCTGAGCTTTT
This sequence comes from Myodes glareolus, assembly GCF_982192425.1. Lineage (NCBI taxonomy): Eukaryota > Metazoa > Chordata > Mammalia > Rodentia > Cricetidae > Myodes > Myodes glareolus. The sequence continues at coordinate 35,186,010 of NC_142051.1, forward strand.
TAAATGTCAAGGATTTTAGCATGCAAACACTTAGCTTTCAACACCCTGGAAACTTGCAATGCTAATGTTTTTGTTTTGTCTTTAACTAACAATTTGCTGGCTGAAGGCTTTCATCTTTGAAACACTTAAATTCCTAATAAGTAAAAAACTTGCAGGGGTTTGAAGGCTTTGGGCCATAATGAGAGACTAAAAGCTAATTTTACTCTTGACCTTTGTATCGACTCACTGTGACCTTGCAAAGATGATTTATCTACACTTTTTTTCATTATAAGAGCTTTAAAAAATACATTCTTTGAAGATCGCTGGAGACAATGGACAAGCGCGGTGTGGCTATTTGTAGATGTACTCACATCAAGTCCAATTACGTAAATGCTATTTTTAAACATCTTTCTAATTCTGTGCTGCACAATTTCTAAGTCTCATAGAGGGAAAACAAAATTTAATTTGATACTCTGTCAAAAATCTAATATTACATCTGCAGTTTCCTTTCAATTATTGGCGTGAAAGAGCCTCCGAGAAATTGAAATAATAAAATCTCCAGAGTTAATTTTTTTTCTCTGCAGAGTCACACTTTTTTCCTCTGGAAAGTTTCTATCACTCGATGCTCTGCTCTTAAATGTCTGGCCTTAGATCTTTACAGACATTACAATGTTATATGAAGATATAATTTATATTAGAAGACACATAGGTAATTACAAATTAAAGCTACATAGTAACTCTAGCAAATGGTGCAACCTAAAATTAGATAACATTTTCACTTGTTTTTTTTAATATAAAATCTAAAATTGGAAAGATATGAAAATTAAAAGTTTTTATAGGAGGAGAAATGATTGACTGCAGTAAAGAGGAAAAAATAAAAACTATTGTGATATCTGGAAGCAAAGGGGCTGCCTAAAAATCAGACTCCCTAGCCAAGTTGTGAATGTGAAATTTCTAACGAAAAGCAAACTTGTGAAATTCATAAGTTCAAAATTATACTCAAAATGGACAAGTGATATGACATGCAGGAAGAAGGGGAATAAAAATTTTCAAAGAAACAGGCATGGTGGTACATATCTTTAATCCTAGCCAGGAGGCAGAGCCAGGAAGATTTCTGAATTTAAGGCCAGCTTGGTCTACATAGCAAGTTCCAAGCCAGTTTGGGCTGAGACCTTATCTCAAGAAACAATTTCCCCCACAAGGTATTAAGAGATAATAATACATTGACCGATCCAACTTTGTTATATATTTGCTTTTGTATAGCTGATGTATGCACAAATTTAACAAAATTTGTAGCTATTGTCTTAAATAATTTTTTTTTTTTTTTTGCTTTCAATATTGACTGAGGTGGCTTTCCGATCCGCCATCTGTGGTGGCAGCGCCGCCAGGATGCAGATTTTCGTGAAGACCCTTACGGGGAAAACCATCACCCTCGAGGTTGAACCCTCGGACACTATAGAAAATGTCAAGGCCAAGATCCAGGATAAGGAAGGAATTCCTCCTGATCAGCAGAGACTGATCTTCGCTGGCAAGCAACTGGAAGATGGCCGTACTTTGTCTGACTACAACATCCAAAAGGAGTCCACCCTTCATCTGGTGTTGAGACTTCGTGGTGGTGCTAAGAAAAGGAAGAAGAAGTCTTACACCACTCCCAAGAAAAACAAGCATAAGAGAAAGAAGGTGAAGTTGGCTGTACTGAAGTACTATAAGGTGGATGAAAATGGCAAAATTAGTCGTCTTCGTCGAGAGTGTCCTTCTGATGAATGTGGTGCTGGAGTTTTCATGGCTAGCCACTTTGACAGACATTACTGTGGCAAGTGCTGTCTGACTTACTGCTTCAACAAGCCAGAAGACAAGTAATTATGTATGAATAAATAAAAAGACAGGAAAAAAAAAATATTGACTGAGGTGTAAAAAAATAATATAGCTGTCCATAAGCTGCTAGGGGGAGTATAAATCAGTAAAACCTTTGTGAGGAGCAGTTTGGCAAAACCATTCACAAGCATAAAACTGCACTTGGACAGCATGGTGGTACAAAGACAGAAAATACCAACGTCAGCGGGGCTGCAAAGATATTGCAACACTTACAAACTGTTAATGAAGAGGTAAACGGGCATAGCCACTTTTAAAAAGTTTTGCGTTGTGGGATCAGGACCTGTCCCTGGTGTGGGAGCTGGCATTCTGGAATCTATTCCCCATGCAGGGATGCCTTGCCCAGCCTTGCTGTAGGGGGAAGAGCTAGGTCACCTTGCCTCAAGGTGACCTGATGTGCTTCGCTGACTCCTATGGAAGGCCCGCCCCTTTCTGAATGGAGGAGGCGTGAATGGGGTGGGAATAGGTGGGAGGTTGGGGGAGGGAACAAGGAGAGAAGGGGGAGGGGAAACAGTGGTTGGTATGTAAATGAAAAAAATTAAAATAGCTGTTGTGTGATGTTTTACTCTTTTGGCTATTGTGAGGGCCCGCCGCCCAGCTCCCAAATAAACTCCCAAGTAACTAAATAATTCCCAAATAACAAAACTTACTCTTAGTTATGAATACTTGGCCTTAGCTTGGCTTGTTTCTTGTCAGCTTTTCTTATCTTAAATTATCCCAACTACCTTTTGCTTCTGGGTTTTTATCTTTCTCATTTCTGTTTACCTTTCTTTCCTGCTTACTCCATGGCTGACTGGGTGGCTGGCCCCTGACGTCCTCCTCTCCTTGTTCTCTTGCTGTTCCTTGCTCTCTCCGCCCAGATTTCTCCTTCTATTTATCCTCTCTGCCTTCCAGTCCCACCTATCCTTGCTCCTGCCTCACTATTGGCCATTCATCTCTTTATTAGCCCATCAGGTGTTTTAGACAGGCACTGTAACACCTTCACAGTTAAACAAATGCAACATAAACAAAAGTCACACACCTGAAAATAACATTCCCCAATAAAATCTTTGCACTATCTGGTGAGACTGAAGATGTCTTACGATCCAGTGTTCCACTCACAGGCATGTGACCTAATTTGTCTTCTGTTGCTTTGCTAAAATACCAATCAAGAAAGCAACTTCAGGGAGGAGGGGTTTATTTGGCTTACATGGTCTAATCACTGTCAATCACTGAGGGAAGGCAGGGCAGGACTCAAGTAGAGGCCAAGGAAAACACTGCTTGTTCTTTGTGGTTTACTCAGCTTGCCTTTTCGTACATTCCGGACACCTGGCAAGGTGGCCAGACCCACCGTAGGCTGAACTCTCCTCCACCAATCACTTTCAAGAAAATGCCCACAGACTTGCCCATAGGCCAATTTGATGGACGCAACTCCTCAACTGATGCGTTGTCTTCTTCCCGGGTGACTCTGGCTTGTGTCAAGTTGATGAACGAACTAACCAGTGCAGCACGCATGCAAGAAAAACTCCGTGTTCATATCTGCATCATTTATAAGCCAAAGGTGAAACGAAACAAAACAAGAACAATCCCAGTTGTCCACCCACAATCGGATAAAATGTAAGCAGCCCAATGAAAGGAATGTACGAGAACCACACGCCATGGTGTAGCATGCTTTCTTGATCACCAGCCCCCAAAACGTGACATAGAAACTTATTATTAGTTACAGATGCTTGGCCTTAGTTTATAGGTTTGTTCCACTCACTCTTATAACATATTTTAACCTATTTCGCTTCATCTACATTTTGCCTCAGGGCTTTTTACCTTTCATTCTGTTATCTCCCTTCCCAGCTTCCTTCCTTTCTGGCTGTTTGGCTAGCTGGCCCTGGGCTTCTTACCATTTTTTCTCCCTCATTCTCTCTCAAACCTAGATTCCTCCTCCTATTTATCCTCTCTGCCTGCCAGCCTGCCTATTCCTCTACACCCTAGCTATTGGCCATTCAGCATTTTTATCAGACCAATCAGGTGCCTTAGGCAGGCAAGGTAGCACAAAGGCAGCGTGTCTCTGCATAACTAAACAAATGCAGCACGCCTTTACATATAGTTAAAGTAATAGTCCACAAGCCAAAGACATGGATATCTCAGGAGCACTGTACCATGAGGGAAAAGCAATTTGCAAGATAATCTATAAAGAATGATCCTGATCCCTGCGTTGTTTGGGGAGAACAAATATATATTATAAACCTGCAAGTGATGTGATGATAGATTCAAGATTGTTTTACTAACGAGCGAAAAGGATTCTAGAGAGCCGCACAGGAAACTCAACAGCACCGTGATGCTTGTTTCTGGCATTTGGTTTCCTTACTCAGCTTGGTGTTATTACTAGATATGCACTGGCCAGTACTTGGGAGACTGGAGCTTGTATGGGGAGAACTGGATTAATCTATGTCCAGTATCATGAGAAGATACTGGGGAGCTGTCATTCCCCCCCAAAGACCATCATAGGGAATTCAGGGTTGTGAAAGGGCTTTTAGATGTGAAGGAAAGAGGATACAGGGTAATAAACAGGAAAACAACATTCTAGGCAAGATCTTTGACATGGGGTATAAATCCTTCCGTTCCAAAACCCAGTCAGAACATGCAACCAACTTCAACCCCCGGGGACTCGTGTCTATTACTCTAGAAAAACTTTATTCCTCTGCTTGTTAAACCTCACAGTGATTTATATGCTTTGTGTTAATGCCTAGGATTAAAGAATAAAAAGCCTACGTTCTGGTGTTCCAAATGCTCCGTTTTCTTGAGCTCACTCCAAAGGAAGATTCTTTCACAATTAACGTTTTATTGAGGTGCAGCTTCTCTTTAAGAATTTAGACTTCTGGGCATGGGGAGAGTAAATGACAGCAAAGGGTAATGAACTCCCAAAGGAGTAGCCCCTGTTACCGTGTTTGACCCTCCTGGATTTCATGACTGATATACTGCGGTGCTAACAGGGCTCGAGCCAGAGAGAGAAGATGAGGGAACACAGTGCTTCAGGAGACTGAAGTGAAAATTTGAAAAACCATTACATTGTTCGCACAGTCATCAGGAAGTGATTGTGGCCCCTTTACTTAAATAGATTATGGACTGGATATTGCTCTGACAAGAGGGCAGTTCCCTTTCCTAGTATGGTAAAATAGTAGGCATTGCCTATCAAACGATATTGATTAGACCTGGTAGATGTGAACAAGCGACATTGCCCACGCCCACAGAGGTTGATCATTGATAACCATGTCGGATTCCTGGCCATCTGGAAAGCTGCCACTCTAGTGACCTTAGAAGCCTGGCACCCCGGTTAGCTTATTTGGATTTTAGAGAAAATGTATCCTTTGTTTGGAAATAGTCTTAACTCTTACCCATTAAAAAATTTCCAAAGAGCCGGGCAGTGGTGGCACACACCTTTAATCCCGGCACTTGGGAAGCAGAGGTAGGTAGGATCTCTGTGAGTTCGAGGCCAGCCTGGTCTACAAGAACTAGTTCCAGGACAGGCTCCAAAAAAAAAAAAAAAATTTAAAAATTAAAAAAAAAAAAGAAAGTTGTACTTGAATGGGGGCACAAACAATGACAAGCTATGTCTAAATCTGAAAAGTCCATCTGTTGCTCTGTGGGTCCTTATGACCCACACTGAGATATGACTTTGTAGATGTTATATTTACATATATTGTAATAAGCTTGTATTGTAGAATACATACTTATACAGACTGGAGCAGAAGCTTCTTAACACCACCGAAGGACCAAAGCCTGTCAGCACCACCTAGCAATGATCACTGGGATTTTGGACATAGGTCATTTTTTTTTTCTTTTTCTATTTTGTTTTTCAAGACAGGGTTTCTCTGTAGTCCTAGCTGTCCTGAAACTCACCCTGTAGACCAGGCTGGCCTCAAACTCACAGAGATCTGCCTGTCTCTGCCTCCCGAGAGCTGGGATTAAAGGCATGCGCCACCACTGCCTGACTTGGACACAGGTAATTTCCATTTTGAAAGACAAATACCAGGGTCTTGTAGTTGAACTCTAGGTGGATGGGAAAGCACACAATGGGCCTTACACCAGGATAACTGCTGTCCCTTGAGTGACATAGAGAAACACGTGACAAAGAAAGAACCCAGGATCCTTCCTTAGTAAAGCAGGCAGAAACACATTACCTGGGAAACACAAAAAAAGAACTCTCCTCACGTGTAGTTATGTCCTGTTCTTTTTCCTCAAAGCTGACCTTGCAGCAATCAGAGGAACCATCCAACATAGTAATCAGATGGGTGGTGTGTGTGTGTGTGTGTGTGTGTGTGTGTGTGTTTGTGTGTGTGTGTGTGTGTGTTGAGCTCGCTATTAACCATCAAAGAGATGCTTGGTTTATGCATGGTGGTTGACCTAGGGAAATATGACTTGAGGTTCCAAATGGTGCCCTCTGTCCCAGCCACTAGATAGTACTTTCTGTATTTGCATCTACCGTCAGTTATGTGAGTCTCAGGTCACAATTAGTGACTTCTTCCCTCATCCATTTGGCGTTCCCAGAGCTACTACTCGGTATGTGTGACTTAACCATCTTGTGTGTGGGGGGGTAGATTTCACAGGGATCCTACCTCCTTGTCATCTATAGTCTGTGTCTTTCTTGTCAGCAGACAGGGCGGTTATCAATGACATTTAGTGCAACAGAGGATACAAAAGGAGTATGTCTGGATCCCACTATCCTGCTCCCATTCCCACTTATCTCATTGGTACAGGAGAGCTGCCCAAAGTGGACAAACTAGGATGTCTACCTGCCAACTTGTCAGCTTCTCTTTTCAATTCTAGGGGCCCATCAATATGTTTTAATGTTTCCCTTAAGTCCCTATTGTGATCTCTATAGGGCTGTCCTTATATGGACACACCGATCCTATTAATTAGACTAATCTGTCATATGAATTCACTTGTACATAGACGCTCAACTATGGTAATTTCCTATAACAGCCTTGGCCAAAGGGCGGGTGATGACGTGTGGAGCAAAGACCCATTAAACCGAATAAGGGCGGACGTTACACAAAGAGACACTTGAGAGAAGAGGACATGTGGTGGCCCTGAGGAGGAACAATGTTCAATAAATGACGTGTAAGAAATAGAAGCATCTGTCACAGTGGCTTGCATTTGGTAATCACGGGGAACTCTAAGGATAAAGAGGCATCTGGGAACCTATGCCATTCTGCTATTTCAAACTCTGGCGACATGAATTTTTAACACTGTTTTTATGACTGCTACAGTTTTAGGTTAAGTTCATAGAAATTAAATGACTCAGGGACTGGCAGAGAGCTTGTAGAACCTATGTAAGGCCCTAGGCTCAATCTACAGTGCCATTAACAAAACGGATTTATTCTTCAGTATTTTGATGGGCATTTTCTGTTTGCCTTCCATCAAGGTCTTAACAATTACCTCCCTGCCAGTAATGTGCTATTCGCAATTATTAAACCCCAGAATTTGCCGATCTGATGTTTGAGAGGGAAAAAAAATGGCTTTAATTCGCAAGTTCTTTACTATAAATGAGGCTGAGCAATTATCTGTAAATTTCAGAGCCATTAGTATTTCTTTCCTGTACCTATTCATCATTGCCTATTTCCTACTTGGTTGACAGCCTTTTTTGAGATTCTTCACTGTATTATAGTCCAGATGAGAAACTGAAGACCAGCAGATACAGAATGCAGATAAGCCAAGCTAATTGGCTTTAGTTAAGCCAGCTAGCAAGAACAGACTCTTTCTACAGAGAATTCTCAGCCCCCAAAGCTCAGGGCCACAGCATTTATAAAGGGAGAAATCACAATGACATCATTGTTGGGTGTGGGCCAAAGGAACCTTGTGACATTTATTTTGGTTATACATGGAAGCAATGGCCAGGGTCGTGGAAAGTCCAAAATGTGGTCCACGAGTGTTAGGAATATTCTCAAAAGGAGCTGCCCCACCAAAGCAAGTGATTCCAATCAGACCAGATTAGACTGAATCAAAGAAGCCCACATTTAATGTAGTGCTCTCCCGGTTGACCAGGACAGCATGATGGGGGGAAAGAGGAGGGAAGAGGAGCCCATGCAAACCCCGGAGACCACGTGTTCCTTCTCTGGGTCACAGCCTAAACAGCTTGTGGGAGTGGTCCTGACATTCCCTGGGAAGGGGTCAGTGCTTGGTGGGTTTTTCTGGGGGTGGATTCTGGACCAAGGCAATCCCCAAGGGGAGGGGACTTAGGATGGATACCCGAGGCTGGGGTGATGCTTCCAATCATGCCAGACTTCTTGGATATAGGGGTGTCAGAGGACTGGGGTCTCCCTTTCAATCAGACATCCCAGAGCAGACACAAAATAAGAGTCAGGCCAAGAACAGGATGGGATGACATTACCACAGTCACGTCAATATCCAGAAACGGCTCCTCTTTTGTTTATGATAGAATAATGGTTTGTGACCATCCCCCTGGCCCTGTGTAAAGCAGGGGCAAGCCCAATAAGAAACTACTTAACACTCGTGACAAAAGAAGGTGGGGCTGGAGTCAATAAAAAACACAGAAGCAAGCCCAGCTATGGTAGCCCAGCACTCAGCGGGCAGAGGAAGGCAAACCTCAGTGAGTTCAAGGCCAGCCTGGTTTACAAAGTGAATTTCTTGCCAGTCAGTGTTATACAGTGAGACCCTGTCTCAAGGTATAAAAGACCACAGAAGCAGAAAGGATAGGAGTGGTCAGACTCAGGGTGATGCCTTCATATCGAATGTCCACTAAAAGTTTACTCTCCATTAGGCACCATAATGTTGGTCCTGTAAACATATTTCTCTCAGCTGCCTGGTAGTTCTAATTCGAAAGTACTATTTCAGAAGCAAGTAGGTGTGGTTCCAAAGCCCAGAGCCTTACCCATGAAACCACACTCCCTATGGTCTTCTCCAGCCTATGGGCCCGAACTCTAATTTCTCTGCACTAGATTAGCGTCTTTCCAAAATGCCAATCAGTTTTATCATTCTCCCGATTAAGGGCTCTGACGTCGTTACACACGCTGTCCGGTTTTTACACAACTGGGCTGGGAAGTCCCAGAGAGCTGCAAAAACATTCCTGGGTGTGTCTGTCAGGGTCTTTCGGGAAGAGGGTAACGTTTGATTGGTGAGCTGAGTAAAGCAGTGGGCATGATGAGTACCTGTCCATTTAGAACTCAAAATAGGCCAGAATAGAGAGGAGCAGCAAATCCATTCACTTCTGCTTAGGGGTTTTGTTTTTGTTTTGTTTTTGTTTTTTTGAGACAGGGTGTCTCCATGTAGCCCTGGCTGTCCTGGAACTTGCTCTGTAGACCAGGTTGGCCTTGAACTCAAAGATCCACTTGCCCCTGCCTACCGACTGCCAGGATTAAAGGCAGGTCACCACTGCCCAGCTTCCATTCACTTCTGGAGAAGAGTTGTCCTTGTTCTGCCTTTATACGCTGGAGTTGGTTCTCTTGCAAAATCTGAGACTTCACCCAGTTGATCCTCCCCCACCACACACACACACACACACACACACACACACAGCCTCTTCTTCAGGTCTTTAGACCCTGAATGGGACCAGATTCCCTGGTTCTCCAACTTTAGGATGGCTGAGAATGAGTCCATTTGGTGTCCATAATCCTGAGCCAATTCTCATACTAAACCTCATATCTGTATGAATCAACTGATTTTCTTTCTCTTTGTAACCCTGACTAGCACACTCCTCAAGATTTAGGCATTCAGACAGAACACAGATGTATCACCGTCTGACCCTGTTAACCACTTTTGTCCCCTGATATAAACTGTAAAGAGCCCACAGTGCTTCCTCCATTGTCCTATCCTGGTGGTGGCCTCTGCTGTGAACAGCCATCCCACATCCTCCGTTCTTTCCCAGGGCTAGGCCTCAGCCTCAGCCTAGACAGGAGACCTTCTTCCTTACCCTCCCGACTGGCAGCTTGAAACAAGACCTTGCCGGCTTTCTCTCCTGTCAGCAGGCTCTTGCTAATGGACTAGTTCAACAAGTTCAAGGCCTGATCAGAACACGCTTTGGCAACAGTCGGGGGCCAATCAGCCAGCCTGCCTTTCTTCAAACCGAACAACCCTAAATTAGGGGAAGAAAACTTTAGAGCCTTTTAAACTCCCTGCCCGTGAGGAGAAGCTGGGTCCCTGTGTTCCCCCACTATGCTTTGCAAAAGGTCTTTCTCCCTGTATACCTGCTGTATGTGTGTGTTTCCTCAGACTAACAAAAAGGATTTCTTCAGTTACTGATTCTGTCTGCTCCTGTAGGATGTGTTCAGGATTTCTCTGCTGCTTCCTGTCTCACTCAAGATTGTTCCTGCCTTTTCATTCTTTAACTGGAAGAGAAAATTTGCCCTATTCAAGTCTCCTAGGTGGTACCAAAAACACCCCCAACAGTCCTGTCCCACTGGACCAAAATGTCATTTTGGAGATAGAAGTCATATGTTACTTAATTTTCTTAAATATTTGTGTGTAATGTTGTTTTTATAGGGCTTAGAGATTTGGGTTTAGATGAAGGGATTTACACTGCACACTTCAGCAATGATTACTGCAGGAAAGCAAGCTGGGTAGAGTTGGTGCTCCGAATGAACCTAGTCAGTGTCACCTGACTTAGCGATGGCCATGCTAGGAGGTGGTGCTCTGTGAGACAAAATGTGGAGTCTGTCTTGGTGGGTGGTGTCCCCTGGAACAATGAAAACCCTTGCGTGTAAGTTTTCTGAATTGCCCCTTCTCACAAAGAAACAACGACAGAACAGACAGGGGGCCAACAACACTGAACACCGGGTTCATGGGTACCAGGGAGTGGCTCGGGCCAGTCTAGAGTGGCTTCTCCACAGACCAGGGGTTTTTTTTTTGTTTTTTTTTTTTTAATTTGGCTTTTGTTGTCTGTTTGTTTCACCAACAGCTCCCCAGTTCTCCCACTTCCAGCGCTTAGCAACCACCATTCTACTCTCTGCTATGAATCTGACATTTTTTTTTTAGATTCACAAGCAGTGAAATCATGAGCTATTTGTCAATCTGACATATTTTACTAAAGATAGGGTCACCATACAGTTGTAAACAACAGAATTTTTGGGGGCCAAATAGTAATCTATTGTGTTTCCTTTTTTATTTGTTTGGTTGGTTTTTTTGTTTGTTTTTGTTTTGTTTTGCTTTTCCTTTTTGAGACAGAGGCTCACTGTGTGTCCCTGGCTGGTCTGGAACTTAGTATGTGGAGCAGGGTGGCCTTGAACTCACAGAGATCCGCTTGCCTTTGCCTGTCTGCTGCTGGGGTTAAAGGTGTGGGCCACTGCACCCAGTTCCCATTGTGTCTCCACGTCATGTTTTCTTCACTCACGGTTCCAGGACACTTAGGTTGGTTTTTTGTAACGACTAAGAATTGTACTATAGCAAACATGGACAGGTAGGCATCTCTTCAACATCGTGAGTTCATTTCCTTTAGTTACGTACCCAGAAGTGAGAGTTCCTTTAGTTACGTACCCAGAAGTGAGATCGCCAGATGTATTTTTAATTTATTTCAGAAACTTCTAACAGCTTTTTCACAATAGCAATATTCATTGATATACCCACTAAAAATATGCAAGCTTCTCTTTTCTCTACTTTTCATCAAAATTTTCTTTTTGAAAATTTCCATTTGAACAGATGATGATAGGTTGTATCTCACGGTGACTTAAACTTGTATTTTCCTAATAACTGGCCATTTGAAGCACTTTTCATTCATTGTGCCCATTATCCATATTTGATGATTAATGTCAGTGTAAAAACTACAGCCCTTATCTTACAGGGAATAAGAGACAGTTTATTCTGGAGTCATTTGGGATCACATGACCTGGGAACACAAATGGATGCTACCCTCAAATCCCATGGTCCAATAGGAAAGCAGGTTCATGGGGTTTCATCGTTTTACAGAACAAAGAGAGTCATAATCACAGCAAGCTTAAAATACATCGGTGGATGCATCAGAGATGTGGTTATAGCAAGATGGGAGAAGCTTTTCTATAGGCTTCAGATGTTAGCTGATGGCATTCTTAGCTTTGGGGCTGGTAGAAGCTAGCAGTCTGCTAAGTTAATAGATTCCCGAAATGTCTTTATCTCTTAGTCACAGAGGTGGCCAAGGAATGTATTCTGGGGCTAAAGCTAGCCCAAGATAAGGCAACTAGACTCTCTGGACCTTCAATATTCTGGTCTTTCCAGAGTGTTGGAATTCTAATCTCTCACCAGTCTCTTCAAATACAGCTTCATTTCAGGAGTTCATACCCATTTCAAAGACCAACTTGATTTAGTAAGGAACACCTAGGTGTGGTGGTACACATCTTTAATCCCAGCCCTCGGGAAGGAAAAGAAGAGGGAACGTTGTTAGATTTTTTTTTTCCGGGCTAGCCTCCTCTACATATCAGTTTCAGGCTGCCCAGGAATAAATAGGGAGATCGCATCTCAAAAACAACAAAACCTCACAAAATAAACAAAAAATAAAACACCCGAGATGTTCATGAGATACGTCTTTGGGTGTGTTTGTAATACTGTTTTTAAAGAGGCTTAGATAGGGAGGGAAGGGAAAGTCTGAATGAGAACAGCAATGTCTCATGGCTGGGTTCCTGAGAAAGAGAAAGAGGAAGAGGAAGAGGAAGAGAGAGAAAGACAGAGAGAAAAAGAAAGAGAAAGAGAGAGAAAGAGAAAGACAGAGAGAAAGAGAAAGAGAGAAAGAAAAAGGTCTTCTGGGAAGTGATGAGTCCCAGCCATGTGTTCCCACCTCTGACCAAGTCTTCCCCACCGTGATGGATACTACCTTCTCGAACCATGAGCTCAAATAAATCCTTCCTCATGCTTTGTTTGTTTGTTTGTTTGGTTGGTTTTTTGAGACAGGGTTTCTCTGTGTAACAGCCCTGGAACTTGCTCTGTAGACCAGGCTGCCCTTGAACTCACAGAGATCTCCCAGCCTCTGCCTCCCCAGTGCTGTGATTAAAGGCGCGTGCCACCAGAGCCCAGCACTCATGATTCCTTTTGTCATAGCACTGAAAAAATACAGAAAGTCGGTATCTTGTATTAGACTTGACCTTGTAGTTCCTAGTCCTTTGGTTTGAACACAAAATGAGGGTGAATTGAGAACTGTGGGCCAGAGAAGCTCTACAGTGTTGTAAGTAGAGCATAAGGCGCCATTTTCATGGGTGTTCAGGAAGGTAGAACACCAATAGGAAGGCATACAGTAAAGACTGCTCCCGAAAGTTCACAGAGGTGCAGGGCCCTTGGGAATGAGGTTGAAGGCCTCTTGTGCTACATAATCACAAAGAACCTAAGAGCATTTTGTTTGATCCTGGAAACTTGAATGAGGCTTACTTGAAAAGTAATGGACTAAGTTGTTTGATAGAGGGATTTTCCTTTTAAGACAAATTAACATTCAGGCAGGGGTGGGATGATTGTTTATTGAATTCACCCACATTTACAATGAAACCGTGAGCGCAAATATGTAAAAAGTATACTGTTTGCTAAGGAAAGGAATGTGATCCCCCCCCCCCCATTAAACTGCAGTTAAAGTAGTGGACAAGGCAGACAAAGTGGCTGTAACTCTCAAAGAGATTAGCACCTGGGCGCGGGGTGCGGAGCCGCAGTGGTCCCACGTTCGGGCGCCAAGTGTAATGAATTAGGTCGGTATGATAAGTAACCAGGCTAGCTCAAGAGTAACAGGAATACTTTAATGGTTAAAGAAGGGGAAAACATACACTACAAGAATGGGAGTTCCCAAATCTGATAGGTCCAGCGGACACCGCAAAGAGAGAGACTGCACCTGCATCTTCAGGTTTTTCTACCTGGGCTCCAGGCGGCCACACCCTAACCAGATGTGATTGGTTGAGCTTCCCCATCAAGCACCCTGAGAAAAAAATCTCAAACTTTGCAGCGGACATAGGAAAAGTGCCCCGAGGACAACACAGCACTCTTGGAGAACTCCAGGATATAACGGTGAAAATCATTTGGAAGAATAGTGTCTAAATAGAGCCTTTAGTTAGCCTTTAGTGCTTGCTGGAAAGCATTTCCCCAGGTTCAGCCACAAAGGCTTCCATTGCAACCTTTGGATCATCCTATGATCTAAAGGGGCCCAGGTTACAGCCCAAGCTGACCCCAGGATTTGCCAAGGCCATCTACAGGGTGCTGGTTTTGGAGACATGCGAATGCACAAGTTATGGGATCATAAAAGTTTTTGTCGACGTTCCAGAAAGCCACTAAGGCCAGGGGACTTGTGGCAAGGTCACATTAGGGCAAAGAAGCCAGGGACAGGCCATTGTGTAAAGCGGTAAAGGTGAAGCTTAAGTTGCAGTAGTCACCAAGGCTATTGGAGATGCCAGAAACATGGAATTCTCACCAAAAAAAGCAGCAGACACTGAATCAGGCAACCCCAAGAGAGAAGCCAAGGGTACTGCTGGCGGCAGAACTAAATTAAATCGCGCCCGAATCAGAGCTGCATGTCAGGGGCTGCTGAAGCCCTCTGTAGCGCAGAGGACGCGAGTACGAGCGCCAGATGCTGAACATGGCGCCGCAGAGACGGGTGCTTTCCTTGCTGTGCCCCCATTCCTCACTTTTAGAATGGAAACATTTACTCTGTGATACTACATATTGGAAGTACGCAGGTTGGGTTTTGTTGCTGCTGTTGTTGTTGTTGTTTTAATTTTATAATTTCTCACAAGTAAGCGATTGCTTTGAGATCCAAAAGAGAATTTGGAGCAGTGTTAAAAACTAGGAATCTTGGAAGCTGGAGTGAACACATTTGCATCTTGAGAACCTATGTGGGCCAGGAAGACAGCAGCATTCTGGTGTAAGGTGATGCGCTGGGTCTGAGCTGACAAGGGGTGTGGATTTCTGATTGCTAATTTTGATTGCCAAATTGACTGAATTAAGAATTAATCTAACTATGGCATTAATGAATCGTATCTTTGAGGGCTAACTGAGGGGGGAAGACTTACCCTGAATGCAGATGGCACCACTGCGGTGCTGGGGGCCTGGAGAGAAAAAGGGGGACACGAAGAGCTAGCAAATATGGGCACCACTTCTCCGTTTCCTGGTCTGTCCCGAGGTGAATGAGCACCTGTCACCTGTTACCACGGCAGCTGCTCCTGGAACCACACCTTCCCTGCCTTTATAGACTCTATTCATAAATGGAAAGCCTTCCTCCTTTAAGCTGCATTATATATATACACATGTATATATGTGTGGATGTGTGTAATGTGTGTATGTATGTGTGTATACATTGTATATACATATACAATACACATACATATTACATGTAGGTGTGTCTGTCTCTCTGTGTGAATGCCACATGTGTGCAGGTGCTTGCAATGGTCGGAAGAGGTACGACATCATATCCTCTTGAGCTGGGGTTACAGGCAGCGGTGAGACCCCTAACAGAGGTGCTGGGAACCAAGCTTGGGTCTTCTGGAAGAGCGGCGATTGCTCCTAACTCCTTGACATCTCTCCAACCCCTTGCTTCTTGTCAGGCATTTGGTGAGAACAAGAACAGCAGCAAATACACCCTACCAGCAGTTTTCTAGTCACTTCCTATTGCCTGTCCTTTTCCCGTGTCTAGCTATAATTACATATTTATTTGCTTCATAAATAAAGCATTAAAAAATCATGGTCTTCTTTTCTTTTCTTATCTTGCATAATGATGATGTGTCCCCCCAAGGAACTCGAGTCTAGATCCAAGTGCTGGCTAGGATAAGAAATGAGAAAATGCAATTTTTTGTTGCAACCCTTGGACTTGATGCTGTTTTAGAAAAGAGAAGCAGACTGCTTTTGTCTATCTTCAGCTTCATGTCAGGCCTGTGAGTTGAGTTCAGGCCTTTTAGAGGCTACAATAGGCCTGACCTAACTGATGAATTTCAAGGTCAACTTTCCTACAGTTTGCCACGAGCAGAAATTAAGCCACGCACCCTCCTGAGTTGGAGGGCAGATAGCACAGCATGGCTTTATTAAACCCTTGAACAAGGTTTCAAAGCCGGGTGGTGGTGGCACACACCTTTAATCCCAGCACTCGGGGAGGCAGAGGCAGGTCGATCTCTATGAGTTCGGGGCCAGCCTGGTCTACAAAGCAAGTTCCAGGTCAGGCAGGATAGTTACACAGAGAAACCCTGTCCCGGGGAAGCAAGCAAGCAAGCAAACAACAACAACAACAACAACAAAACAGTTTTCAAACCAGGACTCAGCATGCTGCAGAGGGCGGATTGAACCCGTGGGCTCTGGAAAAGAAGATGAGCTTTTCCTAGGTCATCTATACATTGTTTAATGTACTAGGAGAAGTAAATTGAACCTGAGACAATGGCAGCAAACTACATCTGTGTTTTGAAGGCTCTGTACTGCCCCCTGCTTCTTTTCAAAGATTTCACTGTTCTGTGTGGCAGATAATAACCCCACCCCCCTACTCCACTGTGGTCAAAATCACACCTCTGACGTCTGCTTTGTCAGCCTCTCTTGCAGCCCAGCGTGGTGGGCCACCCAATGGCGGGGAAAGGGATTTAGAGAGTCTGGTAGATTCGCTAGATGCTTTTCTTACTGCTGTGGCCTGAGAGTGTTAAGGAAGAGTTTGAGCGTGCAGACGATCGAGGAAGGCAGGCGGGGCAGCAGGAGCTTGAGGTTGCTGGTTACTGCATCCTCAGATAGGAAGCCGAGAGAGGCACATGCTGCTTTACAGTCTGCTCTTGACCCCCAGGTTTTGTTCAGTCTGGGACCCAAGCCCAAGGATGCCACCAACCACATTCAGGATGGGTTTTCCTTCCTCAGTCAAGCTTCTCTGGACCCGCCCACCCAGGCAAAGCCACAGGTGTGTCTCCTAGGTAATTCCAAATCCAGCCACATTAACCATGAAGATTAATCGCTGCAAATGGAGTTCTAGAGAAGGGTTACTTTCTGTATAAAGAAACGCCTCCCTTCCTGCTTGCTGGACATGTGTTTGTTTGTGACAGCCCAGGGAACGTTGTCGTCATCCCCCAATAAGGTGCCTTTCCCTGACAAGTCTGTCCCTGGGTCCATTCTGTGTGACTTAACTTGTGTGATATTGTAAAATATGTACTTGGTCTTTGTTGCCATTCCTGGCTCCTACTTTCTAAACCCCTAGTAATCGTGATTGTTGAAAGTGTCTTTTCTACGCTGGTCCATGCTTGGTAGCTGGAAGCCTCTAAGCAATTCTGTGTGGGCCTGGTTATACACAGCGTCAAGATGAGATTAGATGGTTTTTTTGACTTTGGTCTGCAACCCCTGTCCTCATGGGGAAGGCAGAGGGGTTAATGATTGAGTTCATCAATGATCAGTGATGTCATCCAACACGCCTATATGAGAAAACCTCCTTAAAAACTTAAAAGGTTGAATAGGACACTCCTAGATACTTTCTCCCCCACCCACACCGTGTGTGTGTGTGTATGTGTGTGTGTGTGTGTGTCCTCCCAGAGATACCCTGGGAACTCTATGTCCCTCCCCATAACCAGCCCAACACACCTCTTCCATTTAACCGCTGTTTATCTATAGCCTTGAAAATCTTTTATTTAAAAAAAAATCAGCAAATGTAAACAAGTATTTTCTGGAGTTCTGTGAGCTGCTTCAGAAAATGAATCAAGCTCAAGAAAGGGTCATAGGGGACCTGATTTATAGTGAGCCAATTAGAAGCATGGGCAACTGGGCGACAAAGGCAGTTGCTACCTGCAGCATGGAGACTGAGCCCTCAGCTGTGGACTCTGATGCTCTCTCTGGGTCAGTGGTTCTCAACCCGAAAGTCTCAACTCTTTGTGTGGGGGGTCAAATGACCCTTTCACAAAGGGTCACCTAAGACCATCATAAAACACATTTTTACATTGCGATTCATAACAGTAGCAAAATTACAGTAATGGAGTAGCAACAAAAATAATGTTATGGCTGGGGGGTCACCACAGCAGGAAGAACTGTATTAAAGGGTCATGACTACAGGAAGGTTGAGAACCACTGCTCTGGGTAGACAAAGTCACAACCACAGAAGCTATGTTGAGTTGGGTTCAGTTCAAACGGCACTTTGGGCTCTTAACTGCTTCTTTCAAATAATCTCTCACACCATGCAGCTCAATAGTCCTACAAGCACTTAGTGAGCACCTGCTTTGTGCTCCTGTGTACTGGAGGGTGGACTGAAACAATCAAGGTCTCTAGTCTTACGTATGGCACAATGCAGCTGGGCATGGGCAGCGCATGCCTGGGACACCAGTTCACACGCAGCCGAGGCCGAAAGAGCCTGGGTTTGGGGACAGAGAGATTTTGTCTCAAAGAAAAAGCAAAAACCTCAAATCCGAAACACACCGCCTTCAGCACAGTGTTTCGAGTGATTCCATTAGACCAGCGGTTCTCAACCTGTAAGTCGGGGCCCCCTGGGTCACATAGCAGATACCCTGTATATCAGACATTTACATTACAGTTCATAACAGTATCAAAATTAAAGTTATGAAGTAGCAACGGAAATACTTTCATGGTTGTTGGTCACCTCAACACGAGGAAACGTATGAAAGGCCGCAGTGTTAGGAAGGTTGCCAACCACTGCTCTTGGTAGACAATGTCACAAGTGCAGAAGCTATATTGAATAGAGTTCAGTTTTTAAAAAAAATACTAAAAAAATAAAAAAAATCCACATATTTCCATAATCTTAGGAACTGAGACATGGCTCAGCAGCAAAATTACAGTTATGAAGTAACAAAGAAAATGAATGTATAGTTGGAGGTTCCTTTTTTTTGTTTTGTTGTTTTTTGGTTTTTGAGACAGGATTTCTCTCTGTAACAGCCCTTGTGGTTCTGGAACTGGTCTAGACCAGGCTGGCCTTAAGCTCACAGAGATCTGCCTGCCTCTGCCTCCCGAGTGCTGGGATTAAAGGCGTGCACCACCACCACTATGGTTGGGGGTTCTTAAGACCACAGGAAATACATGTTTCCTGATGGTTGTGACCCACAGGTTGAGAACCACTGCTCTGGATGGTTCTGTTTGGAGTCGCTGCCCTACTGTCACCTACCCATCGTATCTAAATTCAAGTTCACTCTTTTCTCCAAAGCTGACTGCCCTGCTTTTGAACTCTATGCTCACCGCCATGACACTATCATCATCTCTCCATTAACCATGTTGCTAGCACACTCTATTTTCATCTAGTAATAAGTCTATTGCTAAGTGCCAGGAATTCAAGCTATAATGACACACAGTGGTACCCAAGACACATACAAGTCATGAGAAGACAGTGTAAGGTGTGTAACACCAGAAGCAAGCCTATGACAGAGGGGAGGAGAAAGTGTCTCGGTTCTCGAGTGAGCTAGGGAGAAGAAAATGAGGAGGGTAAGAAGACATTGACATGAAAACTAAACATTAGAATAATGCTGATACTTAGAGGGTAGAGTGCTGTAGACAGAATTTCCACAGGAAATGGGAAAGAGTTAGCTAGTAATAAGCCCGAGCTATTGGCATTTATAATTACTATTAAGCCTCTGTGTGATTACTTGGGAGCAGATTCAGGGACAGAAACTTCCACCTACAGAGCACCAAATGAATAGATATGTCTTCATTGTGTGGACTCCAAAAGTCTTTTGACCTTCAAAACTAGCCGGTGACCTTGGTGAGTGGGGTTTGGTAGAGTGGGGGTTCACAGTTGTCTTAGTTGGAGTTAATTTTTTTTTTAAGATTTATGTATTTACTATGTATACAGTGTTCTGTCTACATGTATGCCTGCACACCAGGAGAGGGCACCAGGTCTCATTACAAATGGTTGTGAGTCACCACCGTATGATTTCTGGGAACTGAACTCAGGAACTCTGGAAGAGCAGCCAGTGCTCTTAACCACTGAGCCATCTCTCTAGCCTCTAGTTAGGGTTGCTATTGCTGTGAAGAGGCACCATGACCATGGCAGCTCTTATAAAGGAAAACATTCAATTGTGGTAGCTTAAGTTTTGGGGGGTTTAGTTCATTATCATCATGGCAGGACACATGACGACATAGAGGCAGACATGTTACTGGAGAAGGAACTGGGAGTTCTACATCTTGATCTGCAGGCAACAGAAAGTGAACTGCGTGCCACACTGAGCATAGCTTGAACAAGGGAGACCTCAAAGCTTGCCCCCAAGTGACACACTTCCTCCAACAAGGCCACACCTACTTCAACAAGACCGCACCTCCTAATAGTGACATTCCCTATGAGCTTATGGGGATCACGTACATTCAAACTACCTCAGCTCTGGTAGGTGGAGAAAGGAATGGGAAATGGCACGGAGGTGATATTTGGATTCCCTGAACCCATTCTCCACTCTGGTGACGCTGGTTTAATTTTCCTTTGGGCCCACTTGTTTTCCCCTCAGACCCAGCTGGAGTGGATCAAGTCTCAGCCTGGACCCAGGCCCAGCTAATCCAATCACCATATCTCCATTGTTGTGAAGATTGCTCAGCAATGTCTCCTGACCAATCCCTGGGTGGTGAGAAATGCCCAGTAGAGAGCTAGCACTTACTCGGTACCAGCGGCACAGGGCTTATGGCTGCTTTCTTTGTATAGTTCTTCATACTGACCCCAGCTTCCAAACTCTTCTTCCAATGCTGCTTTTACATTATTCAGAAGCTAACGAGCACCCACTGCTGGATTCCATCCATCTCTACTCCATCGTCTATGGTGTGTCTACTTTCCCACAGACCTCCCTGTCGTCCAGACGCCAGACATCACTCACTTTTATTCCAGATTGTCCACCTCTTCCCTTCCCACTATTGAAATCCCGCTCATCTTTTTTGCGGACCAGCTCAGACGCTATCTTCCCACCGGGCATCAATGTGACTTGCGGGTGACTTTTTTAAAATCTGATTTATTGTCTAGTTTTACTACCTGTCATTGTACGTGCTAAGTTTCTTTCTCTCTCCAAAATTACCTTGAATGGAATTTGAAAACAAAGCCCGTGTCATAATTATTGGCGTCCTGTGCAACACTGACGGCGGGGCTCTGTAGAGCTGACACTCAAAATCTCTACAGAATGACGAATAGACATTTCTGGATTTGACAGTGTGCGGCAGGAAATGGAGATGAATGTAAAGCTGCAATTTAACTGATGAGAAGGGATCTTGTCAGCAGGGAGGCAAGGGAAAAAAACGCTTAATAGCTGCAAAGAGTCTGGTCAAGAAGGTAGAGTAGGAGTATGAGAAATGGGATGCTTTTGCATGAAGTCATACTCAACGGAGCATCCGCTCTGGTGTGGGCTGTAGGGAAGAGCCCGAGACACCAGCAAGTCTGTGATCCCAAGGTGTGAGGAGTTCAGTTTGCTGAAGGGCCTCTGTGGCCGGTGATTTCAGAAGTGATGACCTGAGGCACTCAAGAGGAGAAAGACATGGCGGGTAGCGCTCAGAAATAGCATTCGATGTGTGTAAGCCAGTCTCAGTCTTTGAACTTCCTCAAGCTCTAGGACAATGAAGGAAGGCTCGCAGAAAAGGCTTCCTCAGGGTTGTGGGGGAGGAATAAGAGAGCCCCCTGATTCAGGAGACCAGCACACTGGAATTGCCATAGGCGTTATGAAGCCTCCCTCCTCGGCGGATCCCTCTTCGTGAAGTTGTCCCTCCCATCAGGCCTCTTGGACACCCCGGCTTCCATGATTCTGTTTCCAGTGGACTTGCTCTTCCTTCTTCAGTCTCATTTTCTGAGGCTTCTTGAAGCTGCAGGGCGATTGGTAAAGAAAAGTCCCTAGACTATCTTGATACAAAATATACAGCTTTAATAAACAGAAGTAAGACTTACAACAGCTTACACCAGAATTCAACCGATCAGTCCAGACGCAGGAGCCAGGCGAAAAGAGAGCTAGCGGAGCACGTTTGCTAGGTTTATAAGCAGGCTTTTGCCTGAGGGCGGCACGCCCCGGAAACAGAATATGATTGGCTAAACTCCCCTATCAGCTTCTTCCTCATCTTCCTGGCTTTTGAACACCAGAGAGCCACACACCCTCAACCCCAGGACTCCTTTGGTCTAACTTGCCTTCTGTTGTTCCAATGCAGTCTAATGTAGTCCATACAGATAGACCTCCAGTTGGCTGAGGCCACACGTAAGATTGAAGTCCTGAACCTACAGCTTCCATCCCTGGAGTGGCAGGGATCCCATTCCAGACCTGTGGATCTCTGCCGACATATTTGAGGTGATGCTGGGGACTGAACCTTTGTTCCCTAGTATGCCTGGTCGACACTCTACACACTGAGCTAATACTGCAGTGGGCTTCTTGTTCATCTTTGCACTCAAGTTCTGATGGGACTTTTATCCAGATCTAGATCATGGAGTGCCTTCTATGTTCTGATCTCCTCCCGCCCTGCCCCTTAAACCCTATGCTGAGCCCTATGCTGTCTAGTCTACATATGTGTCCACATGGGCAACCATAATAACTCCAAATTTGATATTCAAAATTGAGTTTTGATCCCCCCACACACCTCCTCCCTCGCCTGCATTCTGGGCCGTTTTGATACAGTTCTATTTCACTTATCAGTTGTCAGAGCAAACTCCTTGACTCATCCTTGACTGCACTTTCTCACACCAGCCATGCAATCCATCAGTAGATTCAATCAGCGCCACGCTGAAATACGAAATACGTCTTCGCTCTCAAGAAGCCGTTATCACGTTAGCGGAGTCCGCCTTCATTTCTCAGCGGCGCTAATACGGCAGCCTCTTAGAATAGCCCCAAAAATGAGGAAATAAAGGGAAGGCATCGCCTAATCCCTTCCCACTTACCATTTCTTATTGATCAAGATTCACTCACACGGAAGTAACTGTCACCGTCCAGGGTTCAGCACACACCCCCTCGGTGGCTACATAAGAAACCAGGTCTGATAGAGTGACACACCAATCAGCAGAAACAAAGAAGGCAGCTGGAGATCTTTGAGAAGTTGCCGAAGATTTCTATCAATGACAGTATTTTGAAGAAAAGCAGGACTGTATTACACATAGTTTTAAAAACGATTCCTATATCATGAAATCGATTCTTTTAAAACTTCAGTGATCACCGGACAGTGGAGGTGCATGCCTTTAATCCCAACACTCGGGAGGCAGAGACAGGCGGATCTCTGTGAGTTCGAGGACAGCCTGGTCTACAAGAGCTAGTTCCAGGACAGGCTCCAAAGCTACAGAGAAAACTTGTCTCAAAGGCTTACTAATAATTATAAAAGCTTGGCCACGCCGGGTGGTGGTGGCGCATGCCTTTAATCCTAACACTTGGGAGGCAGAGGCAGAAGGATCTCAGTGAGTTCGAGGCCAGCCAACTACCAAGCAGTTCCTGGACAGCCAGGACTGTAACACGGAGAAACCCTGTCTCGAAAAACCAAATAAATAAATAAATAAACAAACAAACAATAAATTAAAAATAAAAAAAAATCTTGGCCGTAGCTTAGGATTGTTACTAAGTAGCTCTTACAACTTAAATTAAACCATTTTTATTAATCAGCATATTGCTATGTGGCTCATGGATTTACCTGTCCTCCCGCATGTCCTGCTCCCTCTGCATCTCCTGGCGACTCCCCAGACTCCACCTCTTCTTTTTGGCACTCTTTTTTTTTTTGCCAGCCCCACCTAACTTCTACCTATCCAGTCCTCTGTTGACCAGTCAGCTTCTTTATTAAACCAGTCACAGTGCCATGTAATCATACAGTGTAGAGCAGTGTAGAGGAATAGTCCACATTTCCCCCTTTAGGTCTCAATAAAACCGGAGGGTTTAACTCTAACGTAGAAAAATTATACATATAATACACTGTGAAGACATGTTGCTCTCATTGATCTTCCAGTTTTTTTGTTTGTTTTGTATTGTATTGTTTTGTTTGAGACAGGGTGTCTCTTTAGCTTTGGAGCTTGTCCTGGAACTAGCCCTTGCACACCAGCCTGTCCTGGAACTCACAAAGGTTCTTCCATTTTTGCTTTGTTTTGTTTTGTTTTGTCTTTTCCTCCATTTCTTTAAGGGAACTTTTCATTTCCTTTTTAAGGGCCTCTATCATCTTCATAAAGTTATTTTTAAGGTCATTTTTTTTTCTGTTTCCTCTGCGTTGGGATGTTCAAGCCTTGCTGGTGTAGAGCTGCTAGCTTCTGGTGGTGCCATATTGCTCTCTGTGCTGTTGAATGTGTTCTTACACTGTCTTCGACCCATCTCTTCCTCCAGTGCGGGCAGGTGGGGCCTGTGGGTTAGGTGGTCGCTCTTCCTCCAGTTGCAGTGGGGCTGTGCCTCTGGTGGTCACTGTTACAGCTCTGGGGTTCCTCCAGGTGTACCCGGGACCAAGGCTCTGGTGGTTTTTCCTCCAAGTATAGGTGAGGCCAAGGCTTGGTGGTCACAGATGTGATGGGGGATGATTGGGGGTGTGTGGAGGCTGCTCTGAGGTGTCCAGGGCTTTGGTGGGGGGGTTTGATGCGGCATATACCTGGAGGTGGGTAGGGCCTAGGGAGCATGGCCTTCCATCCAGGAACCCAGACCCTCACCTCTCTAGGTTCAGTCCACTCCCATTGTTAATAAAAAGCCGATTGGCCAATAATTAGGCAAGATTTCCTGGGCAGAAAGAATGTGGGGAGGAAGGGCAGAGTCGGAAGAGACACCAAGAGACGCAGATCAAGCAGGGTGGGAAATATAAACATATGATAAGTGAGCCTCGGGGCAGCACAAAGATGAATAGAAATGAGTTAATTTAAGTTGTAAGAGCTAGCTAAAAACAAGCCTAAGCTATCAGCCGAGCACTTATAGTTAATATTAAGTCTCTGTGTCGTTATTTGGGGATGGGATGGGGGGACAGAGTTGACTGGTGGTCTAGACAGGAAACTGCCCACAGGCTGTGTGATTGTTCTGTGTGCTTTTCCATATGTTCTATTATGTCTTATTATGTATGTCTGTTCTTCCTGTGTACAACCCATACCATCTCTCTCTTACTCCTACCCATTTTCTCTATTTTCCTCTTGTTTTTACTTCTTATTTATGACCTTTCATGGTTTGATCATCTTTGCCTTTTGTGGTTCTAACAGTACACCAACCTCTCCTCTTTCCTGCTGGTTATTTTTCCCATCTTGAGTCTTTTCACTTTTGATCTCAATCCTATCTTACTTCCCTACTATCCCTAAACATAGTAAATCATATCCGAGTACACACCATACTGTTTTTGTTCCTTTATCTCCCAATAGTTATTGAAGCTAAAAAGATACCTTTTTAAGCTGACTGTTTCATATTGCATGGTGGACCTATCCAGCAGTTGTGTATTACTTTGATAATATTTTATTCTTAGAGTAGAATAAAACATAGAAGATATCCTGGCCTGGCTGTGGTGGCACACACATTTAATCCCAGAATTCAGGAGGCAAAGGAAGGGTTAAGGTCTGAGTTTGAGGCTAACCTGGTCTATAGAGATAGTTCTAGGACAGCCAGGTATTGGGAGCAGTGAACTCCCAGATCCTGAATTTCTTGTAAACAACTTGTTTTCCTCTGCTCTGAGACAGCCTGCAGCTGCTCTGAGCACGAGACCCTCAGGAGTTCCTGATGGCAGGAGAGTGGTTTCTGGTGGGTTTGGCTGGGGCGTGGCTATTAGTTAAGAATCCCTATATACGCGGCTCGGGTATACAATAAAGGGGGCATTCTTGGCGCATTCCTGTTTCAAGGATGACCCGTGTCTCTGTCTGTGTGTCTTTGGGTGTTTAAATCTTCAGGCCCTTGCCTGAGGCTTGTGAATGGTTCCGTTATGCAGGTACAGCAGCCAGGGTTACACAGAGAAACCATTTCAAAAACCAAAAACAAACAGACAAACAAAAAAAAAATCTTTAAACTATTGAAGAAAGAAATCAAAGAAGACACTGGAAGATGAAAAGACCTCTCATGCCCATGGATTGGAAGAACTAATTTTATGAAAATGATCATGCTACCCAAAGCAGTCGAAAGATTCAATATAATTCCCATCAAAATTCCAATGATACCAGCACAGAAATAGAAAATAAAATCTTAAAATTAGTAGGGAATTACAAAGGCCTTGGATGACCAGATCAATCTTGAACAAAAAGAGCAACGATGGAGTGAGCACTTTACCTGATTTTGAGTTATATGATAGAGCCATATTAACAAAAACAACATGGTATCAGCACAAAACCAAACACATAGCTCGACGGACTAGAGTAGAGGACCATGCAGCTAAAGCTATTTGAATCTTGACAAAGATGGCAAGAATAGAACGAAATCGTTATCTCTCAATCTATCTGAAAATCAACTGCCAAGTGGATCGAGGGCCTTGATGTCAGCCCCACATTTCAAAGCTGTTTGAGGGCTGTGTGGAGAACACTTCATAATATTAGCCTGAGTGGGGGCTTTCTCAACTGGGCACCAGTTTTCAGTTGGCAACAATTAACAAATGGGATTTCATGGAATTCAAAAGCTTCTGCACAGCAAAGAAGCAACCACGGGAAGAGGCAACCCACACACCATGGGAAACGAAGTGTCCTAGCTCAGATGAATGAATAGTCCTGAAACCATGCAAAGAACTCAAATATCCTAAATAGCTTGAAATCAAACAATAAAATCTTTTTAGAATATTCTAGTCAAACAAGCAGACAGTTCCCAGAGGATGAAATATGGATGAACAGGAGACATGATGATCATCTCTAGCTATCAGAGAAATGCAAATTAAAGCTACACTGAGATTCTATTTCCCTCTGCTCGGACGGGAAGGGCATTAAGACAACAAATGCAGGTGAAGATGGGCAGAAGGGAGCCCTTTGAACTGCTGGTACAAAGGCAAACTGGAGGACTTAAGAGATAGCTCAGTGGTTAAAAGTCTACTTTTCCCGAGTTCCTGAGTTCCCTTCCCAGCACCCGTGTGGGCGTCTTGCAATGCCCCGTGATTCTATGGACATCCAATGCCACCCTCTGGCTTCCGCGGGCTCTGTGCTTGCATGCACAAACCCATACACAGACATGCACATACACAAACAATTAAAGTACTAGCCGGACAGTGGTGGCGCACGCCTTTGATCCCAGCACCTGGGAGGCAGAGACAGGGAGATCTCCGTGAGTTCGGGGCCAGCCTGGTCTACAGGAGCCAGTTCCAGGACAGGCAGGACTGTTACCCAGAGAAACCCTGTCTTGAAAAACCAAAATAAAGAGATAATAAAAATAAAATAATGTTAATTTTTGCACCTACCATTTCCAGTGTGTGAGTCTCCTCAGCAACTGAAGCTGTATCATTCCTGATTATTCATCTAAAGGTCTCTGAGTCCCCTTATCCCAGAGCTGCTTGCCCATCAATGTATAATGCTGCAATGTCCATGGTAGCTAAGTAAACCAACCCAGGTGCCCATCAGTGGAGAAAGGGATCAAGAAAATGTGTTATGTACACATAATGGAATTTTTTGCCCACCATAAAAAAGAACAATGTTATAGCATGTGTAGAAAGATGGATGGGACAGGCAATAATCATATGAAACAAGTTAAGCCAGCCATAGGTTTCTAAGGATAGTATATTTTCTTTGAGGTCCCTAGGTTTTATATATATCGCTACAGAGAATCTCAGATGCGCATAGACATGGAGGTAAACCACCTAGAACAACCAAAGAGAGGGGCTGGGATAAGGAAGAACCAAAAAGAGGAAGGGACGTGGTGTGTGTGTCAGGGAATATGCTCCAAATACATGATATATATGCATGAAAAGATCACCGTGGAACCCAGCGCCCCACACCATGAAAACAAAATATAGTACAGAAAAATACCCAGACCTTTGAGATGACGTCATTGCTAGGAATCATAGTTTCCTCACCCACTTGTTTTGTTTCTGTTGGGATTCTGTTTGCTAGTTTGTATAGTCACTGTTCTAAACTAACTATAAAATCTTTTTATTTTGCTGTGTGTAGCTTCTAGAATCTCTCTTTAGCTTGGTGGTGAGCTAATCGCACCAGTGGACAATTTGTTTAAATGCCTGGGCTCAGGGACTCTCCTGGTCATTCTTTGGTTATTGTTTTGTTTTGTTTCGACAGGGTCTACACAGCTGTGGCTGGCCTTGAACTTGGTACGTAAACGAGACTAACCTTGAACACACAGAGATCTGCCTGTTTCTGCCTCCCGAGGGCTAGCATTACAGGCGTGGACCACCACATCCCGATTCCTGGCCGTGCTTTGGGGGCTCAGTGTGGCTTGGGTTTGAATTTCACAGGTTCTTTACAATTCCCGTTCTTTCATAGCCTGTACTTACTACTTCCACGAAGCCCCAAGGTTCACAGGCGTGAGACCCTAGTTTCTTGGTTTTCCCTTTGCCCACATACCTTTGAACTTACGCACAGCCTTGTGGATGAACACTGCTTTCTAGGGCCCCACAGATACGCCCGAGCGTTGCAAAGCCCCTGCGGACATTGCGTCCTGGAAATCTTTCACTATAAGCTTTGTAGTCAGCTAGCCCACATGTTTTCCACCACTGGAGGCAGCCAGTGATGTCACAGTCTCTGGGAAAAGGCTGTTCACACTGGGTGACCTCTGGGTCAAGCCTCTTGCAGATGGGTGGCCTTGTTGACCAGGCTCTTTTAAGTGACCTTGGCTGGTGACATAATGTTATTTCCTCGGCCTGGGGCTTTGAAGGAGACCCAAAGCGGTGGTGACCCCTCTGGTGACCGCTGGAGCACAAATTTCTACTGAAAAAAAGAAGAATGAGAATACGGGGGAAAAAAATGCCACAGTGCTCCCAGCTTTGAACGGCTGAAATCTAGCCTTCCTGAATTAACATCTTATGGTCCACACTGAGGATTTTGCCAGTTTCCCCTCTATTTTAAATGGGAGAGGATTTTGGAGGTCTGTGTTCTACCATCTTCTCTGATGTTGCCCATATAGTTATATATATATTTTTAATCATACATGAATATTTTATAAAACATTAAACAGTCTTTCAAAACATGAATGTTATTGGATGTATCATTTAGCATATTTATATTTTATTTGGAAATTTATCTATATTGAATTGCCAGATTATTTTCTATTTTTACAGGTAATGACTTGACTGAGTCTCTGGTTGTAATTTGGATTATTTTCTTATGATAATTGATGGAAATGGGATAATTTAACTAGATAACATCAGGAACACGTTTTATTTTTGTTTTTTTGAGACAGGGTTTCTCTGTAGCTTTGGAGCCTGTCCAGGCTGGCTTTGAACTCACAGAGATCCACCTGTCTCTGCCTCCTGAGTGCTGGGATTAAAGGTGTGCGCCACCACCACCCGGCACTATCAGGGACACTCTTAAAGCCAATGAAGAAATGCTTGAAAGCCATGAGTAAGCCCCAGAAAAATGAACTAACACTGGGAAGACTCACGCTGGGATAACCCGGCACATGAAAAGACACAATAAAATAAGTCACCAGTTTCTTCCCTTTTTTCCCCCCCACTCTGATGCCCCGTGGAATGTTGACTTTATCATCTTGCTGTCTCACGTGGTAAAGGGCTCAAAGCAGCATACTGCCACACAGACAAAATTCAAGAACCCGGATGCTCAGTGGGGCCAGCGGAGAGCAACTCTTTTCTAGCCCTTTGGAAGTCCTGTAGCAGAATTCCCTGGCGGCCCTTATTTATATGGTAGAGTAGCGTGTCCAGCACCAAGTGTTATAAGACTTAGGGAAATGGTATTCAACTTCTTCAAGATTCAAGAGGCAGCAGGAGCTTTGAGATAGCCGAGGAGTACCGAGCTGTATTAGGTGGCAAAAGCCAAACGATACCGTCTAACAAATGGCCCTATGTCTCTTGGGTTAACTGAACTCCCTTTGGCTGGGTTTGCCCAGGGGTGGGCTCAGATCCATTCTGTTTATGGTGTCATTTTGTTTTGTTCACTTTCACCGCAAAGTAAAATGCAACAATGTGAAGCAAATGTATATTTTAGACTCACAGAGCTCTACCTGCCTCTGCCTCCTGGGTGCTGGGTTTGAAGTTGTGTGCCACCACTGCTCAGCAGCACCCAGAAAGCTTACCACATGCATTATTTCTTTCTCCAAAGTTAAATGCCATTTTGACTATACATACATACATACACAGATTCTACATCCTTGGAAGATTATGATAATAATTCATTCACATTTGTTCATGATATATACATTTAAGTCCACAGGTTTTACAGGGTTTTTTTTTTAACATACCATTTAAGTATCTGAAGCTATTGTTTTCCTTTCTGTGCCTTTCTTTGCTTGTATCTGTTTAGGAATTTGGGGCTTAATGAGGTGTGGTGGCTCATGGCTTTAATCCCGATACCCAGAGGCAGGAAGATCTCTGGGAGTTTGAGGCCAGCCTAGTCTACAGAGTTACCACCCCTCCACACACACACAGCCACCAAAATAAATATAATAACAATAATAAAAGAAGAAGATGAAAAGAAAAACATTTTAGCCAGGTATGGTGATAAACATCTACCATCCTTGCCACTGGGAAGCTAAGGCAGGATTGCTTGAGTATTGGGTTCTGAAACCATCCTTGGCAATACAATAAGACTGGCTTTAGGAAGATAGGGAGGAAGGGAGGAAGGGAGGAAGGGAGGAAGAGAGAAATTTACGTCTTTTGATCTACAGAATTTCCCACCTTCTGAATTTTAACAATCGTACATACAGGGTACAACTCAGCTCATTCCTTGTGCCCGGCATTTCCTGCAAATGATTCTAGAGTTTTGAGCAGGCTTGGGTCTACAGGCAAAGTCTTTCATTGCTTTTTAATATTAGCAGCATTAATGTGAGATAAACAGATCCATTAATGCATCTGAATTGCAATATGGTAATAATATAACTATTGTCTTGCTTATTGAATTTGTGTTATGGAAGGACACATCCCCCTCATCTGCTCATGGCTACCCACTATAAGTTTATACAGGGAAATCCAAAGGCTTGGTTTTCTTTTATCAGCTTTACAAAAATAATAGATCAATTCCCTGTAATTCTCCAACGGAGACCAGTTAGTCTTACATTATTATGAATTGATTACTATAAATATATTTGAAATGTTAAAATCCATTGAATTCATTATTCTTATTGAAATTTTAATCCTTCCGTTTGACCACTGGGAACTTTTCAGGCTGATTCCTAAGTTAAAATAGCCGCCCTCTGTTGCTGCTACCCTTGCTTGGGTCAGCCCATCCCTCAGCTCTCTGGAGTGTACTGTTGTGTTTTCTTTCTGTGCTTAATAAGCCCTGGCTTAAACCATCTGTGTGGGGCTGTCTCAGTGGTTAGGAGCACTGACTGATCTTACAAAGGTCTGGAGTTCAATTATCAGCAACCACATGGTGACTCACAACCATCTATAATGAGATCCGGTGGCCTCTTCAGGTCTGCGGGTGTAAATTGAGGTAGAGCACTGTATCCATAATCAATAAATAAATCTTAAATCATCGGTTTGTCTGTCTTGGCGTCATTCTTCCAAGTAGGCAAGAACTAAGGAGACCTGGACCCAGCAACACGAGTACATTACCAGATCACAGAATCGCCACACCCTCTAGGCTCTCCTGTCAAGTTTTTCATTTTTATCTACAAATATATATTTCATTTATTCATTCATTTATTTATTTATTTGTTTGTTTGTTTGTTTTATAAGACAAGGTTTCTCTGTAGCTCTGGAGCCTGTCCCAGAACTAGCTCTTGTAGACCAGGCTGGCCTCAAACTTACAGAGATCCTCCTGCCTCTGCCTTCCCAGTGCTGGGATTAAAGGCGTGCGTGCGCCACCAGCACAAATATATATTTCATGCTTCCCACCAGGTCCTAGTGATTCCGGCATCTGAAGCTTTTTCTCTGATAGCTTTCCTCGGAAATTTTGGAAGAACAATAATCCCTAACTGTTTATATATACTGGAATGTCACAGTTTGAGTATCCTAAACAGTTTTTTCTTCTATTTTTTATCTGGCATGAAATGTTATGATTGAAAAAAAAAACAAGTGAAAATCTACCATCCTCATAAAGTCACATGATGTACAAGTATATTATTTTTATCTCTCTTCCTTAAAGCCCAGAAAATTTACAATATTGGTGTTGGTCATCTAGATTCAACCATCTCTTTCAATCAGTACATTCAAATTTACTTTACTTCGGAAAGTCCTTACGGTACTGCACTTAGTATTCCTTTGATTTTCCTGCTTAATGTTTTAATCTGGGCACATCTCTTATCCATATGTTGCGTCTTCTTTGCTTGTAATCATTCAATCCCAAAGGTGATCTCTGTCTTAATGTCTTTTGAAATCCCCCCCCTTATTTTCACTTTCTATTTCTCAGAATGCATTACCCTTGTGTTTATTCACTGGGTCCATTACAGTTGGCTTGGGCATTTATGTTTATGTTCTTGAGCTGCGTTACATCTGAGTTCTTATTCTCACGTATGCTATTCTTTCATGGTTTGTGCCAATTTCTTGAAGTATTTTCGTTCACTTAAACAGCACAAAATAAATTTCTTCCCTTTGGATTTTTGTTGTTGTGTTTTTGTGCTTTTTAAATCTAAGTCAGTCTTTCTGCCTTGCTTTCATTACCTACAGCAATGGTGTTCGACTTCCTATTCTTATTGTCTAACAGCTTCCTATGATAACTCATCTCCATTTTAATCAACCTACCCAAAGCTGGAGACTGAACCCAGAGACTAACAAACGCTAGGTAAGAGCAAAGCTTAGCTGGGTGGTGGTGATGCACACCTTAAATCCCAGCACTTGGGAGGCAAGGGCAGCCAAGTCCCCGTGAGTTTGAGGCCAGCCTACGGAGCTTGTTCTAGGACCACAAAGGCAGTTACACAGAGACACAGAGAAACCCTGTCTCAAAAAAAACCACACACACACATTAAAAGAAGGAGGAGGAGAAGGAGAAGGAGGAGGAGGAGGAGGAGGAGGAGGAGGAGGAGGAGGAGAAAGAAGAAGAAGAAGAAGAAGAAGAAGAAGAAGAAGAAGAAGAAGAAGAAGAAGAAGAAGAAGAAGAAGAAGAAGAAGAGAACGCAAAGCTTAACCTAGTGTCTTGGTTGCTCGTTTTTACACTAGTTTCTTTTTCTTGGACTTTAAGAAGGAATCTTTATTCGGGATGACTTTTCTAATGTCACAAAGTTAGCCATCCTGTTGTATCTCCTGAGTTGCTAGATGCTATCCCATCTTCTTCTGACATAAAATGTTACAGTCAAAAAGGCTAATGGGGCCAGGAAGATGGCTCCCTGAATAAAGGCACTTATCACCAAGCCCGGGATCCTTAGCTCAGCTCCTGCAAGCTGTCCTTTGACCACCACATGTGCGCCGTGGCATGAGCCCCCTCCCACCAAAATATATGTAATAATTTTTAAAAGTTGAGTATAAATTTTGTTTTGTGAGGTTTTCTACCTATGCTCACCTCATTCCTTTTCTGGATCTTTGTTTCTTTTATTCTTTTTCTTTTTCTTTTTTTTTTTTTCAAGACAGGGTTTCTCTGTAATTTTGGAGCCTGTCCTGTAGCTTGCTCTGCAGACCAGGCAGCTTCGAACTCACAGAGATCCACCTGCCTCTGCCTCCTGAGTGCTGGGATTAAAGGTGTGCGCCACCACCGCCTGGCTCCTCCTCCTCCTCCTCCTCCTCCTCCTCCTCCTCCTCCTCCTCCTCCTCCTCCTCCTCCTCCTCCTCCTCCTCTTCTTCTTCTTCTTCTTCTTCTTCTTCTTCTTCTTCTTCTTCTTCTTCTTTTCTATAGCACCGACTCTGTTCGATTTTAATTCTACTCCAGTGATACCCTCAGCAGTGGGCCCTGTCCTAAAAGAGGACCCGCCAGAGGCCACAGGGACAGGCGCTTCAGGTCTTTAATGCCCTCTTACAGGCTCCTCTGTCCGTAAGTGTTCATCAGCGAGAGCACAACAGCTCCAGCAATAGAACACACTTGAAACCGGCGTCTGCTCAAACCGCTGTTCGCAGCACACTTTATTTTTAAACGTTCTGTGGCCACGGAACAGCTACAAGGGCATGCACAATGTCAGTACTCAAGGAGAAACACTCTAACTGGGGAGCTACAGAATCAGGCGAGGAGCAGGGTGCATTTGGAAGCAACCGATCCTGTCTCGGGAAGGGGGGTCTCTTCTCTTTATTCTCTGCTCTACCAGGGGAATGCTGGGGCCACAGGCACGCACCATCAAGCCGAGTTTATGCTGCGGCATTCTAAGTGAGCAGTGTCCCCAGGCACGCCCTGGAAAAATGCATTTTCTATATCATGGAGAACTCCTTTCTAGAAGCGGCTTGTTACCTTTGTTTACAGACAAGACAGTGCCCAACATACAACCATACTCATCACTGAATATTTTAAAAAGTTGAATTTTAATCATCGGTATGTAAGTATATATTATTATACTTACTATATATAAGTAAATAAATATATATGTAGCTTAGTGGTTAGATCACACTTATATTTTGTAAAACTTAATACGGTTCTGTATTTAAAATTTTTGTTCAATTTTCTTTTCTGCACAGTCTATTTTGATGACTCTTTCCCTTCCCCCATGAGATAGGGTCCCACTTTACAGCTCAGGCTGACCTTTGACATGCGATTCTGCGTTCTTAGTCTGGCCGCTGGAATCAGAGGACTGTCATTACTTTCAGCTTTAATGCTCTTTTATCATTACTTGATGAGCCATTTGTCTCTCTTTAGCACGTGCTCACAACCACTGTCCAGTTCTCTTGGGCCAGATGTTTTTCTTATTGACTGGTAAGGCCCGACACCATATTTTATCATTTTAAAGTTCTTGTACATTTATGTTCCAAGTTGTCGTTTCATTCTCAAATCTATGTTCCAGACCTGGGAAAATCAATTTATGAAGAAAAACTTTGTTTCCATTTTGGATGTATCCTGACAGAAGGTCGGCCCTCTTACATGTCGGCCTGTCCACCATGGTGAAAACACACAATAGAGAAAGCTTGGCTACCCCACGGCTAGCTGTCCAATATCAAAACAACAGTTCCCATAACCAGACTTCCCAGTAGGCCCCGGTTCTTGATGTGTCTACATATCTACTTCCCACTAACACCAAGTTCGTGACGAAAATTTTCACGCACGGACTTGGCAGGATATTCCCCAGACACACTCAAACACTATCATTTACCTTAAAAACTTTAAAACCAAAACAAGTTACAAATATTTGTGTCAGTGTGTGCATGTGCTTTCCTGAACCAAGTATGGCTGATCCTACCCATGCATCTGTGTTCTCTATTAGCATAGCATGGGAGAGGCTGCTATAGTATAACGTCCACCACATGCTGCCTGTTAACGGGTCATGTTACCATAATGCCTTTTTATTTTACTTTATGTTTGTGTGTGTTTGCACGCATGCATGTATGTGAACTTGGAGGCATACACATCGCAGCACATATGTGGAGAACAAAAAACTACCATGGGTGTTTGCCCTTGCCTCCATGTTGTTTGAGAGAGGGTCTTTTCCTCACCCATCATTTAGGTCTTGGCTAAGATCCCCATGACAAAAATGGATTAGAAAAAAATTATAATGGATTTAGCATGTTCAGCATAGGCGTTTGCATATATGAGCGTTCAGAAATGAAGACATGAAGAAATGGGGGAGTCTATGTGTTCGTGTGGATAGTTGTTCCGAAGACAAAGGGCTCGGATCTAAGAGTATTAAACTGGTGGGGGGAACCCAGAACGGCCTGTCTATCGAGATTCTCTTTGTTACCCTTGTATGAAATTGCTCCTCTAAGGAGAGGGAGGTCTGCTTCAGAGGAAAAGGGGCAGGGAGGATTTCAGTTCTCAGGGCCCCATAGGAGACGGGAACAGGAGGTATGTCCATTGGTGAGGCCTTGCTTCTATGTTTTGTTTTCAGTTGCCTTTAGTTAAGATAGCTGGGGTGCCAAGGTGCTGTAATCGGAGGCACTCCATGTGTTATGTCTCTCTTAGGTGAGAATTTAAAGGCTGGGTTTCCACGTGCACCGAGCCAGTTATTCAGGTCCTGTTTAGGGAACAGTCTCCCTCCTCCCATGCGCTGGTGACACCGTCTTTATCACAGAAGGAACTGTGATATCTGTGTCTGAACCCCTATTGTTTTCCACCCCCAACTAAATCTCCCGTGTAGTCCAGGTAGACCTAGAACTCACCGTATAACTCTGGCTGGTCTTGAACCTATGATTCTGCTGTCTCAATCTCCTAAATTCTGGGATTCCAAGTATGTGCCACCGTTTCTGAGGACTTGCATGGCTTTAATTCATAGTCAGACGGTAAAGGAGCCCAGGGCTGGGGTGAATGTCATCCTTGTGTCTGAAATTCGTGTCCTTACTGTAAAATCAGAAAAGTCTAAAACGGGCACACAGTGGGAAGAGGAAAGCATTAATGCTAATCCCTCAAGGCCAGAGGGCTGTGAGCAGAGGGAGGACACTTAAGAAGATAAACATCCTCCCAAATATTGGCAGGAGCAGCAGAGAGCCGCAGCCACACTTGTGGCTAACAAGAGACACTCTTCTCTTTCCCCACAAGTACCCAAGACCCACTCAGAGGGCGAAGCCCCGCAAGCTGTCCAGGGACGACTCTGCAAATATCTCAGCTGTGGTGTGTGAGGGCAGGCTCCAGGCCCTCAGCTACGGCAGAATATAGGATATGTATTGATCTCCCTTTGAGTAACAGGGTTAGTGAAGATTGTCAGCACTCCGGGGAGATAAACATGAAATGTGCGTGTGTTTTTCCCTTCCAGATTAATCTATCGATTATACCATGGAGCTGCCCCTTCCCACCCAGATCTCAGTCTGACTGTTCTGCTTATCAGGATGATTTCTCTCCCTCACTGAGGTTTGCCTTCCTTCCATCTTAAATTTCAGTAGTATACTGGAACAGAAGCTTCCTTCTTCGCCCCTCCCACGGACTACATAGACTGCAGGCTTTAGAAGGTTTGGGGCGTAGAAGTATAAACCTTTCTTGCAACCTCTGTCTTCTCCTCTGGGGGTAGACTGTGGTCCCCATGCCAATCAAGTTACCTGGACGCTGGCCCTGGCATCACTGCCCAGTAGGCTCCTGATGTGCTGTGAAACATGGCTTCCTTCTCCAGCCGGCCCTCAGCTGATGGCAGCGAGACACTAGGCATGCCTCTCTGTGCCCCATGTATGGTTGCCATCCGGCAGGCCTGCAAGCAGGGGTATAATATACACCCTATACCTCCCAGCAGCCAGGGCATAATCCCATTCAAGCCCTCGCATCATCTATTAATTTTTGTTTTATAAAATCTTTTTTTCTGGTTGGATGGTGATGGCGCATGCCTTTATTCCCAGCATTTGGAAGGCTGGTGGATCTGTGAGTTTGAAGCCAGCCTGGTTTTCAGAGGCAGTGTTCCAGGACAGGCTTCAAAGCTACACAGAGAAACTCTATCTCGAAAAACAAATAAATAACCAAAAACAAAAAACTTCTTTCTGAAGTACCAAGTCCCTACAGATCTTAAGACGGCACCCCTTGACTTCAGCCCCTTGCATGGGCCCATGATGTCTCAGGTGACTTTGATTCTGTGGTCAGTTGAGTTATGAAGTATATGCCATATCTTGAGATTGTCAGACCCAACAAAGATGCAGAGTTTTCTAAAATACCCACCAAGTCCAACTACAAGATGGAAGATCAGATTCCGGGGTTCCAGTTTTCCCATTGGGACAAGCTTGCTCAAGCACCTGGTGGGACAGGAAGCAAACTTTGGTGTCAATGCTCAGTAGAAGCCCCTGAGCACTTCCCGGCCAGGCCATCTTGAACAACTTTCTCAGGTCCTCACAGCTTCAAAAACAAAACACAAGTTCTCAGGCTATGGGCCTGGCTCAGTGGTTAAGGGTGCTAGCTGCATGAGACAGATGCCCTAAATACAATCTCCGAACAATGTAAAGCCAGATGTGATAGCAGAAATTTATAATCCCAATGCTTCTCTTGGGAAGACAGGAAGCGGAGATCAGAAAATTGCGAACCCTGGAACTGGTTGGCCAACAGGAGATTTATCCAGCATCAGAAGCAAGAGAGGCCCTACCTCAACAAGGAGAAGACCAGAAGCAACTCCTGAGAGTTGATCTCTGACCTCTAGACATGTGCCATGACACACACTCATATCCACATGTGTGCATGTACACACTAAAGTGCACACAAGATATATATATATACACACACACACATTCCATATCTATATATTTGGATAATGGCCATAGTATCTAGTTTATAGATTTTTAAAATATCGTTTAAATGAGATTAATAAGAAAATCCCAGTGTCTGGTGTCTAAGGAGTTCTCATTAATGACGCTGTCACCAGAGCAGCAAATCTACAGGCTGCTGCAAAATTCAAATTATTCCAAATGTCACTTGAGTTACGCATTATTGGGGTTAATTCCCAAGCAAAGAATCTAGGTGCTGTGTGTAGTCTCCGTGACCGCTGTGCTCACACCCCGGTACAGACCTGTACCCCCAGCAGATCTGAGGGCACACACCGCTCAGTGGGCACCATCGGATTCGTCTGCAAACACGTAACAATAAATCCCATGTTTATTGTTCTGCATCCTAGCTGCAGAGACGGAAGACTAGCCAACTCTAGGATTGTCGTTTGACGTGCGTCTATTTCTAAACCTACTGCTTTGTGACATAGCCCCGAGTTGCTGGCGGTGGTGGTGGGGTGCTGGTGTCAATCCACAAGGAAGGAGAACAAAGATTCTGAGAGAGCTGACCCCTGAAAACAGCTCCGCGGGCTACTCATTAGTCACGGCTGGACCCCTCTCACCCCACCCTCCGGGGTTCCTGTGTCACACTTACCCCCAGATTAATAGCCCAATTAGAAACCTATTGACTAAGGTTGTATTAAAGGCAATGACCCTTCACACTATAAGCCCGGCCTTTAAAAAAAAAAAATCGCCCTTACCACCTAAGGCGAGTGGCGGTTGCCTTGCCATTCTTGGACACACTCTGCCCCCTAGTGCTCACACGCGCCGCAGCGAAGGGAGGGCTCCTTTGTGTTTGCAATTTTCCTCTCGGGACTGGAGCAGAAACAGGCAGGCCTGATACCCTCAGGCAGGTCCTTTTCTGTGCCCAGTTCCCTTCACTCAAGGATAACTCGCGGGATTTCGCCAGTGTTTCTACCTCATGTTTTTAAAGTTAATTTAGCACGGCGGTCTTCGTGTATGTTTAA
Source organism: Myodes glareolus (assembly GCF_982192425.1). NCBI lineage: Eukaryota > Metazoa > Chordata > Mammalia > Rodentia > Cricetidae > Myodes > Myodes glareolus. The sequence continues at coordinate 35,224,901 of NC_142051.1, forward strand.
AAGAGTCGGGTGTGTGTGTCTGTGTGTACTTGAAATCCTAGCCCTTGGGAAGCAGAGACAGGCGGAAGGGAAGTTTGAGGCCAGCCTGGGCTACCATGGTGATCTCCAAACCAGACCGGGTTTCTTAGTGAGATCTCACTCTTCCTCACCGTCAAAAGAGCATAGTAAATTTTTTTCTTGGGGATGGGGTGGGAGGATCAGGGGGTGCATATCGCTAAGGCTTTGGTCTCCCCGAGGGAAAGAGCCTGGTGGGAGGGTCTCTCTGGGCTTCCTGGGTGCACATGGAAGTGAGGCCCAATCAGTCTTGGTTTCCTGTTTACAAGACAGTGGGGCGGGCTCTCCCCACTCTGGCTCGGGGACCCAGGCCTAGAATGCCAGCCTTCCCTACTGCCAGAAAGAGGAAGCATGTGGCAGCCAGGGCTTCCCAATCGGTCTCAGGAGAGTGAAGAGGGCCTGAGATGCAGATTTGGGGCTCTGCTCTAGACACCTAGCCAGGGAGCTGCTTGAGGAGCAGCCGGGACAAAACCAGCGACCCACAGACATCCTGTCCAGACATATGAACATGTGACTTTACAAGCCAAGGAACGGGAGCAGTCTGAAAGCTGGAAAAGGCAAGGTCACATTCTCCCCTCTTCAGAGGAACCCAGGCTCCTGGGTCCTCGTTTTCAGTCTTTAAAATCGCGTTAAGACTTCTGATGATAAATCGGTAAAATCTGTGGTAAGTCATTACCGTCCCAGGGAAATAATAGAGAATGAAAGGCGGTTTGGGGGATCTTAAATCTGCATGTTTGATGGACTCCAGGTGGGTTCTTAGGCACACTCTATCTTGAGAACTGGAAGTTTAGTGGAGACAGCCCAAAGAGCGGGCGATCTGGGTTCCGTTAGGCTCTGGTATTCTGAGTTGTCTGCTGGGACTCAGTTTCCCCACCAGTAAACAAAGACAGCTGGATGGGAAGGTGCTTTGAAAGACTCCTCTGCCTCTAGCTTTTGGAGACCCTGAGAGAAATGGCCCTAAAGGACAAACGCGGACCGAGAGGTCCTCCCGGTGGTGCCTTGGGATCACCCACAAGAAAATTTATTTCTCAGCTAATTTCCCATTGAGCACTTCCCATGTGCCAGGTCTTGCTCCAAGCATTTTCACTTCTGTGAACTATCTGCAGGGCTATCTAGATACAGCAATCAGCCCGATGTGCAATTAATAATTAAATGCTTTAGGGAGAGGATTTCTAACAAGCTGGTGGGGGGGTGGCGTGCTGGGGTGGCACCATCTTCCGCTAATGAAGGGGGCAGACTCCCTGTCTCTGCTGTGAAAAGAAAAATGTCACAAACATTACATGCAGCCTGAGGGGTATGGATAGAAGGGGGAAGGGGTTGCGGTTGCCAGGCAACCGGCTCATCACTAATCATGTGCATAAAAGCTGTGGGTCTCCTTTGCAGCGCAGCGAGTGGGCCTTCCTCCTTGCCCCGCCCCCTGCCGTTCCCCACAGCTGCCCTTTGGGTTCTCATTCCAAACAGATCTTGGACAGGCTCGGGTCCGCCTCTGTCTTCCAGGCTTGGTTCTGTTGCCAGAACGCAAAAGGAGAAGTAATGCCTGTTGGTGGCCATCCCAGCCGGAGGGAGCCTGGCACCCATCTTCCCGGACACCCTGTCTGCCACAGCCACAGCTCTGAATGAGCCGTCACCCTGGAGGCTCACTTAGATTTGAGGAAAATCCTTTCTGACCCATGCAGTCGAGGGAGGCTCTTGCTATTTGCCGTGTGGATACTGAGCAAACATGTGGGTCCCCGGGCTGGCTTTTGATGTGCTCGGTAAACATTGCTGCGGGATGCAGCCAACTGTCCAATTACAAGAGACTCAACACTCTCTCCCCTGGGGAATCTGTTGTCTTATAGAGCCAGGACCTAGTGCGACCGGAGAGTTTGCATAGCACATGTCATGCAGAGAGAACTCACTTGAGGGAAACTCTGATCCCACAGGGCCAGGCCATCTTTCAGAAGACAATCACAGAAGACCGTTTCTGGAATGCACGGGTTGGGGCGAGCCAGTCTTAGTACAGATGTTTGCGTTCTGCTAAGATAACAAGCTCTCCAGGAGAATGGACCTGTGAGGACAGACACTGGGGTGTGTTACCTGGGGACTGGAAGGTTATTTCATTGAGAAGTGGTTACAAACTCCAGCTGAAAGTGAAGTTTCACGCCATTATCAAATGTGCCAACCCGCTTTACCTTCCAAGTTCCAAACCTGGTGCTGGAACCAGCTTTGGGCCAGTCGCCTAAAGCCGGGAAAGGTGACGGGTGTTCTGAGGGCATCCAGGAGGGGCTGGCCACACCCCTGTGGGCTGAGGAGCTTGTGCCATTCCTGGAGAGTGGTGGATCACAGACAGGACCTATCACAATCTCCCTTTCCATGCTGGCTTCTTCACTGTTCCCCAGAAGCTGCCCACTGCACTTCTTGTTCCCTGAATTTCCTACCTCAGAGATCTGCATGACTGGAGTCTGCATGGAAGAGCCACTTCTCTGTCTTCTTTAAACACCTGGACCACCTTTCTGCCTTCCTCTCTTCTCCCTCTTTCCTTCCATCTGTCTTCTCTCTGGTCATTACATGTCCACCCGTGTGCTTTATGTAGCTGTTGGCTCCTTGTGGGCAGGCTTCATCTTCCCCTGCCTCAACACTCCCACTGTGCCTGCCACAGGCATCCGCTGGATTGATAGCTCCTGTGTCTCCCTGTGAGCCTCGGAGGTTACAGGGATTCAGGCGGCTAGTCACGTCACACCCCGTCACGAGGGAAGAGAACGAATGGGCTCATGTTGCCTGCTCCTGCTAACAATCACCTATTCTCTTCGCCCTTCAACAGTTCAGGACACTGGGCTCTTTACTTAGAGCCAATACACGTCCAGGCACCCTCAGCTCCCTCTGGAAATAACTGCCGCCACCACACTCTGCCTCACTCTCACCCACAGGCTATGTTTCTTCAAATCCACACACACAATCCTCCCTGCCGCCACCCCTCCCAATGGGGCCTCACGAAGGCCAAGCTGGCCTGGAGCTTGCTTGTGCTGCTGAAGGTGACTTTGAACTTCTGGTCTTCCTGCCCCCACCTCCCCGTTTCTGGGATTGCAGGCGTGTACCTCCATACATATATTTGTGTGTGCTGGGGTCGGAACCCATGACTTTGTGCACGGCAGGCTAGCACTGTACCAACTAAGCCACATCCCCAGCTCCCGCTTGCTTTTTGGAAGCACTGTGTGCTAACTGATGGTGCCACTGGAACGCCCCACCTGGCCTTTTAAAAGCACAATAGTGAAATACTTTATAATTCTTCGCTACACCCCTTGGTTCTTTCGCTTTCGGTATCTTGAAAACCATGGCATGTCTGTTTAAACAGAGCTTCCTCGTTCTTTTATACAACAGGGTAATATTCCCACATATGGACAGGGTTATTGTTATAACGAGAGTGGGACCCTGACGGGTCCAAGGTGGGTGAGGACCACGTCTGCACGAGACCTTTGCAGTGGGTTCCACGGTGGGTGGGTCCAAACTACAGTTGCAGACAGAGTTTGAGGGTCGAGTTTGAGATAAAGGGACTAGGGAGAGGCAAATGAATGGGAGAGAGAAAGAAAAAGAAGAGAGAGAGAGAGAGAGAGAGAGAGAGAGGAGAGAAGGAGAAGGGACAGGAAGAGTCCTGCTTGTCCCTTCAGAGGAACAGCGGGAGCAAGAGAGACTGGGAGGGAGCAGAGCTTGTCTCTTAAAGGGACCTTTGCACCTTCATACAGACTAGGACCCTGGGCTAGCCAGGGTACTGCCCGGGTACATCCTTCCAGATGACAGGGCAGGCCAGCATAATGCCTGAATCCTAACAGATAGGGTTTATTTATAGGCTCCCTCTGGCTATATGGATGGCTTGTATCTCATTTTTGTTATTATTTAAAAATCATTGCAGAACTGGGAATGTGTTTACTATAGTAGCATTTCACTTGTATTTTAATAAATAAAACTTGCCTGAGGATCAGAAAAGTGAAACAGCCACACTGGCCAGCCTTATAGACCAGGCAGTAATAACACACACCTTGATCCCAGGAGCCACACTAGTTTGCCATAGAAACCAGCCGGTAGTGGTGGACACCCTTCATCCCAGAGCTAGAGAGGAAGATAAGATGGGAGGAGACAGCTCTCACACACCGTCTCATTCTGAGATCCTGGAGGCAGAATTGCCATTTCAGACTGAGGTTGAGGTAAGAGCCAGTGGCTGGCTGCTTTGTTTTTCAGATCTTCAGTTTGAATCCCAATTTCTCTCCCTGAGTTTTTATTAATTGTGCTTCAAGTTATTTATCATGCAGGAAATCCTAGGTTCAGTCTCAGATGAAACAAACTGAGGTGCTGGTGCATGCCTTTCATCCCAGTATTCAGGAGGTAGAGACAGGAGGATCAGAAGCTCAAAGTCAGCCTCAACTGCTGTCTTCATTTTGGTTACTATGATCAAACATCCTTACTGTCTTAACTAGGATTTCTACCACTGTGATGAAAAAACGTAATCGAGAGCCACTGGGGGAGTAAAGGGTTTATTTGGCTCATGGTTCCACATCACTGTTCATCAACGAAAGATGTCAGGACAGAAAGTTGGAGGCAGAAGCCATGGAGGCGTGCTGCTTACAGACTTGCTCCTCCTGGCTTGCTCAGCCTGTTTTCCTATAGAACCCAGGATCACCATTCAGGGACGTTAGCACTCACACTGGCTGGGCTCTCCCCCATGCATCACTGATTAAGCAAATGTCCTACAGGCTTGCCAAAAGCCTGATCATTTCTCAGTTGAAGTTCCTACATCTCCGATGACTGCAGCTTGGGTCAAGTCAACGTAAAGTAGCCAGCACACTGACCAAAAGCAACGTAGGGAAGGAACGGGTTTTCCTTGGCTTAACAATTTTGGGTTACAATTCATCATGGAGAGGAAGTCAAGTCAGGAACTCAAGAAGCCCGTCACATCACACCCACAGGCAAGAGCAGAGAGAAACAGACCAACCGTGCCACCTGCTGCTGCTTATGCTCAGCTAGCTTGGCATTCTTACCCAGTTCAGGAAACCCAGCTCAGGGGCGGGACCACCCATAGTGGGCTGGATAAATCAACAATCAAGACATGGCCTCAGGCCAACAGTGGTCTAGATAACCCTTCAACTGAGACTCTTCCCAGGCGAACTGACCTTTAAAACTAACCAGCACAGGTCCAGAGCGAGCAAGAAGCCAGCCTGGGCTGCAGGAGGCTCTGTCTAAAAACAATAACAAAATCAATTGCAAATGTGCTGCAAATGATCTTCCCCCCTTTTTTTAATTGCTAGAGATCAAACCCAAGGCCTCAGGCCTGCTCTACCGTTGTATTGAGTTCCATCCTCCACCCCATCACCGTCCTACACACACACACACACACACACACACACACACACACACACACACACGTGTGTGTGACCATATAACATACATATGTGACCATATAACAAATTCGCAGAAATCAGATTACTGAACGCTAGGGTAGGGGTATATTCTTGCAAGTTAGATGGATACTGCCAAACTGCTCACCACAGAAATTGCATCTATATGCCAATAATTTACTCGAGAGCTTGATTCCTCCTGTCTTTGTCAAACTTCTTTTATCCCTGCAAATCTGATAGCTGAAATTAATCTGTGAATTTTATTTTTCATTTTCTTATTGTGAATAAAGCCTAATCACATTTCCTTCAAGAGGCATATGTATCTCCTTCTTATGAAATGCCGATTTTTCTATTACTGTTGGTCTTTTTTTTTTAAAGATCTATCAGAGCTTTGTTATATTAAGAAAATTGCTTTTTTGGATGCGATGGAAGCCACAGATAGTTCTCCTGTGTGTTATTTGTCTTGAGATAAAAAACAGTCTATGTTTTCGGCGTTAAAGTGTTGTTCCAGTCTAATTTATTCATCTGTGTATGCAAGTGTGTGAGATGTCACTTTAAAATTTTTCTCTTTAAAGGCTTTTTAGCGCAGCAGGATTTTGGAAAAGCATCTTCCGTTGGCTGCGCTGCTGGGACTGTCCAGGTGGGGATTTAGGATAACTCTCAACTCTTGATGAATCGAGAGGTTGCCTTCTTCCCCGAGGCCTCTCGAGAGCACTGGGAAGCGCCCAGCTCTGATCTGCTTCAGGCATTTACCTGTGCTCTTCTAAATCTCAGTTCCAGAGAGTGACATATTTTTGACTCCTTTTCAGGATTCTGGAACGGACCACCTGGTTTGGCCTTTAATCATCCCACCATTTGCCACCGGTGCAGAAGGTTTAAGCCGTTGGAAAACATCTGTTCGGTAGAAAAGAGACCTCTTTCTCTTGGCAGCAGCCATTGTGCACCCCTGCTACCGAGAGCCCACCTCCTGCACCTGGCTGTCCACCACCCTCATAAGGTCCTCCCCTAGGTTCTCTGGTCTCTCTGTCCTAGTAACCACCAATTCCCTGGCTAGTTTTCCTTTCTTCTTCAGAGTGACTTATTCGCTGGGCACGGGTCCAGGTAATGAGTTCTGAATAATGGGGCATTCTTTGAAAGAAATAAATGGAGAATTAGAAGTGCCAAGGAAAATACAAAAACTAACAGAATGAGAAAAACATCACAATAAATTATGGAGTCTTAAGAGCTGGTAAATGCCAGAGTGCAAAATGTAGAAAAATAACTCATGTCTACAATACCCCTTTCCTTCCTGTTTAGATGTAAAATCTGCTTTTATTTTGTTTGTTTATTTGTTTGTTTGTTTTGAGTGCTAGAGGATGAACCCAGGACCTTCAACATGTAGGTAAGCCGTCTCTCACTGAGTTTCATCCCCATATTTCTTTCTATTTTCAATTGCCTAGCCTGGATTTGAGCTCACTACGTAGCCCAGACAGGTTATGAGTTTGCAATCCTCCTGCCTCAGCCTCCTGATTAGCTTGGATTCCAGGTCATGACCTTGAGACTTGCCTTTGGTTGTTTTTTCATGTGACAGTGAGATAATTAAAAACAATTATCTGTATGAGGATTGTCGAGAAGGCTGACAGTTTTGAAAAGCTGACCTGAGCTTTCATGATATGTTATTAGTGATGTCTTCTGGCAATGCAGGCGGCGCCTCCTGAAGCTTGAATCTGCAATGGCGCACGCGCGTGCGTGCGCACAGACACACACACACACACACACACACACACACACACACACACACTAGCCCTTCCAGTGGTAGCCACTGCTTGTATTTTCCACAATGTACCGTTTAATACTGTCAGCGTGATGGGACCAATCATCATCTAGGAGGCAAACCTCTGGGCAGGTTTATGATGGATTTCCCTGCTCTCTCTCTCTCTCTTTCCTTCTTCTCTACCCCCACCCCAAGGTTAACTATAGCCCTGGCTGACCCAGAACTCACTGTGTAGAAAAGGTTTTTGTCTCTGCTTACTGAGTACTGAGACAATGGTAGTATTCACTACCATATCTAGCTGGCATTTTCTAGCTTAGGTTAGTTGACATCGGGTGACTTATTCTTATTGTGTGATGTTTTACTTTTTTGACTTTTTGGGGGGCCCACTACCTGGCTCCCAAATAAATCACACACGGAGGCTTATTCTTAGTTATGAATGCCCAGCCTTAGCTTGGCTTGTTTCTGGCCAGCTTTTCTTAAATTATCCTGACTACCTTTTGCTCGGGAATTTTCTCTTTCTTACTTCTGTATGCCTAATTTTCCTTCTTACTCTGTGGTTGGCTGGGTGGTTGGCTGAACCGCTGACCCCTAGTTTCCTCCTCTCCTTGTTCCCTTGTTCTCCCAGATTTCTCCTTCTGAATAGGCAGAATTCTCTCTGCCTGCTAGCTCTGCCTATCCTTGCTCCTGCCACTCGTCTCTTTCTTCAGATCATCAGGCATTTTTTTAAAGACAGGCACAGTAACACAGCTTCACAGGTTAAACAAATGAAGCAAAAACAGAAGTCGCACACCGTAGTCTCCCACAGTCTCAGCAACGTTTAAACGTTCAAAGTATCTTCTGAGACTCACGGCAATCTCTTCACTATAACCCCCCGTAAAATCAAAATAAAAAGGCAGATCACATACACCCAACATAGAGTGGTACAGAATATATATTGCCACTCCAGAAGGGAGCATAGCGAGGAAATACTAGACCAAAGCGAGACAGAAAACCATCAGGGAAAACTCCCAGTTCCATATCTCCATGTCTAATGCCAAAGGGCTGTTCAGATCTTCAACTCCTTTCGACTCTGTTGACTGCAACCCACTTCTCTCTCCTCTCTCTTGGTTCCACTTCCAGTCTGCAGCTCTCCTTGGATGATGTCTCCTGACCCTGACAACTCTAACATCTTGGGGTCTCCAACGCCACCCATGCTCCACCTTCACAGCTTCATGAAATGGTCTCTCCGGGCCTCCATGCAGGGACACCACTGACACAGGGCTGACCTCAGTGGCTTTCCTTAGCCACAGATCTTTCTACAGATTTTTGTACCCTTGACTCTAAAGCCAGAACCACTTGGCCAAAACTTCCAAGTTCTATTGCTTGATGAGGTTTGAACTCGGCCCCTCCTTCAATTGCATGTGCACCAGCTTTCTGTTGTGGATGGCTTCCTTTGTGGCTTAAACTTTCTTTAGTTCATTTTCACAAGTTGGACATATAGCTGGGAGAGGACTTAGCCTGAGGTCATTACTCTATTCCATTTAGCACCAGGTTTTTCTTTAAATGTTTTATGTCCTTGAACACAGGAATTGGCTCCAACAAAACATTTCCTGGTGCTCCTTTTCAAATTGTGCATTTTGCATTTTTCCTTGCTCTGCTTGCTCTTTTTCACTGTAGGTCTGCATAAGAGTGACGGTTAATAATCACAGCACACTGTTAGGCTGTCTTGAAATCTCCTCTGCCAACACCGTTAATCCAAAATTCTTCAGTTTAGCCTCAGGCAGATTTTTAGGACAAGGGCAGAAAGCAACCACATTCTTGGCCAAAATATCACAAGAATGATCACTATTCTATTGCTGTGAAGAGACACCATGACCAAGATATCTCTTCTAAAGGAAAGTATTTAATTGGGGGGTTGCTTACAGTTTCAGAGGTTTAGTCCATCATCACAATGATGGGGAACATGAGGGCATGCAGGCCGGAACTGGAACAGTAAACGAGAGCTACATCCTGATAGAGAGAAACATATAGAGAAAGAGACAGACAGACAGACAGACTGGGCCTAGCATGAGCTTTTGAAGCCTCAAAGCCCACTTCCAATGGAACAATTCCTCTAATAAAGCCACACCTAGTCCATCAAGGCCGCACCCACTCCAATAAGGCCACACCTACTCCAACATGACCACACCTATTCCAATAAGGCCACACCCACTCCAACAAGCCACGCCTCTAATCCTTTCAAAAGAGTTCCACTTTCTGGTGCCTAAGCATTCAAATATATGATCCTAGGTAGACCATTCTTAGGCAAATCACCACACGTCCTATTCTATGACCCAAGTTAACTATCCTACTTGGAGGAACAGACCCTCCTCTCCAGCCTCCAAACCCCATCACCGCCATATTTGATTTTTAGGAGTTCTTCAATCAAGTGGACTTCTACACCTTCAACTGATGCTTGTGACAATTCATGATGATAGCATCAGGAAATCAATACAGGTGGTGAGAAGATAAAACCCACAGCCACTGTGTCCCTCCCATCCTCCTCGCCTTCCCATCTGTTGTGGGCTGAGTCTTTTCAACAGCCCCCATGTTGAAGCCCCAACTGATGGAGGAGGGTTATCTGTCTATTGTGTTATTTTCATTGGTCAATAAAGAGACTGCCTTGGCCCGTTGATAGGACAGAAAATTAGGTAGGCGGAGTAAACAGAACAGAATGCTGGGAAGAGGGCTATGAGGCAGACGCCATGGAGCCAGCCACCAGGTCAGACATGCTAAATCTCTCCCGGTAAGCCACGACCTAGTGATGCTACACAGATGGTTATAAATGGGTTAATCAAGATGTGAGAGTTAGCCAGTAACTAACTCTCTAGAGATAATGGGCCAGGCAGTGCTTAAATGAATACAATTTGTGTGTTGTTATTTCCGGGGCTAAGCTAGCCGTGCAGGAGCCGGGTGAGGCGAAAAGCAGGCCTGCCCAAGCCCTCACTACACCCAACCATCTGGAAACGGCATCATTCCAGACATGGCCAAGGTCAACAAGGTCCTCTGGGTGGGCCCCAATCCAACATGACGGCCATCCCGCGAGAAAAGAACACTAGGACACAGACCAGGGTGCAGAGGAGGATCGTGTTTGGACAGCAGGAAGGAGAACCTCTGCAGGCTGAGCAGCCAGGTGTCAGAGGCTAGCCCTGCAGACAACTCCAGGTCTGACTTCTAGCCTCCTGAGCTATGGAGCAGTGGACTTCTGTGGCTGAAGCTCAGCCCTGCTTGACACATCAGCTTTCATGCAGAGGTGAAATGCTACCTCCTTTTCCACAATGCCTGATGGACCTAGATCACAGCACAGCCCGTGTCTGAAAATATCTCCTGGTTGAGACTTAGGGTTGTCTAGCCAGGATCACAGAGCCAGATACCGGCAGGGCCAGGAAGGGCAGTGGTTAGTGCGAGGAGCAGGTTAAGTCTAAACGACATCTCTCTGTGTGCTGGCTGCCAGTCTTCCTGCTGCTGCCTAGCTTTCCCTGCTTTCATGGAGGTTAGGCTTATGAAACAGCCCTCTTTCCTCCTGTCTCTGCTATGGAAAGCAATAGTGATGGCGGGGGAGGCATTGCCTGTGGACCTGTGTGCAGGAGCCCACGCAGAGAGCTGGTGAGGCTAGCTGGATGCACACACCCTGCCTTGTGCCAGGGCCACAACTGCTGCTTGGCTTGAGACAATTATCGCCGCGCCGGGGCGAGTGCAGGCTGAGGCCCACCGGAGTCTTATATTCTCTCAAATGAAGTGGGAATCTGGATTAGAAACAAGAGGACCAAAACCCGATCTATAAACATTAGCAACTACATAAAAAAAAAGTTAAAAACTGCTGGCCACTTTAGACCTATTATGATGGCTTCTGTCAAAAAAGGAAAAAAATGCAGAAGCCAAAAAGTGTTGGCAAGGATGTAGAGAACTTGGAATCTTTCACACTACTGGTGGGAATATAACATGAGGCAGCCACTGTGCAAAACCGCGTGCCAGTTCCTCCAGAAGCTAAATAGAATGGAACGTGACTTCACAACTTCGATTCTGGGTACGTACCCCCAAATTTCTAAAGGCAGAAGCGCGAGGATTTATTTGCACACCTGTGCTCATAACGGCATTAGTGACAAGAGGTGAAAAGGCAGAAGCAGCCTGCCAGACGAGCAGGTGATGAGGTACGGTGTACACACGCCAAGGAATGACTTAGCCCTCCAGGGGAGAACATTCGGATGCAGGTCGCAGCACGGATGCGCTTGCAGGACTGCTTGGTGAAGTGTCAGTCACAAGAGGATGCATACTGTGCACACGAGGTTCTCAGAGTTGTGCTCACAGGGGTAATGCAATGACGACAGCCGGGGCAGGAGAGCAATGGCAGTGACCGTTGAACAGAAATAGCGTTTTGGTTCTACAGGATGTAGCAATCTGGGACCGGGGGTGGAGTTGGTGGCACAGCCACGTGGGTGCATGGAAAGGCACGGGACTCTACACTTACTTAAAGATGGTCAAGTAGTAAATGTTAGGTTGTGACACAATTTGAAATGTGAAAACCAACACATCGTGCTGGCCAAGATGCATTTACGGGATAGCATCCCGCTTACAGCCTCCGGTTTAACTACTTTCTAGAGGCTCCATGTGTTCCTGTCTTATGTAGTCAATTAGAAGGTAAAATTTCATAAAAGTGGGAGCTCTGACTTAAAGTTCTTCAGGGTTCTTCAGGAGAGCCACTCAGAGCTCTGAAGACGGTAGTAGATCGCAGACACCCTTCCTAATATTATCTAACACACACACACACACACGCATGCTCTATCACTGACTCATATTCATGTGCACAGACAACCACACACATTTGTGTGCATCCACATACACTCACACACACATATGCACACTCAATCATTAACCCATATTCAGCCACTCATGTAAACATACAACCTCATGCATTTGTGAGTTTGCGCGCACACACACATACACACACATACACACTTGTTCACTAACTCATATTCAGTCATTTACATGCACATACAACCACACACATTTGTGTGCATACACACATGTGCATGCACACATGTGCGCGCGCGCGCGCACACACACACACACACACACACACACACCTAGGTGTTAGAAAATCCCATGCAGTCTGCAGAGCTGAGACCAGAGGAGACTGCCATGTAAGCTCAGGCCAGGACATTAGTTCTAAGAGAATCCATCCTGGCAAGGACACGAAGTCAGGTTCAGGGGAGTAGAGGGGCAAAGGGGCCGACCATATTACAGTATTTCACCTTCATCCAAGGTGACGAGAATTGCTGAACGCTCTTATGCAGAGAGTGATGGGATTGAATTTGACCTTGAGATAAATCATAGAAGACCGAGAGCCGGGGAGACGGCTCACGGTAAAGTGCCTGCCAAGTGAGCATGAACACTTGAGTTTAATTCCCAGCACCCATGTTAAATAAGTAATAAACAAGCAATGTAGCCATGTATGCCTGGTGAGCACAGACAGGGTTTTCCAGGGCTTTCTGGCCGGATGACCTAGCTGAATTAACAAGCTCAAGGTTCACTAAGAGACTGTCTCAAAAGAATAAGGTAGAGAGTATAGAAGGAGACACCCAATGTTGATTTCTGAACTCTACATGCATGTATGCATGTGTGGACTGCATGAACATGTGTGTGTGTGTGTGTGTGTGTGTGCACACATGCATACACAGAGATGGAAGGAAGAAAGAAAGAAGAAGAAAAGGAAAGGAAAGGAAAGGAAAGGAAAGGAAAGGAAAGGAAAGGAAAGGAAAGGAAAGAAAAGGAAAGGAAAGGAAAGGGGAAAAAATCCTGGTAGGAGCTATTGATAGACTCCGGAGAAAGCCAAAGTCTCTCACCATAACCCTACAGGGTTGACATGCCAGTGTCTGGACACTGAGTTGCTTGGGGGACTGCAGCAGCCTAGGACGCTTCAGGGAGGGAGGTGATGGTATGAATGAGAGCCATCAGGGCAGGTGGCTGTGTGTCTGCTTCATTGTGTGTGCACACACACACTGAGAATGGGGGTAAATCTTAACTGCCTCCGTCAAGGCTGTCCGCAGGTTAAGCCTGTGTCCCCAGTTCCAGGCTCCCACCAGTCCATGGAGGCCTGGCTGAGGTCCTGCCTTCAGACCCTCTGAGCTCTCTGGAGACACCTGGAGGAGATATCTAGACCTTCAGCTTGAAAGATCACAGACAAGGTACCAAGTACTCAGTAACCCATGGCAACCCCTAGAGGCTGCTAGAGCCTCAGCAATGAGGAGCTTCCTCCCAAGGAAAATGCCAGTTCCCCTGAGATTGGCCCAAGCTGGGCGATCTTAGGATGGCCTTCAACCATGAACACCCAAAATGGCAGTGTCTGAAGGGGACAATGTCCACCCATCTAGCACCCCCACCATGCTGTAAGGTATAGTAGACGGAAATGACATGAACCAAAGGAGCAACGTCTATGGATATTTCTCTATTTGCTTACCTAGCTCATCCAGTTCTTTAACATCGAGCCCCGAAACCCCAAGATCAGAAGTCACTAGCCAGCCATGATGGGCAAAGTCTCTTATGGCCTGGGCAATACCGTCAGGAGGTCTCCCTTGGGGCAGCTTGGGTAAAGGTGGCAGGAAGGATGTCTTTGGGTAATCTAGTGGTTATTGCCTGGGAGAGTCTGGGTGGCTGCTCCCAGGGGTTTGTACTTGGTGATGGAAGCTCAATCCTTCATTCCCAACCTTGATCATTGGAGAAGACACCTAGGCTCTATAGGACTGTCACGGGTTGTCCTCAAATCAGCCTGAACTCCTAAACATAGGTGGGATACTTTCTTTTTTCTTTTTCTTTTATAAATTGATTATGTATACAGTGTTCGGTCTGCATCTGCATGTGCGTCTACAGACCAGAAGAGGGCACCAGATCTCATTATAGATGGTTGTGAGCCATCATGTAGTTGCTGGGAATTGAACTCAGGGACTCTGGAAGAATAATAGTCAGTGTTCTTAACCTCTGAGCCATCTCTCCAGCCCAGGTGGGGTACTTTCAAAGGCCCCAGGGCCCCAGGCTGTCTCTCACCAGTCTCCAGGACCTCTGCTTTCTCCCTGGCCTATATCGCATCTTTCTGCTTCCTCTGTGTGGCAGTTCCTGCAAGTGGCTGACAGCAGCCACTGGAAACACACACAGCTTCCAGACAAGCCCAGTCATCTTTTCAGCCCCAATATAATATCTGTGCCTGGACTTTGAACGTCAGCGGTGGAGTCCGCCATGCTTCTCAGGTGATGGAACAACCCATTAAGGCTTTCCCCTTCCTTGAGGAGGGCTTTGAGCAGGTCTCTGAAGGCAGGATGAGATAGAATGAGGGCCAGGAGGACACACCAGTTAAAGAACTGCCTTCAAGAGAGAAAGAAGGTCCTTAGTCCCCCAAGCTCCAAGGACTTTATATTTTACTTGTAACCCTATTATCAAACCACCTACTCTCAGAACCCCCCTGATGCTACAGCACACACTCTGAGGATCAAGACAGTGCACACTCAGGGAGCCTGGACTCTGCTCCCTTACCCCCGCTCCGCCCCCCCCCCCCCGTAGAACCCTTCCTCCCACACCTTTACTCCGACGGGGCTGGGAGACCGCAGGGACCTGTGTGACCTGGAGGGGTTTGAGGTGACTGTCCTAAGACACTTGCCCGGTAATATCACTTGAAGCACCGATTTATCTTACAAATTCAAAGCACTTGGGGGTGAGGCTTAGAGTGGGGCTCTTGCTTGACATGCCCCAGTACCTAATAAATAATAATAATAATAATAATAATAAATAGTAGTAGCATTAATAATGATGGTGATAGTAATAGCAATCTAAATAATAACAAAATACAATAATTCATACAATAATTTAATATAATAATAATAATAGCATTCTAAATGAAAAAGACAAATGAAGATGGATCTTTTTGTACAAACAGATGGGCATAATATCTGTCGAACACGTCATGGGCGGCAACAACGAAAATGCTAAATAATTAATCATTTGTCTTTTCCCTTAAAATATGTCCCTCACACTAAAATAGCTGCTTCAAGATCGACACGTCAACCTGCCACAGATTTGTTCGCCTTGTCTTCTCCATCATCCAATCAGTAAGGAGCGTTTCATGATACAGTTAACAAGGGCTTGTGCAGGATAGACATTTCCGTCCTCACGTCACAGGCAGGTGATTGCCAGCGTTGATTCATCCACTCCCTGGGGCTGGCACGGCCATCTTCCCACGGCCATCCTTAGCACACAGGCTTTTTCTGGCTGTCACATCTGTCACCTCTTGGTTGCAAAGCGGCTGCCATGGCTGCAGGCATCGTACCCCTCACGCAAAGAGGAACGAAAAGGAGAAGGCCATGGCTACGGAACCATCCGAGAGAGAGGGTAAAGGTAGCTGTGGTTGAGGTGGCAGGATGACAGTTCTGAGATGTAATTAGGAGGCAGAATTGACAGGGCTTGATGGTGGCAAAGTGAGGACAACATTGGGCTTCGGTTCCAGGTAGATGGAGGTGAACATTAAGAACAAATTTGGGATTCCGTGTAAGGGGAAGGAAGGACCTTGATCACCCTAAGGCCATGCATGAAGAGATGGTACAAAGAATTTTGAGGGGGGGGGTTGAGACAGGGCTTCTCTGTAGCTTTGGAGCCTGTCCTGGAACTAGCTCTTGTAGACCAGGCTGGTCTCGAACTCACAGCAATCCCCCCGCCTCCGCTTCCTGAGTGCTGGGATTAAAGGCGCGCGCCACCACTGCCCGGCCAGTACAAACAAATTTAAAATGTGGAGCTGAGAAACTGGGTGTGGTGGCCCGAGCCTTTACTCCAGCTTTCGGGAGGTGGAGGCAGGTGGATCTCTGAGTTTGGATCCCCAGCACCCACACAGAAGTTGGACACGCCATCACACTCTGTAATCCCAGCACAGGGGCAGATCCCTGGAGACCACGGGGCAGTGTAGCCCAGTTGGTGAGCTCCAGGGTCAGTGAGGGGACTTGTCTCAGAAATCAAAATAAAGTGTGACATCTGATGGAGATTTCTGGCCTCCTCTCTCTCTCTCTCTCTCTCTCTCTCTCTCTCTCTCTCTCTCTGTCTGTCTGTCTGTCTGTCTGTCTGTCTGTCTGTCTCTCTCTCTCTCTCTCTCTCTCTCACACACACACACACACACACACACACCGTAATGGAGATGAGGGAGTAGCAGAACCCTGAAGAGAGATGGAGACGGAAAGAAGCTCCCTGTGAGTGGGACAAGCAAGACCTCAGGCGACAGGAAGAGGCCTGCAGTGTCCACTGCTGGACACCAAAGCTGTAAACACCGCACCCACTCGGGCAATTAGCCAACCGATGACCTCACTGTGGGATCAGTTCACTGGTGGAGCCAGGGTTCCAGTTTAGGGTGGCTCAGAGAGTCTTAGGAAATAAGGAAGTGAAAGCCTCCAGGAACTGTGCTGGGAGGGGTAGTTTGCAGCCCAAGGTCACAGGTTGGTCTTGTTCAGGGACTTCCTTTTCTCTCTGTAACAGGTACAGAGTGAGCAAGCAGGGCCGGCAACTATGTGCTTGGGTGAGCCAGCATGCAAGGCCTGAAGCTGGGGCAGCTGCCTTGAGGCCAGGTTGTGGAAATATTGCCACAATGTGACCAGGCTGGGAAACACTGCTGCAGATGAGGCCAGGAGATAAAAGGATAGGATACAAATGAGCTCTGCCCTCACCTTCGCTGAGCTAAGGAACCAGGCTTGCAAGTCACCTAACTAGCAACTACTGTTTAGGAGAAACAAATCCCCTTGCTTACTCCATGTTGACTCTCAGCTGTACTGACAACCACTCACAAGGACAGCCAATAGGCAACCTCCTGCCGTTTTCACATCCCTGGGAACTCCTCAGGACATAAATCTCCCCACACCTGGATGAAAACTCTGCCAGACCCATGACTTCATACTTGGGAAACAGGTTGAAGTCACTCTCAGTAGCAAACAGAGAACACAGTTCTGGAATTTGGTGTCCCAGCACTCTAGAGGCTGGGACAGACATAGCTCTGTGAGTTCGAGGCCAGCCTGGTCTACAGAGTAAGTTCTAAGCCAGCCAGAACCACACAGCGAGACTCTGTCTCAATCACATAAAATGGCCCAAGATGAACAAAATGAACAAACAGCAAAAATGAAACAAAAATAAAAGTCACCTGAGTTTGCATATAGGTCTGTTGGGCTCAGAGGTGGAAAGGAAATGCTGGCTGGCTCCTCAGCTTGGCTGCATGCTTCTCCTGCTTTCCTTAACTCTTCCCTGACTAGGCTGCTTGTTCAAGGGACAAGCAACAGGCACGGTCTTTCTTGCTCACTACTTCTTGCATGGGAACTGCGATGGCTTCTCTTGACTTTCTGGCTCCCAGTGATGGAAAAGCTGAGTTCCCATGGAGCTTCTGCGGCTCCTGCATAATATGGAGATTCCTTCTCGCAGTCTCTTGACTTGGCGGAGGTTCTGGAACTCTGCCCTCAGCCTCATGGAGATGCTGTGTCCTCTAGCTTCCTGCTGCGGGATCCCCTTCCCCCACCCACATTACACCCATGGGATATCGCCCAACTTACCGCCCCCCAGACTTTTCTCCTGTGTGGTCCACATCTGCCTGATAGAAAACACTAGGCATCCTGGTGGGGGGGGGGGGCTGTCACCAGCACACTTTCTTCTTTCTGCCAAGTTCACGACTGTACAAATGGCCTGAGGTTTAAGGGCTGTTAGTTCAGGAACCCACGCAAAAAGTATTGACTCAGTCCTGCCGGCGGGGAGAGCGGGGATTGCCAGCCAACTCTGCAGAAATCCAAAGGAAAGCTAATTAAAAAATCAATCCTTCCTTCCTTCCTTCCTTCCTTCCTTCCTTCCTTCCTTCCTTCCTTCCTTCCTTCCTTCCTTCCTTCTTTCTTTCTTTCTTTCTTTCTTTCTTTCTTTCTTTCTCGTTTCTTGATCCTGAGGAGGATGAGGTATTCCAGGACCCAGAGGAGGGCCTTAGTCATATTCTCTAGATTCAGGTTCAGAACCTTAGTTTAGCCAACCACTTCCAGAAAACTCGTTAATGAGCAAACAAACCACCA
Source organism: Myodes glareolus (assembly GCF_982192425.1). Classification (NCBI taxonomy): domain Eukaryota; kingdom Metazoa; phylum Chordata; class Mammalia; order Rodentia; family Cricetidae; genus Myodes; species Myodes glareolus. The sequence continues at coordinate 35,243,155 of NC_142051.1, forward strand.
CGGTTTCAGCCAATTACACACAGCTGAAGAGTCCATTACCAGCCATGACAACGGCTGACCTGCTTTACCACAGTGAACGACTTCTGGGGTCCCTTGGCATGGTAAAGCCAAGGTTGATCATTTATGACAGAAAAAATGACAGTCAGCCAACAAAAGGTTGTAGAGATTAAATAGGTACATGATGACAAACCATGAAGTCACTTAAAATGATACTGTGGAAGGACCTAAATATAGGAACACATAGAAAGTTCTACTGTTGTTAAACAAAGCAGCCATGTTCATGGGAACTATACAAGACAGGTAAAACTCTAGGTGTGTCAAGAGCCAGAGTGCACACACACTACACACACATACACACGTACACATACACACACACACACACACGGAACTAGCAAGAAAGACATGGTAGGCACAGCTGTAGCATCTGGGAAGGGGTGGGAGAGAATGTGGCCTCTGAAGTTTTCAACCACGATCACATAAATTCTCTTTTCGGCAGAAGAAACTAGTAGCATTCCCGCTACCTGTTTGTCTAGGTTTGACACTTTTCTTTGCAGAGAAAGCGACAGTAATGGCGTTCGCTAGGTGGAAGAAGACTCAACGGAGATTTTGAGCTATTTCTTTGCCCCCTCCATACTTCCCAGTGTCTCCCAGTCATTTGGTATTGCTCCCAGGAAAAATAGGCATGGTGAGTTTTCTCTTCGTGTCCCCCTTTTCTTTCTATCCATTCCCGACCGATATAGTTCTAAAGTTATCATTGGTTAGTGGGGCCGGGCAAGGTAGAGGCCTATGGAGAGAGGGTTGGTAGCCTAGAGTGAAGGGCAGGGCTCAAGGATGGCGAGGACACAGAGGGATTGGTCTAGCAGGAGAAAAAAGTGCTCCCTTGAATGGAAAGTCCTAGGCATGGGGGAGCCAGGGATAGCCAAGTAACAGCTTCAGAGGCCCCAGCAGGATGACGCAGGTGGTCCAATGCAGCATCAGCTGCCATCTCATGGGAGCAACCAAATACTACCCTCTTCAGGGAGCTGTGGACAGCAGAGGTGAACTGTTACATACAGAGGGCTGAACACACGGGAGACCACAGATGGGCTCTGGTTTCTCAGGTCCCACCCACAATTGGTCAGCTCTAAATTGTCACAAAAGCAATATGCCATCAGTAGACGTGATACTCCACATTCTCAGGCTGAGTCTTTCCCTGGGCACAGGCTGATGTTTTCGAGGTGAGGGGTACGAGACGCACTTTAGCTTAGGGTATTCTCAACTCAGTTTGGGTTGATGGGTTTAACACAACACAGTTCCTTCACGGAAGCCAAGCGGCTCAAAAGCCACTGTCCATGAGGACAGTAGACGTCAGTGGTTTTGTGGCTGGAGACAAGAGTTTCCAGTCCAGGAAGGAAGAAAGCTAGAATGAAGCTAGACATGCTGGTTGATATCAGAGGCGTGCACCCTTGCTGTCCAGCGTACAGTCGGAAGTAGCAGTGAGTGTGGCCTTAAATGTGCATCTGTGTGAAATTATATATAAACAAACATAGATATTATCTTTTTTGTTTGATCTTGTTTTTGTTTTTTCGAGACAGGGTTCTCTGTGTAACAGTCCTGGCTGTCCTGGAACTCACTTTGTAGACCTGGGTGGCCTCAAGCTCACTGAGATCTGACTACCTCTGCCTCCCAAGAGCTGGGATTAAAGCTGTGTGCCACCACCTGGCTCTTCTGTAGATATTATCTTAGTCAGTTCTGGCCGCTTTGGCAAAAATACTGCAGCTTATGTGGCATTAAGGACAGACATGTATTTCCTATAGCTCTGGAGGCTTAGAGGTCCAACTAAGTTGGTTCCTGCTGAGGGCCGTTTACTAGCACATAACCCCCTTGCTGTGGTCTCACGGAGTATAGACCAAAAGTAGGTTCTGGTGTCTCTTCTTATTGTTTTTAAGGTTTAAAATGTCTTTGAATTTGTGTTAATGTTTGTGTGTACTTGTGAGTACAGGTGCCTATGAAGTCCAGAAGAGGGTGGCAAGACTCCCAGAGTTAGAATTACGGGCAGTAGTAAGTCACCCAACACGAGGGCTGGGAATTAAACTTGGGTCCTCTGTTCTTTTTTTGTTTATTTGTTTTATTTTGTTTTTCGAGACAGGGTTTCTCTGTAGTGTTGGAGCCTGTCCTGGAACTAGCTCTTGTAGACCAGGCTGGCCTCGAACTCACAGAGATCTGCCTGCTTCTGCCTCCTGAGTGCTGGGATTAAAGGTGTGTGCCACCACCACCCAGCGGGTCCTCTGCTCTTAATCCCTGAGCCATCTCCTCCAGTCTCTGCTTCTCTTCTTATAAGACTATTGATGGAGACACCACCCCAATGATCAAATCTATCATTAATCACCTCCTCCAAGGCCTATCTCTAAATTCTGCCACTCTGGTGGTAAGAGGTTCCATGCATTCATTTTAGGGGGACATATTCAGTCCATAACAGATGTGTGTGTGTGTGTGTGTGTGTGTGTGCGTGTGTGTGTGTACAGAAGTCAGAGGAGGATGTCCGGCATCCTGTTCTACCCTGTTCCATCTCATTCCCCGGAGACGGGGTCTCTCATTGAACTTAGAACTAGGCGAGCGGTCAGCAAGCCTCAGCAACCCTTCGCCTCCATCCCCGTGGGGCTGGGATTACAGGTGCACCATGCCCGGCTTTTTATATGTGTGCTGTCCTTATGCTTGCATAGCAAGCCATCTTACTTTGCACTGAGCCATCTCCCTGGCCCACGGAAGATGGTCTTTAGTTTTAGGAATCACACACTCAAGTAAAGAATCCACTGAAGCAATGAATTATGCCAGTGTGGTAATGAATTATACCAATGAGGTAATGAATTATGTCAGCGAGGTAATGAATTAAGCCAGTGGACAATCACCTATAAATATCAGATTGGACAACAGATTGGCAACTTAATCTCAAATAATTGTTTTCATCCATTGAGCCTGCCTTGCCCCCGCCCCCCCAGCAGGATTTTGCTAGCTATGGGAGGCTGGTCTCCAGCTCACCGTCTCTATGTTTTGACTGCAGAAATGTGGTCGGCATTTTGATTAAGATTGAACAGCAGCAAAGGGGACATGTCTTAGCAACGATACATTTCAAAATAGCTGAGGAACTTGAATGCTCGGAGCGCAAAGGAAGAATAAATGCTTGAGGCAGTAGATATACCATTCCCAACTTGATCATCACGCAGCAGTGTGTACACACCAAACCCCAGCAATGTGCACAACGGTCACGTGTCACTTCGAAACAAAGCTTTGAAAAAGAGCAGAGAACCCCGGAGTGGGCTGTTTGGTGTGTGAACTTTAGCCAGTGTGAGATTCTGACTCTGTTTTACTAGGCCTGCTTTATGGCCCCAAATTTCTTCTATTTGGGGGTGAGGGAGGGATGGGAGGGCAGGTTGAGGTAGAAGTCAGTGTTGGGGTGCGTGGAGCTGAGGCGGAGTGCTTCCTACTAGTTGGGACCTTCCTTACAATGCACCAAGAGAGGTCTCTGGTTGGGAGCTCTGGGAGACACAGTTCATGCTCACTGTCCTTGAAAGCAACCCTACAGGTGTGCCAGGCGAAGAAATGGCCCCAGCCCCACCAAGTCAGTGGGTCTCAACCTATGGGTTGCAACCCTCTTGTGCGTCGAAATACCTCTTAATGGGGGTCACTTAAGACCACTGGAAATATCAAATATTTACATATGGATCATAACAGCAGCAACATTACAGTTAGGAGGTAGCAACAAAAATCATTTTATGGTTAGGGGGTCACAACAACACGAGGAACTATTTTAAAAGGTCACAGTGTTAGGTAGGTTGAGAACCACAGCATCAAGTGCTCACAATATCCGGGAGACGGGAAATAACTTAGCATGGGAAATTTACTCACACAGTAAATGGCTCATTACATGGATGGAATGCTACCTACACGTCTGGCCCTTGTCCAGGTCCTGGGAAAAGCCAGGTGAGAAAGCTGTGACTCTGACCACCACTAGGAGCTGTCTGGCTATTCCAGGAGCAGACATAAAACAGTCACTTCCAGGCTGGGGAGATAGCTCAGTTTGTAAAATTCCTTTCGTGCAGACACGTGGTCCTGAGTTCAGGTCCTCAGTATCTGTGTCAGTTCCCAGTGGGTGCCTCACAACAGCTGCTGTGCAAAATGTCCAGGAGATAGGAAAACAAGCCATGAGAGATGTGGAGGAGGGATAGACTAGGGGAAGGGAGGGAAAGGGAGGAGAGGGGAGGGGAGGGGAGGGTGCTGCTGCTGGCTTTCAGGGGATTAGGAAACCCAGAGGTGGGGAAACAAAAATTATTTCCTTAAAAAACTTGAGAGTGAAAGGGAGAGGAGGGAGAAGAGGAGGAGGAAGAGGAGGAGGAAGAGAAGAAGGAGGAGGAGGAAGAGGAGGAAGAGGATAAAGAAGAAGAAGAGAAGGAAGAGGAAGAGGAGGAAGAGGAGAAGAAGGAGGAGGAGGCAGTGGTGGAGGAGGAAGAGGAAGAGTAGAAGAAGGAGGAGGAAGAGGAGGAGGTGAAGGAAGAGGATGAGGAGGAAGAGGATGAAGAGGAAGAATAGGAGGAATGATAGTGTTCTTTCAGGAGACTTGAGCTTCCGGGGGGGGGGGGAGTGTCTCCTCTTTTCTTCAGTTCATCTTCACTCCTGGCCATGTGGATAAGCCCTGCCCCATGGAAATACTCCTAGGTCAGAAGCAGCCTCTGTATGATCCTGGGAGGTTCTGTTTGGAAAGGGGAAGGATGCTCCTGGCGGCGTTCTTTACTCCTCCTGGCTCCAAGGGAATAGCATGCAAGTGAACACCTGCTTCTGAGTCAGCGGTGAATAACCCCTCTGCGGGATGTCGGCCCTACAACCCTGAACACAGACACAGCGGCCTCTCTTGCAGCTCCTCTGCCACCTAAGGTGCTAGTCCTGGGCCCTGACCCTGGCCCCTGTCACCCTGCCCAGTCATAACCCTGAGTGAGGCCAGCTGCTGGCTGAGTGACCCCGTGGGTGTCTCTTGTTTCCTCACAGGGGTCCTCACTGACTTTCTCAGGAGACTGCTTCTGGCTCACTAGGGGAAACAGTACACAGAGCAGGAACTTACCTCACAGACATCTTTCCCCTGTGGAGAGTGGGGCTGGCTACTCTGTGGTTGGATCCTGCTTGTTTGTGTGTGTGTGTGTGTGTGTGTGTGTGTGTGTTGTGTGTGAGAGAGGGGATGGAGGGAGGGAGAGATGGAGGAGAGAGAGTGGGGGAGGGATGGAGGAGAGAGAGGGGGAAGGGACAGAGGAGGGAGGGAGGAGAGAGAGAGGGAGAGAGAGAGAGAGAGAGAGAGAGAGAGAGAGAGAGAGAGACTCTAGCTTTGGGATCTGACTTCAAAGCACAAGGGAAGTATAAAGATGGAGAGGAAGTCAAAATACCGTGGAGAGGGGACAGCTTTGGTGGAAAGCTGGGTAGCACCATTGCCTTGATATGGACAGTTAAAGAATCAGAGAAGGGTCCAGGCCACTGACAGTTTCTTTAGCTGCAGGAGCCCCTGACTGGCCACGTGATCAAGCACACTGTGGCTGGCTTTCTCTGATCGCTGTTGCCTATTTTTTTTAAAACACGGAGCTGGGGTGGGAGAAATGTCCAATTCCCAGTGCTTCAGCTAGCTTAGAGGACCCGCCGCCAAAACAGCTGTTAACATGGCTGCAGCGTGTTCCTGTTAACTGCTTGAGTCAAGCGAAAGGCCTGGCAGGGAGACATTCTGGCTGCTTAGCAGGGAGAGAAATTTCAGAGGTAGCCACCACAGATGGCAGCAGATGTCCTGAAACTCGGAGCGGAAGCCATCAGGGACTCCACCATCTTGGAGCTAAGCTCAAACGCCAAGAACTGCTCCGCTAAGCCAACCACCAGTTATATCCTCCCCCAAGAACTCTAGGAAGCCAGAGAGGCTACCGAAGTTTCCTTAATTGATGGCTTTTGCTTCCTTTATGCACAAATCTGCTGGCCCAGGGCTCCACTAAGATCAAACACGTCAGGTGTGTGGAGCTGTATGCGTGTAATTGACAGTTACAGTTGGCTGCTCTGGGCCTATGGGTTAGAGTGATTCCTTCCACGATGGCAGGTACCAGAAGTGACTCTGGATGCTGGGCTCTCAGTTCCGTGTACAGTGTCGTGTTGTGGGACCCTAAAGAGGCCGGAGTCACAAGCTTGTGTCTGAATAAACAGCTCTATCACCACCCACTGATGCTGCCGGTTATCTGGCCACTGAGAACCCCAGTTTCCTCATTGCTGAAGTGAGAATAACAGCCCCTGTTTTATTGAGCATTGGGATGGCCACAGCTGACGCTGTATGGAAAACCCTTGTGCAGTGTAAGTAAACATTTAAACAGTGTTAGGTGGCATCCACACCCCGGCTTCTGGAACTGTAGGTTAGGAACCTGTCTTCGTTGGGGTTTCTATTGCTATGAAGAGACAGTACGACCACAACGACTCTTATAAAGGAAAAGGTTTCACTGGAGATGGCTGATTACCATCGTGGTGGGAAGCATGGCAGTGTGCAGACAGATAGCATGCTAGAGGAGCTGAGAGCTCTCCAACTGGATCTGCAGGCAGCAGGAAGCGAGAGACACGGGGCCTGGCTTGAGCATTTAAAACCCCAAAGCCCACTCCCAGTGATGCACTTCTCCAACAGGCCACACCTCCTAATAGTATCACTCCCCAGTGACCAAGCATTCAGATCTGGGAGCCTATGAGGGGGCCATTCCTATTCAAACCCACACAGACCCCAATGGGGTCATGTGACTGAATGTGGAGTTCATAAAATTTGGTAACAGAAAGAGGATTCTGAATGCTAAACTATCAAACAGAATTCAAACTCAAACCTGTAAGGAACCTGGGGTGTCCTGGCAGGGCTCTCCCCTGTATCTCAGGGTTTCACTGCAGCCTTGGTTCTGAACATTCAACACTTCCACCTTTCACTATGCCTTCCACTGCCAGAAGCACCCCTGTTCCGATTCAAGACCTTTTGTGTGTCGAGAAGGGCGGTGTGTCTACCGTACACACAGTTTTCTTCTTGAGAAGCCTAAAGGCTCCATTATGAAAACAAACATGATTTTTTTCCTCCTTCTGTCATCCCTCAACATGGATCAAATAAGTCTGTCTTTGGGTTGCATGGTGATAAAATGTTTGGTTTTAAAAACCATGTTTTGAGTTGCTGATCATATAGTCTCATAAAACATCATTAAATGAATCTTGGCTTGAGATTAGGACAGAATTTCCAACAAATTTCTGAGGTGGCCTTAAATATACTTCTACCATGTTGTACCAGCATTGGCGATTATAGAATCAAAATATCGATCAACTCTGAAAAACGCTGAAGATGCTCCACATCCTGCCGTATCAAGGACCCAGCCAAGATTTTATCTTTATGTAAAAATAAGCACATTCATCTCATTAGTATGCAAATTTGCTTTAGTCTTTAGTAAGTGGTAAAATTAAATGTATATAAAAATTGTTTTAAAATCAATTTTGGGGGGTGTTGGGTAGCTGCTCAGTGGGTAAAGGACTTGCTGTATGTACCAGCATGAGTTTGGATCCCCAGAACCCATGTGAAAGCTGAGTGTGACAATGGTCACCTAGAACCCCAGCAGTGGGGATGGGATAGGAGAGGCAGTGACAGAGATAGCTGAATCGTGGAGCTCACTGGCCAGTCATCCCAGCCAATCAGTGAGCTCAAGATTCAACGAGAGATCCAGCTTCAAAGACTAGGGTGAAGAGCGATGGAGGAAGATGCCCAAAGCCAATCTCTGGCCTCTACATGTACACTCACCCTTCACAGATAAGGGCACAGAACACACACACACACACACACACACACACACACACACACACACACACACCACATACACTCACATACACACAATGAGAGGGAAAGAATAAAATAAAATAAAAAACTATGATTTACTATCAGTAAATGTCAGATTTGTTTCTCATTTATTTATTCATTCATACCAATCCCAGTTCCCCCTCCCTCCTCTCCTCCCACTCCCCCACCTCCCTCCCAACCGACCCCCAATGGGCTCCTCAGAGAGGGTAAGGCCTCTCCTGGGAAGCCAACTAAGTCTGTCCCATCACCTCATTGAGGCAGGATCGAGCCCCTAATCCGCCAGTGTCTAGGCTGAGCAAGGTATCTCTCCATAGAGAATGAGCCCTACAAAGTCAGTCCTTGCACTAGGGTTAGATCCTGGTTATAAATGTCATACTTGCATATCTAGCTTATATACATATATACCTGATTTATTATCAGTAAATGTTGGAATTGTATTTCTAAATTATATACATGTACACATGGGGGGGTCACACAACAATTTTTCAGACAAAAGGAATTGCTAGAGGGAAGTAAGAAACTCTGATCTATACCGTATCTATTTGGCATTGCCATGGTTCCTGTGTATCCCACAACCTCCTACCTGCGTTAGCCACATGTAGAGTAACTGTATGGGGAGAGAGGTGTTGAAGATATTCTATCATCTATGATTGCAAACCCAGAGACTTTTATAAAATACTGTTAGGGTCTATTACTTCACCACGTGTGAACATTCTCAGCTGCTCAGGACCATGTTTCTTTTACACCTGAGTGCACATGTGTGACGGGCAGCTTTTATTGTCAGCTTGACACAACCTAGACTCACCTGGGCAGAGTCTCACTGAGGGCTTGTCTACACTGGGTCAGCCTGTGGGCATGTCTGTAGAGACGGTCTAAAGTTAACTGATGGAAGGAAGCCTCAGCTCACCATGGTATTGCTGTTCCTGAGGCAGGGGTTCTGAACTGCATGGGCAGAGAAACTGAGCTGGGTGCAAGGAGGAAGCCGGTGAGTGGTGTGTGAGATTTGTACACTGTGTGAAGATACATTCCAGTGATTGGTGTACTAAAGAGTTGAACGGCCAATAGCTAAGCAGGAGAGGATAGGTGGGATTTCCGGCGCATGCACAAGAGAGAGAGAGAGAGAGAGACAGAGAGACAGAGAGACAGAGAGACAGAGAGAGGAATCTAGGTGTGTGGACTTCTCCAGCAGACTCGAGTAAGTTGGATGTGCCGTACTGAGGAAAAGTAAAAACCTCGTGGCAGAAAGTTAGATTAATGGAAGCAAGTTAACTTGAGTTATAAGAACTAGTTGGAAATAATCCTAAACTAAAAGCCAAGCTTTCATAATGAATAAGAAGTCTCCATGTCGTTGTTTGGAGGCTGGCAATCCAAAGACAGTCTGACAAGAAAGCTTGCTACAGATGAATATGCATGCATTCATTCTTCTCTGCTCTTGACTCTGCACGGAACCTGGCTAATTAAAGTTTCTGCCTTGACTCCCCCACAATGATGGACTGTAATCTGGAACTGTAGGCCAAAGCAAACCCCTTTCTTCCCTACATTGCTTCCCCCTCCCTTTTTTTTTAAAAAAAAATCTTTTTTATTTTACATACCAATCCCAGTTCCCCCTCCCCTTCTCCCACTTCTCCACCTTATTTTTTTTTTTCTAGCTAATACTGAACCTGCTAAAGAATAAAGCACTATTTTCTGGTTTTAATATGTCCAGGTTTCATTTCTGTGGCTTTAATAAAATACTTCCAACAAAAAGCAAATTAGGGTGCTGATAGAAGTACAAACGTTTACAGCTGCCTTGGAAATCAGTATGACAATTTCTCAGAAAACTGGGAATCAATCTACCTCAAGACCCAGCAGTACTACTTTTGGGCATATACCCAAAGGATGCATACTCATACCACAAGGACACTTGCTCAACAGTGGGTGGTGCCATATCTGGGCTGTTGATCCCAGGTTCTTTCTACAAGAAGGTGGGAGTCGGAGAAGCCATGGGAACAAACCAGTAAGCAGCTCCCCTCCATGGCCTGTGCATCAGCTCCTGTCTCCAGGATTCTGCCCTGTGTGAGTTCCTGTCCTGACTTCCTTCAGTGATGAACAGCAATGCTGAAGTGTAAGCTAAATAAACCCTTTCTTCCCCAACTTGCTCTTTGGTCATGGTCTTTGTTGCAGCAATAGAAATTTCGAGACACCAACTTTCTACAGAAGGCATGGAGACTAGTTTTAAAGTTGACTAAAGGGGTAGATAAACAGGTAAGACACAGGATGTTTTAAGGAATGTATGTTACAACAATTAATATATGCCCTTGTATATGTATTTGTCTAACCCCATAGAATGAAACCAAGAATATCCCTCATATGAATGATGACTCTGGGGATAATGATGGGACAATGCTGGTTCCTCAGCTGGTACCAAACGCACCATGCCGAGGTCTGCAGGGCTGGTTCAGTGGATTAGAGCACCGTGGCTCTCGTAGAGGACTTGGGTTTGAATCCCGAGACCCATATGGTAGCTTACAGCCATCACTAACTCCAGTTCTAGGGAATCAGACATACCTTTCTGACCTACAGCCATCACTAACTCCAGTTCTAGGGAATCAGACATGCCTTTCTGACCTCTGTGTGCACCAGGTACATATATAGTGTACATATATATGCAGGCAAAACACTCATGCCTACACATTGAAAATAAAAGGTACCGCTTTGTGGGGGATGTTGATCCTGGGGAGTGAGGGTGTGCATGTAGGGGCAGGATATTAAAGAGATATCTTTACACAGCTTTCTCAGTTTCCCTTTAAATCTAAAGCTGCTTTTTAAGAGTCTATTATAAATTTATTTTACATACACGTGTGTGCACATGCATGCTCTCTCCCTCTCTCCCCCTCCCTCTCTCACACACACACATACTACAGAGATGGGCTCTGACAACTGTAAAAATTTAAGAAATCTAGTTCTTTTATTCAACACCAAAGCAAACATCAAGTGTTTAAAAAATAATGGCACCTGCTTTGAATTCATTGGTGACACCACCATGGGGGAAGATCTACCGAGAAATTACAATTTTAGGCAGATACAGGACTAGGTAGCATTCCCACAAGATGGGAATTCTGCGGCGGAGGTTACGGTCAGCATCCCTGACATGACACTCAGGGTTGCTGCTACTGCCCCAGCACATCTTAAACACAGAGCACGTTTAGTTGAAATGTTTCTTTTAGGACAAACACAGTAGACATGCTTTTAAATATATGTGAAGGGCAACATGTAGACCACCCTCAAACACGCAAGGTGTCACACCTCTTCTGGCCTCTTTCAGCAGAGAACTGAATCCACAGCCAGAAAACGGAATTTTTGCTTTATTTCTAACAAGTTACCCAGTTTCTGTCATTGACACATCTTTTTTTTAAAGCTCTTTATTTTTGATACAAACAGGCCGATCTGATTGTTTCCTGTAATCTGTCCATTTAGACCCCTCAAAAGTTACCTGCTAACTCTAAACCCTCTCTCCACATTCCCCTGTAGTCGTTCCCCCAGTCTAAGGTCAAAAGTAAGGAAACATGCAAGTTAGGTTGTTAAACCACACTCGTCCTTATCAATAAGCACACGTGTTATTCCAAACCCAAACAATTAGATCCGGATTCAACACTAAAGCAAAATAACAACAACAAAACCCACTGTACACTCCCATACAACACAAAATAATTTGGCATGTCAAAATCAACGCCCAAGAACCAAAGTAATTAGTTGTTTGCGGGGCAAACATCTCCCTCAGCACATTCCGACCTGTATTAAAGCCTGCTGTCAGAGGCAGGGCAGTTAGTACACACAGAGGGCAATCCTTAAATAAAACCAAGAGTGTCAGCATGTTAATGTGAATGACGGCAGCCGACAGGGTCCAGAAGACCTGAACACTACTAAGCCACAAGCCAGGAGCTTGGGATGGGGGCTGCTGTGTTCACAGTCAAAAAAAAAAAAATCAGCGAGAGTACTTTCATTGACACATCAAAAAAAAATTTTTTGGGGGGGGGACTATTCCAGATTAATCATATACAAAATATGAGCTGAAAAATTCAAAACCCACAGAGGGAACATTTTTCATATTTGCTATTCTTAATATGTTTAAGTTCTGTTTTGCCCTCGGTAATCACGATGCTGGTGATCGATCGTGATAATGTCACCAAAGATCCAGAGTCCAGCATCTGGAATGCCTCGCCAGTGTCCCTAAAGGAGCAGGTAGTTGCCTGCTCATCTCAAACGGTTCCCACCCCCGAGAAATACGTGAGATGTTTATTACCAACGTCAAGTGCAAAGCAAGACTGGCTGACTCAGTTGTGAACCAGTCCCAGTCCCAAGGTAAGTCACAGTTGTGCCACTGTCTCTAGTTAGGTATTTATACAATTAATTTCTTCAGTGTGTATGCTATGTGTTCAAGAGAGCAAAAGAGTGGGTTATAGCCCTTAAGAGAAGAATAACGCGCTGCCCGATCAAAGTCTTCTTGAACTCTGCAATCTTCCTAAAAAAATAAAACACGTCATGAACCTTCCGTAAGATCGAAGCAAGGGTGCCAGATGGGCTGGGCATACCCAGGTAAAGAAGGTGATTTGACATTTAGTTGGAGCCAATGGAATTCAATGAATTCTTTAGAAGGGATCCATGATGATTTGGGTGGCCCCCCCCCGCCCCCACTCCATTAGTTCAGGACAGTGCCCGTTCCTAAGAGATTCTACCCAGAGCTCAGACTGAAGGGCGTGGGGCATGCTGGCTCTAACTTCCTCCTCTACTCCCTCACAGGTCTGAGAGTGTCAGACAAGAGAGTCCTGCTAGGCTGTGCAGGGGTCGGGTGTGTGCCGGCATGAGAATAAGCCTGCTCTCCCTGGGTTCTCCTGGAGACCTAACTAAGCCTCTCAGGCTGAATTCATACTGTTTCTGTAAACTACCAGCAGCACTCAGAACCACCCCAGGCCCTGACATGTTGTAAGTGCCACATGGAAATATTGACAAACGACAGTGGGGGACGGGCATGGCCCAGTTTGCTTCAGGGCGTAGGCAGAGGGAGTCTGATGCCTCCAGGTAAGGGAGCAGGCAGATCATGGTTCTCTCTTCCTCCCTGCTTGGACTAGAAACCTCCATCTGTCCCGTGTGGGGATGGAGTCATGGATAGGAGTGGGGCTGGGAACCCCCCCCCCATCCCTGGTTTCCAAGTATTATTCTACATGATGTTTATGATATTTTAAAAGCTTGACTCTGGAATCGGTTAGAGTGATGGTTAAATACTTTGTGAATTTTCTAAAATTGCTGAATTATTGATTTAAAAGTTGGGAGTGGGGGGGGCAAAGGCTGGAGTTCTGTGAGTCCCACTCACATAAGCTGGACTTGTACTAAACTGCTGCATGCTTTTTATGCACCCCCCCCCCCCCCCGAGAACGTCCCTAAGAACAGCCATTTGCAAGTGATGATCCTTAGATCTTTGAGAGCATTTTCCAGGAGAATGTAAACATTTAACGGCACCTTTACACCTTTGGCAGGTGCAATGGGAGGACCAGGAACTGACTGGCAGAATCCAGCACAACCTTCTCTCTCCTCTTTGTGCTTCATCAGTAAACGACAGTCACCGAAGGCAGCGGCTCTTGCACGTTTTCTGCTCACTGGCAGTGCGTTTATCCTGTGACCTCAGAACTTGTCCTACTACGTGCCTACAGGACAGACAGCAACCGAGCTTCAACACTGGATTTAATTCATCTTATTCTTGCTGCCCTTTGCATCCCTAACTAGACCCTCCTGACCTCATCTGGGTAAAGGGCTCCCACTCACCTAGCCACCATCCGATCAGACCAAGAGTTCACATCCCTCTTAGGCCTCCAGGGACCTGCCTCAGCACACATATGATGGATGAAGTTTGATTTTGTTATCTACAAGGAAAATAATACCTGGCGACAGGTTTCACTTCCTGGACTCTGATCTCAGAGGTCCTGAGAGAAAAGCGAATCACGAAAAGTGCATGCCATCCTCTAAGGGGATTTATCACAGCTAGCCATTGCCAGATTGATCATGAGCCTCCCAGGGATGCTCGCAGCATCCCGCACTATCAAAGCCAGAGTTGGACAAAAGCACGGGCCGAACGCTCCGAGGGCAGGGCCCTGCTAGCCAGGTGAGATGAAGTCGGGTGTGTGGTTCCTGGGCAAAAGAAGAGGTGAGCCCATTTGTAAATTCTAGTGTCTACTGTGTAAAGTGCGAGGCTACTGGTTAGGCAGACTTCTGCCGGAGAAGCAGCTCTAAGATTTGCGTGGTACAGGGACAGACGCAATTGACCAATGTGAACACCGGGCACATAACAGGACGCAGCGCCACCTGTGGACAAGGGGGATAGATCACAGAGACTGACTGAGCTTCCACAGACCCCTCCACCACCACCAAGCACTCAACACTGCCCGTAACCTGTGTTTGCTCGCTTCCCCCAGTCCTGCCATATCCTTGCTGTTTGTGGGGCTCAGAGAGCCCACAGCTGTTAGCAACCATGAAGCTCAATGTGACAGAGATTCATGGGAAACACAGGGAGGCTCGTTCCTCTGGGTCGCTCTTTGTGCCAAGCGCTCTGTGAATGGGGCTCTACCGTGCCCGGCTCGCCAGGTGGGCTGGAGATCTGCTCTGATTAAGGCCGTGAGCGATGTGGGGAGAACTCTGGGGGCAGTTTGGCGTTAACCACGGACAGGGACTGTGTTGGCAGCTGCTACCGGGTTAGGAGGCGCTAATTATTTACATCACACAGTTTCAGTCCTTCTCGCCGTCTTTGGCACAGCCGTTCATTCAGAAATTTGGTAGTCTGCAACAGAGTTTTCTTCAAAATAAAAACTTGAGAGGACATGACGGCGGGAACTAGTGGCTCATCTCGGGATTATTATCCTCTCTAGGGCGCACAAAATATGGTCCCAGTTTTTACAAAATATGGCCAGGAGAGTCACGGCGAAGAAGGTGCCAAGGATGTGGAAGCGGCTCTTCATCATGGGCGCGACAAACTTGGCCAGGGTGGACACGCACACCAGGATGACGGTCATGAAGGCCAGAACCACGTTGATGCACTTCCCCAGCAGCACCTTGGCGTTCACGGCATCCGTCTGCAGGGTCTGCTGCTCCTGCTGATGCAATTCCAGCTTAGAGATGCGCGTCTGGCAAGTCTCCAGGGCTTCCTGCAGGCAAGAGGACAGCAAGGAATCAAATACCGTTGGAATCGCAGGCCTCGTGGGAACACACGCCCAGATGTGCTGGAACCCCTGGCTCGGAACACCTAGTGCCCAGGTGGTTTCAAGTCTCCAAACTGATGGTGAGAGACAGAGGTACGAGGCAGGAATCCCAAGATTCCCTTTACCATGTCATGGGTAGTGTACACACGTGTATAAAACCATCAAACACCATAAGACAGCAGTTATGGTGATTCGTATTTATTTATTTATCTATTTATTTATTTATTTTGGTGCAAGGTCTCTTGGGAAGTAGCCCAACCTGGGCTTAAATTTCTAATCCCCCTGCCTCAACTTTCCCAAGTGCTGGGATCTGAGGTTAGAGTCCCTGCTATCACACCCTGCCGTACCTCTTTTGCTACATTTATATAAGAGATACAGTGACATAAAATACGGGCACCTGTTGTCACTGTCGGGGACAAACAGAGAAGGGGGGTGGAGTCGCATCTGAACACAGCTAACTCTTAGGACAGACGCTCAAGAGCACCCCTTGACTTGTCTCTTGTCCATCCATCAGCTGGCTCTACCAATACAGCGCCCATTATCTATCTTAATCCATTTTCCTCTCATACAGTCCTCATTCCAGAGTCGCCAGGACCTCTTGCTTGCCGGGCTTTGACATGAGTTTCACACCCTGGTGTTCCACAACTCACACTCCCTGTAATAGCCCAAGCGACCTTTGAAAGATACACACCTCCGACACCCCTTTTCATAACACGTTCCCAAAACTCGCTTAGCCCGTGCTCAGTCATCTTCTCCTGCCTTCACACAAGGCGCTGGTCAAACTGATTACTTCCAGGTGCTGAAAATGCTGGGGGAGTTTGTTCACAGAGTATGTACCACTGGAAACACTTAAGCATCCCCGCTCTACACCTGTAGATAGGCCAAGTATCTCAGAGGTCTCATCCTCAGCAACGTTTCCTGAGGGCAGCCCTCCCTGACCCAGCAAGTCTCCAGTCAGCCTTCCTGCACAGCTGGGAGACACACAGGTTGCCTGCAGAGAGGGGCTAAGCCCACCGTCGGTCCACCTCGGATCAGGGTGGCGTTGTGTGCGGCAGGGGCTGTATCCTGGCTGAAGAGCCTAGCTGACTGCCAGCACCAGGATGTCAGTTTCCAGAGGACAGCCTGGGCCCCTGAGAACAAAGAACCTTGCAAGAGGTGGTGCGGCCTGCCCGCACCTCCGCCAGCGCGGCTGGCTGCAATCATCGGCCAATGGGCTTGTGCAGCTGGGTCCAGTCACCTTTCCGGGCTTTAAGCAAGTATAATGGCTCCAGCATTGATTTGCTTTTCTCCTGCTTGAATATACTCTCTGGGCCAAAGAACAGGGTTCTCCGTTACTATAGCAACTTTCATTATACTAGGCTCCCGACCAGAGGATACAACTTTTTCAGCTCTTCACATTTAAACGGTGCTGGCTGTCGGCACTAACGGGCATGTGCGGGAGGGCGGGCTTGCTTTCAGCTGTGGGGCCCAGGTTTTTTTTTTTTTCCTCCATTTTAGGCATGGCGTGAAAGGGTGACAGACCAAGACAGAGGGTTGTCATTTTCGGCCCTTTTACTCAGTTTACGATAGAGAGGTCCACATCTCCTCAGACTAACCTTAGAATTCATCTTTACTAAAAGAAAAAGCCAAGAAAATTAGGTAAGTGAATTACAAGGCCATCTGTCCATGGCACCGAGAGATATTAAGCCCTGCGAGGGCTAGGACATCCTTGGTCCAGCATTTCACTTGTTTTAGATGAAGACAGAGGAAGGGATTATCTTCAGTAGTTTAAACTGGATATTCAGGACTTTGAAGAGGGCGGGAGGGTCAGTCGCCTAAAAGAATGGCAGAAATTGTGTGGGTCTGTGGGCACCCGCCACAGGCACCATGGCGGCCCAGCCCTGTTGGAAGCCCACTTACAAGAACCAAGGACATCAGCAACGAAGAGGAAACTGGAGAGGATCAATAGCTAAAAGCCTTTGGGGAAAGTTGCTCCTCAACAGGAGGATAAAAAGGAATAGCAGCATTAACTTCTTGGCTGTTTAGTATGTGCCTGGCGAAGATTCTGGGACAATAAATATCGGATTCTATTTGATCTTCCGGACTTTTTGAAGACAAGGCATTGGAGGTGCGCGGCACTGACTTGGCCAGGCTCACACAGAGACCGAGTAGTAGAGCCCCGCTTTGAGCCTCTGCGACCTTTGCCATTTATCCAGATGTTCTTTCTAGTTCTGACTAGAGACCGGAGCTGGGAACCGCTGAAAAGAACTCTTCAGAAGTTAGAGTTCCCGTTGGGGGAGCCCCTCCCTGGATCTGACCTCCTCACTCCCGGAATAGGTTTCTTAAGATAACGAGAACAATGTTAACCCAAACCTTCTCCTAAGTGAGGAAACGACACATTTAGACACCACCCTGTGATATCCCAGGCCTGTTCGAAATTAGGATGGCCTCGGGGCTGCTGAGATGGCTCGGTAGCTAAAAGCACTTGCTGCCAATTCTGACGAACTGAATTTGATTCCTGAGAACCACAGGCAGAAAGAGGAACTGACCCCACCCCCGAGTTGTTCTGTAATCATACGTCGTGTGCTGTGACACACACACACACATACACACACACACACACACACACACACACACACACACACACACGAGTAAACGTAATAGAATATGTTTTAAATAGAGTGACTATAGACGATAGTTTAGTTCTCCAGGCCAGCCAGTGGAGATGCCAAGGCTCTTCACTCAGAGAATAGCCAGTACTCCAGTATCCTCTGCTCTCCGGGGACAAATGTCTCCTGTCAGCTCTGAAGCCCTGCTTCCCAGAACTGTCCGAGCAGACCTCTGGCATCAGCAAACACAGCCTCCACCAGAGAAGAATACAGGCCGGATTGCAGCACACGCGCCTGGGAGAGACCGGCCATCTTTTATGCATTGGTCTTCTCCCCTGTGGGGTGGTATTCAGCGGTGGTTGGCCTTCCTGACACTCATACACCCACCATAGAGAAAATCTGAATAAGTGAGACTGAGCGTGACTCTCCCTATTTGTTCTTATGGTTTCTTTAGCAAGAAGCGCGGGTTGTTTCACAGCAGCATGAGGGATCCAGGAGGAAGCCTCACAGCTGGCCTTTGCTTATGACATAAGCTTTCTGTGGATCTACTCAGCCCTTCCTGTCAACCTTCTGGGCCCTGCCTATCCCGTTCAGTCCAGCCTTCTTTGCCAGTCCTAAGGGACAGCTTGACATGTCTTATTCAGGTCACTGTGCCTCTTTGTGCCTCGGTCTCCAGACCTGAGAAATGAGGTCAACAATAGGAGCAATCTCCAAGGGCTATTGAGTACATAGAAGGAGAAGAAGGGGGAGGAGGGGGGGAGGAGGAGAAGGAAAAGGAGAAGGAGGAGGAGGAGAAGGAGGAAGAAAAGGAAGAAGGAAGAAGAAAAAGACGAAGAAGAAGAAGAAGAAGAAGAAGAAGAAGAAGAAGAAGAAGAAGAAAAAGAGGAGGAGGAGGAAGAAGAAGAAGAAGAAGAAGAAGAAGAAGAAGAAGAAGAAGAAGAAGAAGAAGAAGAAAGGAGGAGGAGGAAGAAGGAAGGAAGGAAGGAAGGAAGGAAGGAAGGAAGGAGGAGGAGGAGGAAGAAGAAACCCATACAGTACTTAGGTAGACACTGGCAGTCAAAGGCTTGCCATTCTTACACATATAAAGCAATTGCTTTAAAGAAGAGACTCAAGGCTTGCTCAGAACCACAGTTGGTAAATAATAGACCTGGGACTCAAATCCCATGTTTACCCCAGAATGCTTGACTGCCACCCCACCCCCACCTCCTACCCCAGCTAGTGGGGCACAGCAGGACTGGATTTCAGGGGTACTGTAGCTGTACTATGGAAGGCGACTCTTGATTGCTCCCAGCCAACTCAGGAAGCCTCCTTAAGGCGGAGCTGCCTAACACTGGGCATTTCATCACACTTCGGTGGTGTCGGAATTAGGCCGGCGATACATCCTTGCCAACTGGGTTAGACAACAGGAGCACAGGGTAAATTATCTCAGAAACACTGTCAATACACGTCAGGAGGGCCAGGAGGTGGACAGGAAATGTCTGTGTAGAGAAGACATCTCGCCCCACATGCACAAGGAAACTATCGAGTTAGTCTGCCAGGAAAAGAAAACCCTACACCAGGGTTCACTCGGGAAGGGGCCCATACCTGGATGTCCCTCGAGCGTTCATAGGCCTGGTAGGCTACCTTCTCCTCGGCGCTGGCTAGCTCCTGCTTCAGGTTGGCTGTCTCATGCTGGTGCAGCTCTGTCAGGTCGTGAAGCTGGTCCTCAAGCCTCTCATACCTTAAAAAGACAGGAGCCGATACTGAGTGCATCGCACAGGCGTTCCAACAGTGCGTTCTAGAAGGATGTCTCTTTTTTTGTCTGAGGGGTGTCCCTGGCTTGTTTTCATTCCCCAGAGGACTGTCTTTCTGAAAGAGTAGGTCTATTTGTGGGGAACACAGTTTTGGTTACCCCTGAATCCCAACTGTAGAAGGGACCTGTCTCTGCAGTCTTGATTTTTTTTTTTAAAGACATAGGCTTTCTCTGTGTGTAACTTTGGAGTTTGTCCTGGCATTCACTCTGTAGACTAGGCTGGCCTTGAACTCACAGAGATCCACCTGCCTCTGCCTCCCTGCCTCCCGAGTGCTGGAATTAAAGGCAGTGCCTGGCTTGTCTCTGCAGTCTTAACTGTATGTCCTCATTTCTAAGGCTTTAATGAGATCAAACTTTTATTTTAATTAGATTTTTTTTTTCACCCATGCCAGACCAGCACCTGGAAGAGCTGCCATGACGACAGATGGACTTTGCCAAGGATGCAGTTGCCCCTAGCTGGGAGAGAGCTGTGCAGCAGGGACAAGCCAGGACCAGCCACGTTTGCAATGGCTTCTCCTTCCCCTGCCCACCAGTAATTGGGATCTCATGGTCACATAGTTCATGAGGAAAAGAATGAAGTTTTCCATTCCTGTGGTCAATCCTGCCACTTCACAGTATACACCCTGACATGCCTTTCAGCTCTTTCACTTTACGTGCTAATAAATAACTAACCCCAAGGGCTGGAGAGATGGCTCAGTGGTTAAGAGCACTGGCTCCTCTTTCAGAGGACCGGGGTTCAAACCCCAGCATTCACGTGGTAGCTCACAACTGTCTGTAACTCCAGTTCTGGGGGATCTGATGCTCTCTTCTGGCATCATGGGCACTGCACATACATGGTGAACAGATATACTTCTAGGCAAAATACTCATACACATAAAATAAAAATAAACAAATCTTTTAAAAAAAACCCTGAAGTTCATTACAAATTATAGATGGCTTATGGAACAGCAGATTCAAAAACCCAAAAGCGAGAGAAAGACAGCTCCTTTCCCACACCCACCCTAGAGAAGAGGATTTGGGTCTTATCTGAAACTTTGTCCTGCCTACTTTAAAGAGGGGATGGTATCTAGGGACGATGTCTTAGCCTGTAATGACTGGTACAGGCCAGTTGTACATATTTATGTAGGTCTTCTGATTGAATCACTTTTTTAAAAGCAGGTGAAGGCTTAATTCAGATTTAATGATTATCTTCAGGTTCAGCTTCATGGGTGCCAAATGTTAACATGGATCTAGGCAAGCCTTCTTAAGTTTCTTACATAATGCACCAATGACTGTATCGCCAGGATCACAAACAAAACACAGGACACATGAAAGCAAAGACGGCCAAAAACTCACACAAAGTGAGTATTTGTGATTTGGGATAAGACATGCGTCCAAAACACACTCTATCTCAAACTATCTAGATGAAATTAAGGTCAACACATTCTTGGCAAGCCGTGGCTTGAAACACAGTTCTTGTGTGACGAACATGCTGAAATCAAAGATACATATGCAAAATTAAAAGATGGCTTCAGGGTTGGTGATATGTCTCAGTGGTACAGCATGCACTTAAGATACACGAGGCCCTGGGTTCAAACCTTGGCATCACAATCAAGTTTCATAAAAACGAGAAAAGAACCACATTCTAAAGTATGACATAAAATTATCCATCAAGTGTAAAACAGTGTGTAAGTTAAATTTACAACTTAACTGTTACAGTATGTAATGAACATTCACAATCTATTTTATATTCTTAGACGTTAGCCTGTTTTGACTGAAGTACTTTGGGAGGATCTTTTCATGAGCAAAATGGGGCAAATAATCTCATATTTGATTATCGACACTCTTTATTAAGAAGCAGTGTGCATATAAATGCCAGTCTACAAAACACATACTTTCACAAGCAGCTGAAAGACCCCAGAAGATTTGGATTAATCTCAAGATGGTGTTTGAGAGCCTCTCATTCACAGTAAAATGCTTGTGTGTGTGTGTGTGTGTGTGTGTGTACATATTTATATCTGTGATGTGGGTGTGTATAGAGGCCAGAGGTTGAAGCCAGGGGTTTTCCTTAGTCGTTCTTGACCTTATTTGCTGAGATCGGGCCTCTCACTGAACCTGGCTAGGCTGGCCAGCCAGCAAGTTCCAGGAATCTGCCTATCTCTACAGCCACCAGTGCTGGGTTACAGACCTGTGCTGTCTGTGCTGTCTCTGTGAGCCCCCCCCCCCCCCCCGCCAGTGCTGGGGTTACAGACCTGCCCTGCCAAGTTCACTTTCTACATGGGTGCCAACTATCTGGACTTACGTCTTCATTCTTACATGGCAAGCAATACCATTTATCCACTGAACCACCCCTCCAATCCATGTAAAGCTAAAAAATAAGTTTAGTGAACAAAATATGGATATTTGAAGCTGACACACCAAATAAAAACCTACCTCATTGTCCAATGACACAGATTCACTTGACTGGCATTATGAAGGGAAACAGGTCTCTAGTGCAATAAGACCATCGCAGATGCCTGATGAATCAATGTCTTAATATGCACGTGAGTTACAGCTTGGCTGATGATGTTTTAAGAGACCCACGCATATAATGTCTTCCTCTAACTGTCAGCCATAAGCCAGAAATTATGGAACTTAAGAGTTATGAAGGATGGGAAGAATTATCAATTTTTAAATGCCTCTGCCCCCACATTCTCTACGTCTTGCAAACACATTCATTAGCGTGCGACTTTGAAGCAGGCAGCCTCTCTGGCTGGTAACTCACGTCGCGAAAGGAATCCCAACGGAACACTCTGACCTACGTACCTGTATCTCTCCTCTTGCAGAGTCTGAGAGATGAAGCCATACTCTCTCTGAAACTGCACCTTCAGCGCCTCAATGTCCTCTGCCAGCTGGGTTTGGGTGTCTTTGATCTCCCTCAGCGCCTCTACGATCATGGCCAGCTTCCCCTGGCTGTCCAGTGTGCTGGCCCCAGCAGGGCCGAAGGACTGGTTCCCGTTGCTGTCTGCCGAACCTGACGTCCCGCTGGAGCATTCGTCGTCGCTGCCATACTTGGGTTTGTTCACGATGGTCGCGCTGCCTCCATAGGCCCTGGTGCTGGCCTCGGGCCTGAACTCCTCCAGCGAGTTTTTCAAGTGAGCGATGTTGTCAGCACTGCCAAACTTATTCCGGATCAAGTTGGCAAATTCTCTGGACTTATTGAAGACAAACACGGGGGGCGTGAGGGATACCCCCGGCATGCTCGACTTACTGCTTTCCAGGCAGTGGGGAGCAGTTCGAGATTTCACGTGGGCATCCTTCAGGGAGTGGTGTATCTCCTTCAGGCTGTCTTTAGAAATCTCCTTTGAGCTGCGAGAGGCCCCGTTCTGTTCAATCTCTCTCAGCTTTCTGTGGTACTGCTCCAACTTCTTCTGCAGCTGGGCGATCGAGTGGGCTGACTTCTGGTTCTTCTTTTCGAAAACCTGCTTGATCCGCCCGGCCTGCTGCTTGTCCGCGCTGCTGACGAGTTTTAGGTACTCGGCGACATTTCCATCGCGGGATGTCTGCTCGATTTTGATCTGCTCCGTCACCTTTAGGATCTTTTGTTTCAGGCTGTCGGCGTTGAGTTTGACCTTGTGGAAGTCCAGGATACCATCTGGGACGTCGAAGTTGAGGTTGGTGTCTGAACCCCCTCGGCGGATGTTCAGGGGGAGGCTGAGGGTATTCATGTCATGACGTTCTACCTGAAGGAACAGGAGAAACACATTGATACCCGAAGCAAAGGAGACATTCGGTGTGACATAGCCGGTTCACGTACATGTGGCACACACGTGAAGTCCTAGGTTGTCCAAGCGCTTGTGCCATAGGATGGACACTCTGAGCTATCCTCCCAAGCTTCAAAAGGTTGGTCAGTCAGCCCAACTCCTTCCTCAATTTGTGTGTGTGTTGTAAACAGCCTATATGTGAAACCCTATCTCCAGTGTATCTGATTTGCCATCTGTATGTGGTAGCTGTCAATTTCCAAGGTAGAAAACCTATGTCATTTGGGAGGCTTGCTCCTCGCAGTGTACTTTACTAGGGGCAAGGCTTCTAATTCAGAACCCAGTCATTTAACTAGATGAGGAAAAAGAAAGAAGAAGAAAAAAACTTAAGCAGATACATCCATCAAGAAAATTATTTTTCTAATAGAACCATTAAGCAGATGTGACAGAACTGAACGGTGCATGATTAACTCTGATAATTGAATAATACACCAGTATCTCTATATGGGAACAAATAACTCCAAAGTACAACCCCAGCGATTAAAACAAGCAAACAGGCAACAATACAGCAGCTCTCGACCTTTCTAAGGCTGCGGCCCTTTAACACAGTTCCTCGCGTTGTAGTGACTCATAACCATAAAATTACTTTGTGGCTGCCTCATAACTGCAATTTTGCTACTGTTATCGATCGTGATATAAACATCTGCTAAGAAGGCTATCTCATCTGCGACCCCCAGGTTGAGAAGCACTGGGATAACACAAAGCTAACATGGCATTGCTTTTACACTCCCAGGCTGTCCAGACAAAGCACTATGAAGGAGCATTGGGCATCTTGGTCGGGGGTTAGATGTTTGTGGTCTAAGAGGGAAGGTCGAAACCAGACAGTGCACTAAGTTTGCTGATGTGTCTATACGGATCATCTTGTTTGATCTTTATTACCAAGCTCGGCAAGGATCATGCTAAAGCCACACACACACACACACACACACACACACACACACACACACACACACGTAGAAACCGAGTGCTGCAGAGCCAGGGTTTGCATCCAAGCTGCCTCAAACCTTATTACTCTGATACTGTCCTCAGAGGAGGAAAAACGAGCCACTGTAGAGTCTGAACAGAAACTCCAATGATAGTATCTAAACGGGAACATCTCAGATGTCGCGTTAATATCCCCGTGATAAGAATAATATCTTGACAGTACCCAACGGGAGATCAGGCAATAGCTGGCAGAAGTTACCCCTTCCCATACTGTAAAGGGACCAGTAAGCTAGTAGCAAAAGTAAGGAATTAAACAGGCAGACCTCACAGTGTCTGAGTGACCCAATACAGGTCCGTTTCAACACCGAGTATGAAATCTTTGTCACCATTCTAAATCCTGCCCAGTGCCTTATCAAGAGGAAGTGATTCTGCCAGCAGGTCAAGGTTAGCAGGGAGGCCTCCTCCAAAACCTGCACAATTTGCTAGTGTGCTCTCTTGACCTCTCTTCCTACACACGGTTGCCATGAAACGGACCCTTTCACGTTGTTTCCTCTGGTGGAAAGAGCATCATGAAGGACCACGCCAGTCAGGCTGGAAGGACATGAATGCCAAACCATTGTGAGACTTGAAAACAAGATGCCTGTAAGAAGCGGACAGAGGAATGGTAGCTTTGTTTGGTCAGGAAGGAGGAGTGTCAGGTACCTGGCCATCTTCGGGTCCCAGAAGGGCGTTCATAGCGAGCTCACAGAAGCTGTGTAACCGTGGCTGAGCTGGAAGAGCAAAGGGCCCACACGAGAACAACAAAAACGCACGGAACCTAGAAAATGCTGATTTGAGGCACACAGGGCAGTTCATGGGGCTGTGCAGCCATGAGGCTGGCTGGGAACTGAACTTTGCAGGAGATAACAGACTGACCGTAACCTCCTAAGACCTCCCAATCGAGACCACACCACCCAGTCGGTGTGAGGCCCCAGCTCACCTTTCAAATCTCGGTTGCATTGAGGGATGCCATTTATCCTAAGGGAGCCAGTCGGCAATGAGTGGAGAATGTGAGCACCCTACAGGCTTTCTCACGGTGTCAGCTACTCATCTTCTTATCAAGATCCTACCGTGCTTCTGACAGCCACTCAGATGCCTCTTTCCCCAAGCTTCCCCAGTGCCGGAGGAAGCAGTTTCTTTCTGCGAGCCTTCTTATTGCCCTTTTATCGCGTGGTCCTACTTAATCCTGTCCTTATTGCTCATCCCTGTACTTTAACCATCAGTCATTGGCCGGAGGGCGAAAAGGGAGAGGTGACGTCACAGCTGTACCCAGCCTTGGCCAGCACTTCCTTTATTCACAAAGGGTTGTCAACAACTGATCAACTAAAGTGACATCATCCTCTATTTCAAGGAGTCTACACCGAAGTCCTTCAAGACATCGATTCATAGAATAAAAAACACAGCCTCAGGTGTTCTGGCCATGCAGCCCTGACAATTCTCGGTAGAGCCATTTCTAAGCACCCAGATTGTTCCAAACAGATTCAACTAGAAAGAAACCTGAGTAGCCCTGGGTGACGATATACACAAATCCAAATAAGGACTTCCAGTATTTAAATGAAGTATAACTTACACGCGGGAAAGATGTCGGTATGTAAAGTGCGATGAACATTGACAAACTGAACACGTTGCTCTGCGTAATTGCATTGAGTTTAAAGCAGAACAGAAGCACTTTCAGGCCCTGTCAATCACAGCTGCATGGTTTTTCCTCCAGGGGGAACCCAAGGAGTGTCCATTGGTTTGGCCTATTTACACAACATTCTTGCCTTTTTTTTTCTTTTTGCCCAACCCTGTTTATGACTCCTAGGCACTTGCTCTTGTCCTAGAATTCACAGATAAGATTGCATTAAGTTATATAAATATCTAAAAAACAAGTGACATTCTTCTTTTGAGAATTCTCCCACTATGTCTGAAGAGAAACGTTAGCCGGTTTACCTGGGAAAATGCATCAGGCAGTCTTCCTTACTGGTCTTACTGAACCACCAGCTCATCTTTCGTCAGCTCTCCACACCCCTCGGCCGGTCAGTCACCGAGGTAGTCCCAAGGTGATGGGCCCAGTTCTCTTAAAGACTACAGGTCTGGGGCAACCTTATCTACAGAGCCGTGTTTACCCCCAGGAGGCTAACTGACTTCTGCCTTACTTTAAAGTCGCAACAATGCTTGGCATGTCCTCAAGACTCCGGGGAAAGCCAACAGCACTTAAAGCTCAAATCAGTCCGTCTTACTGCCTGCCAGCAAATCTCAGTTAAAAACACTTGCAGAGGGGCAGAACTGTTTGGGGGGGGGGGGTGCATGTTTTGATCTCTTATATAAAGCCTGGCCATTGCAGAGATAATTGAGGGCCAGGTATGCATTTCTCAATTTTCGGGGCACACACAGAGGTGAGCCCGTTCTACCAGGACTGGAGGTCAGAGAGTTGGAGCTTGTTTTTGCTCTCTCAAAGTTGTTGTCAACAGGTGTGGCCGCAAACGAGATATTCTGACCTAGGGTGTGGTTAATTAGTATTTTGGGTGTAGAGGATCTGCTCCACCTGGAGCAAGGGTCAGAGACTTCAAATCTATTCCTTGTGTCATCTTAATGAGGTCTGTTGCCTTCTCCCTTCCTCTTTTGAAGTATATAAGCATGTGGAAGACTATAAACGAGGAATTGAGTATTCACTGAATGTCCCTCCCAATGCTGTTCTATGTTTCTGTCTCTTATTTCTCCCATGTCTCTGTTCCTTTTGCTTAATACAGTCCCCATGCTCCCACCCTGGAGCGTTATGTGTTTTGTCGAAGCCGGTTTTCGACACTCAACGCCCACAGGTTTCCTGGGTGTCAACGGAGACAACGCTGTATGTGCGAGGAAGACGGAGCCCTCCCTGCATTGCTTATCCTGGAACTGGCAGGGGATAGTGCAACCTGCTTTCAGAATCAGGCTGCGGGAGGAGGTCAGAGGTTCCCAGACCACCAGCAGTCAGCATGGATACGGACTGCAGGCACGAGGGAATGTGGGTTTGTCCCGGCACTGATTTACTAGTTACATGCTTCTGGGTAAACTAAGTCACACGCGTGAGGCTCTATTTCCCAATCTGTAGATCTGTAGAATGTGTGTGTGTGTGTGGGGGGGGATAGACACTAGAGCGAATGCTGTATAATTTGAGGAAATACAGCACACGACAAATCGAAGCTGGTGTCGGCGGCGCAGTTCAGACAGAGGGCCCTGGAGGCAGACGGCATGCTCTTTCATCTTGGCACTTTCCTGGTAGACCGCACGGCTGCTGAAAAGGACTCTCTCCTTGCCTCAGTTTCCCCCTCTGTGAAACGGACTTAAAGATTCTTTCAAGCAGGGCTGGGGAGGGTAAAGGTTGCTGTTCAAGCATGAGGACCTGAGTTCAAATCCCCAGCACCCACATAAAAAGGCAGGGTACGGCTGCGCACACACATATAACCCCCGTGCCATGGAGAGTGTGGAGGCCCGGGGATGGCTGGGGCTTCCTGGTTTCTAGCCTAGCTTCAGGCTTAGTGGAAGAGCCTGAATCAAAAGAATACAGTGGAGAATAAGTGAGCAGGACACTCAAAGTTCTCCCCTGATACACACACACACACACACACACACACACACACACACACAGTGTTCTCCAGTCACTGTGAAGAACAAATGATTAACAAAGAGCTACAGAACCCGGTACACAGAATGGCTTCAATCAGTGCTTCCTGTCATCTTCCCAATTTCATTTAAAAAATGTACTTTTATGCAAAATGTGAGGGGAAAAACAGGCACCATTGTATTGCCAACGGCTATTTTTACAACACGGGGCTATAAGGGGTCATTCTTTATCATGCTTCTTCTGTATTATCCCATTTAAAAAATAAAGCCAGCCGTAATATTGTTTTGGCAGGAAGAGAGGTTGTTTTTGAAAAGGGATGGCTGACTCTTCCCGTTCTCCCACAACGACCTGGCTGTTATTACTTGGATAAAAGGCAGACCACCAAGCATCCCTGCGACACACCATTTCTAATTGTGTTTTCTTCCGGCCGCAGAGACATTCCCACTGTCACCTCAATGTTCTAGAACAAAGGCTGAGGAAAAGGCTAAGCTCTGGACGGAAGTCATCTCTGCAGCCAATCAGGCCTCCTGCAGTGTCCCAAGGTAACTCACGGCCACCCTGGATCCTGGCACGACGCGGTCCTTAAGACTGAGCTCAGGGCTCAGTGCGTTTCTGCTGTACATTTATTTACCTCTCTGGTCCCCATAGGAAGAGAACAAGATGTGAAGGGACACCCTGAGAACCCAGGCAACAAAGCCGGCAGGAGAAGGGGGCTGTGTACTTCTGTGTACCCTCTCTGGCTAACATAAATTATCCCAGAAGTCCCCAGAGGTCCATGTACTGGTGCTACAGTGGCACAGCCACGAGAGGAAGGCTATCAAAGAGGCAGTCATGGTCACGCTGGCTTTACAGAAGCCCATTTTCTTACTTGGGAGTGGGCTGTTAAGGTAAAGCCACCCTGTATTCTCGGCCCCTTCTGTACATGTCAGATTCCCCTTTTGCTCCTCTGCCATGCTGTGATGTCACTGGGGTTCACCAGCAGGATGCTGGTGCTATTTGGACCCGATCCCTCCATTATCATAGACCAAAGAGATCTCTCTGTAAGTCAGTCAGCATTCTGTTTTAACAACAGACAGTGGTCTATAAGATCCCTGAGGAACCTGAACTGAAGCTCAGAACTTGCAGGGATCTAGTCAGATCAACAGACAGCTAGTAACCGTCTACTGAGTCCCAAGGCCAAGCGCAATAGATCTCTGCCCATAGAAAGGCAGCCTGAATTTGGATATACAAGGAAAGGGGCAGGTCTTTCCAACAGGCAACCACCTCCACAACAATAGGTATTTCAGGGTACCTGAAGGTGCGGGTTTACAACCAGGCCACAAGGGACAGCATGGTCAGAACCCAAGAGTTTGGAGGGGTCCATGGTCAGGCTTCTCATCACTCTCAGTGATTTTACTGTTTTTAACTTGTCTTAGCAGACTTCTGCATTTCCGGTCTAGAGTGAAGGCTGTTCCTACAGTGTGCCAGTCAGAATATGCAAGGCTTTGCCATGGCAACAATGTCAAAATCTCAGTTGCTCCCCCACCCCACTTCTCCTTTTTTTTTTATTTTTTAAGGTCTATTTATTGCTCATGCCAGCAGCTCAAGTCAGCTGTAGGACCCGAGCAGTACCGGGATGCTGTGGAGCTGTACACTACTCGCTCCTTACACGTCTCCCAGAGACACACATCAGGGACTTGCTCCACAAGTCATGCTCCTCTGTGACTCCTGGGGACAAGGAAGCATTGTCCTGCTTCAAGCCAAAGAAGGACACGGTCGCCTTAGTGACAGATACAAGAGCTCTTCTGTGAACCGTCCTCTGAGGTAGATTCTACTGGTGATAATGATTTTGCAAATGAGGGAACCAGGCACAGAGAAGTGAAGTCTGTAGCAGGACGTGTTGCTAACCAAGGGAGGAGCCACGACAGAAGTCCGAGCCTTGTTCCTCTAGAGCTTGCTTCCCTAACAAGACTGAGTAAGTCCGTGTGAATTAGGCATGATGCTAAGGGTTTTAAGCGACCACTTATTTTTCACGCTAGCCCTCTTTTATGAGAACGCTGAGCTTACCAAGAAGATATATGTCTCTTGAAGCCCATGGATAATGCGCGGTTTAACTGGATCTCAACTTGGATTTATGAGATGCTCAAGGCTGGCTGTGAAAACTAACTCTATGGTGCTGTAAACATGGCCGCCTGGGCTTGTGTGGACTCTGGGCTCCAGGGAGAATCCTGTCAGAAGATCTCCCTTCACCCCCAATTCTGCACTTATCACTTCCAGTAAGAGGGCCTCCAGAGACCTGGTGTGGCTCTCTGGCATGTCCCCACCTCAGGTTGGATCCGTGCTGTAAAATGTGAGCCGTGGTTTAAGCCAAATGCTTTTATAAGGGCTAAAAGGTTATTGTGTTTATGGTAACAACACCTAAACATTTATGGTCACCAAGAGAAAAGACTGGGGTAGAAGTATAAGGGAAAGAAAGGGCAGTAAGGGATGGAGGTGGGTGGGGAGAAGGGGATTTGGGAGTGTCATGTGACCAGTGACTGAGAGCCTGGCATCTGGGAAGGGAACCCAATGCAGGCCTGGAGGGAGGGCAAGGTTCCTCTCCTGTGCAGTGGGTGGCTTCTGAACTCTCCCTCCCCTCCACTAGCAATGTATACTGTACTAGGTCACTTTCCTCCTGGCTTGTCACACACTTG
Organism: Myodes glareolus; assembly: GCF_982192425.1. Taxonomy (NCBI): domain Eukaryota; kingdom Metazoa; phylum Chordata; class Mammalia; order Rodentia; family Cricetidae; genus Myodes; species Myodes glareolus. The sequence goes on from NC_142051.1 coordinate 35,273,622, forward strand.
AAAACTGTCTAGTGAGGCTGTGAACACGGAACTTAGGACATTTAGCTAGATAAAGTCAAGTATTTGCTCCCACCTCCCCCAACCCTGCCACAGTGTTTCTCTGTGTAGCTCTGGCTGTCCTGGAACTCACTCTGTAGAACAGGTTAGCCTAAGACTCATAGATCCACCTGCCTCTGCCTTCCGAGTGCTGGAATTAAAGGGCCATGTGCCACCACCACCTGGCTGCACTTGGCTTTCTTGCTAATGGAGCCAATGCACCCCAAAACACAACCACCACAACCCCCATCACCAAAATCAAAACAACCAAAGCCTGGGCCAGCCTCTTGTCACCCGTTCCTAGAGACCTATGGCTGCATTCACATAGACACCTGCTCAGAAGACCTGATATCTCCATTCTCTGGAAGAAGGCCAGTCCCTCCCGACATGTCCCTAACTAATAAATAGTCTTCAGGATCCCCACGTGGCACCCAGAAGGACACTTTTTTAGGGAAGTACCTTTGCCCAATGTCTGTTTCCAATTTGCTTGGGCAAGGACATTTCTTCTGAATGTCCCCACCTGACAACAAAGCACACTACATCCAGCACAGGCCCCATGGGCCCGGCACCAACCCTGTCACTAAAACATTTTCTCCCAGCACCTGGCTCCCTCCCTGGCATCACTGGCAGGGGAATCTTCCAAGTGTCAAGGTTTCACTGCCTCATGCCTGGAAGGGAGGCCCTGCCACTCTGTAGGTAAGGACCATCTGGAACCACAGCCGGAGGACACACGCCTTCGGCAGCTCCATCCTTCTCCATAGACACTACAAGCTAATACCGTGGGGAAGATGCGTGAGGCAGCGTTTAAGGCTCTCAAAGGCAAATTCTTCAAGCATCCTCAAACGCTTACAAACACTTGATACTGTAATTATAAATAATTATCTTCTCATTAAGCCTCTACCAGCCAGCGCTGCTAATCTACTTTGAATTACATGCACAGGAAAATACACATTTCTTCAAAATGGCTCATAACTCACATTTTTGAATTCGCACAAACTAATCGCGGATGAAATTCGTCTGACCTGGTAGAGATTTCCCGTGTGCTAGACATACAGGAGAATGATGTCGGAGTGAGGAAGAGGACTGTCCCTAGAAGGACAAGCAGGGAAAGCAATGGTGACCTTAGACAGAGCACAGCTTCCAGTGAAAAACAGACTGGAAACCACGCAGGCTCACAGGTAACACCTGCAGCAACTGCTTCTAGGAAGAGTCTCCAGACACCTATGTCCCTTGAGCTCAAGCAAGTCTGGGAAGGGAAGTAAGACTTAGTACCTGGTCCTCTCCTCATCAGGCCCTGGCACTCAGAGACGTCCTGAGAGAAGGGTTTGCTGGTCCTCTCAGGAGATGGTGAAGTAAACACAGAATAACTCAGTGCTGAAGCTTTTACTCCCTGACTCAGAATGAAGGGAAGGAACAAAATGGAAAGCCCTGAACTCAAACTTGAGGCCTCTCAAAGATGTCTGGAGCCTCGCCCACTCTGTCTGTGCATGCTTCCTGGACCGTGGCCGGCGGCAGGGGGAGCCCGGGAGCAAGGGAAGGTGGGAAAACTCTAGACAGACACCCTCAGGAAGAGCTGAGGAAGCAGCTGTAAAAGTCTCAACGAATCTTCACAACTTTTAGCCAGTGGGCAGAGAGAATAAGGCCAGGCCTGGGGTAGAACTTCTGTCTTCTGTCCCTTTCTCCTGTAGCACTGATTCACAGGCTTCTTTACCCACACATGGTGAGAGCTCTTGGGAGCCATCTGTGCTTAAGCCAAGTTTCTGAATGACAGAAACATAGCACCCGTCCTCAGCCCTTCAGCAACGAGGACCTGAAGGTCTGTGCAGGGTCTTCCTGCCTTGGACACGCCCCACAGCACAGCCGCCCATTGTGTGGGACCTGGAGCAGATCTCTGTACAGCCACAGCAATAAGGCTGGGCTGGGTGGGACACAGACCTATCGAGTCCTCACAGCTCCATAAGCAGCCGTCACGTCACGAGCTCTACTGTACGGGTCTGAACGTGGGAGGCATCAGATAACCGTGGTTACAGCTCAAAGACACAGAGCTGAGATCTTTACCAATGGCTCGGCTTTAACCTTCTTCTCATTCCGAGTATCTGCCGAGCACCCAACCCTGAATACTTGATGCATTTCCCCGTTTCTGTGCTGGTTCTCCAGCGTAGCGTGGCCTCCCGTGCCCCCATCCTAACTCACCTTCCAAGGCGCAAGTCTAACACCGACTCTTCCAAGAAGCCTCTCCCACCCTCAGGACCAGCTGGAACTGATGAGAACCATCGTGCCTCACCGCAAATTTGCAACTGCCCTCTTTACAGTGTTTATTCTGCTTTGTGTGGTAAGTATTTGTGTAACATTTGCTCCCTCAACATTTGGGAGCCTCCCTGGGGAAAAGGCTCGGCTAACGAGCCACCTGTCTGCCCACACTGTTTCCTCAATAGAACCTCTGTGTTTGTGGAATGAATCAGTGGTTGACAAACAGCCAACTGGGACATCCAGTTGGTCTTCTTGTTTACACTTGTTCGGCTCCTTGCAACAAAATCAAGAAGAACCTGTGGCTGGGGATGTGACCTGGCTGGAAAGACAACATGGCTTTCCAGCCGTACTGGAGAATTGTTCATGCTCAGGCACGAAGGAACCCAGCAAGTCTCAAGGGTCTCCTCTGCTCCCAGCAGCGTTTGGGATTTTTTTTAAGATTTACTTTGAATTCTGTGAATGTAAGTGTGTCGGTGTGTAGGTATGTAGATGTGAATGCAAGAGCCTGAGGAAGCCAGGGGCATCGGACTCCCTGAAAGTGGGGCTATGGACAACACTGAGCTGCCTGGTGGGCTGGTAAGTAACACACCCAGGACCTCTACAAGATCAGGGAGTGGATCTTCATCTCTGAGCCATCTCTTTTGCCCCCCCCCCCCCCACCAAATGCTATTAAGAGTCACACTGCACAAAAAAATTGCAGTTAGGACCTCTCCCTTCCTAAATGGCATTTCCCTGGAGGTACTATTATAATTATTGCTGAGAGATCGGGTGCCTACTATATCGAACACATCTATACGTTTTGATTCGATCTACTCTTTGTAATAAGGAGGCAGTCATGTACTAATTAGAAAACCCTCAACTTATCTAATGAGCCAGGAAGACTGTCAAATGTGGTAGCAACGAGGATGTACCCAGAGATAACAGTGTTATGTGAAGTAAACCAGACACGGGATATCAGATGTGTGTGTTCATTCATACATGGAATTCTGAAAAAGTCGAGTTCACAGGACTAGAAAAAAGAGGTCAGGAGAAGAGGGAATGGGGAGAGACTGCTTATAGATACAATGTTACAGCCAGACAAGAGGAACGAGTTACAGTGTTCTATTACACAGACCTCGATTATAGCAAACAGTACAGAAACCTACAGTGAAAGCGAGGAGAGAGAATTTTGAATGTCATCACCAAAAAGAAATGATAAATGTTTCAAATGAAAATCCCAAGTAGCTTGAGTTATGACATAGACGATCATACTACTAGACATTCATTACATATCCCTAAAGACATACAGTTCGGTCTCTGTCAATGAAAATAGAGCCACGTAGAGTTTCTTCGTTCTTAGCAAGCACAGTCCAATTGAGTATGACCTAAAAAATACAGGTATCCTAGGGCTGAGTGAAGTTCAGTGCTAGAGTGCTTGCCTATGATGTGAGGCTTTGAAGATGAAAGCCCAAGACAATTCATTGCTTTTTATTTATTTATCTATTTAGTGTGGGCACATGCCAGAGCGCTGTGGGAGTCAAGACGGCAGCTTGGTAGCGATCAGTTCTTTCCTCCGATGATGTGGGTCCAAAGGATTGAACTCAGGTCATCAGAGTTGGTGACAAGTGTTTTACCCTCTTGCCATTGCCATACTCCTCACCTCTTAAACTATCAGATTATGCTTGTCTGTCTGTCTGTCTGTCCAACCATCTATCTATCCATCCACCCACCCATCCATCCAGGTATCTCTGTCTTTCCCCCCTAAATCTAAGACGGCAATAATGTGTTTAAAGGAGAAAGGTGGGGCTGGAGAATGGTTGAGAAAGGAAGGGATCTTAGAGAGTTCAAAATTATTTAAAAAAAAATAGAAGGGCAAAAAGAAAGTTATTAGGTCTTTTAAGAACAAAGTAACTTTTTAAAAGCTTCATGTTCATGGTTTCAGTTTTGTCCTCAAGAGCCTGAGGCTAGAATTCAGACTTTCATTTTCTGGGTGGAGAGAGTGACACGGCCTGTGTGGAGTTATCACGCTGGCAACTGGCAGAAATTGTGGTTGCAGTCCCGATCTACCTGGCTGCTACCACAGTTGCTGACAGCCAGTGCCCGTGCTGAGTTGCCGGCTGGCCACATGTGTGGACACAGAATGTTTTACTTAAGACAGTCCTCGGTGCCACGAGGCCATTGCTGGATCTGCCTTCAACCTGATATTAACAAGGGAAGCTAGCTTAAATCCCAAGATATCTTGCATAATGAAAAACACAGGCTACTTCTGTTTCAGCCACTGATAATGCCAGACGGGAACTCCCTCCTCTTCCGGCTGAGTTCAGAACCCAACTGTCACAGCCACTAAATGCTCACCGTCAGCCGCAGATGAGCACAGGCTTCCTGCTTGCACTTTTCTGCAGATTAAAGAGACTGGAGATGCTTGTTTTGGAGGGAGGCGAGGGCTCTCGGAACACTTTATAGTCCAAGAAAAGGATCCACGGAGAAATAAAAGGCACTGCGAATTGTGGTTTTAAAGATAAGCACCGTATCACGACCCATCTTAAAACCCAAGTCTATCGTTGAGCTGACTGTATTTCCAAAACTCAGGGAGCAGACAGCCAGGGCCAACTCATAGCACACGCAGCGACCAGGCAGCTCAGATTTCTTGGGATTCCATAGCCATGTGTCCTACGGAGAGGTCAATGACCAGCTGGTGGCATAAGCGAGAGCCTCAGGCACAGATTTCTGACTCACTGGAACCAACTTGATTCAAGCTGAAGTTCTGCCATGTTGTGTTACTTTGTATAAGTGACTCCCCTCTGTGCCTTAATCTATGCGTGAAATGAGGACAGTGTATCGATTCCACAGGGTAACTGTGAGGTCAGAGTGAACGGGTGCTTATGAACGCTTTAACTGGCCTTGTGCAGAGCAAGGGCTGACAATGGTCACCACATACTGAACCCAAACCACTCTAGGAAGATAGGAACTTTATTTGTTCAAGCCCAAAGCCAAGAGCAGCAACAAGAATACCACTGCTTTCGTTGTCAACACACACACACTCACACATCCCCACACGTGTGTGCAATGCACAAACACAGATGTACACAAACACACAGCAAGCATGAAACTTGCCACTCTTGAACGGGATAAGTAGATGAGTATCTGCTGTGATGGAACTTCTGTTTTTCCACGTGAAAACATAAAACACGACTTACTATTCATATTCAAGTAATTTCCTGACCAACTGATGGTTTTAATCCTGCTTGAAAGCGCTTTAATTGGGAAAAGACAATTTCTCCAATTTCCTGTTTGCTAACTATATCTAATTTATTAATTTTTATTTCACGTGTTTCACCTGCTTGTGCGTCTGTGTGAGGGTGTCAGACCCCGTGGAACTGCGGTTACAGACAGCTGTGAGCTGCCATGTGGGTTCTGAGAATTGAACCTGGGTCTTCTGGAAGAGCAGCCAGCGCTCTTAACCGCTGAGGCATCTCTCCAGCCCTGCTAATTAGATCTAAAGAGACGCTGACACTCTGAAGAATGCTCTATGGTTCCTCCCCGGCTGGTAGGTCAAGAAAGTTCCCCTTGCTGTAAGTCCACCACTCTCTGCCCTTCAGATCCCTTTCTGAGGCTCGCTGCTGCCCTGGCAGGACGGTTTAAGATGAAGGATTTGTTTGTTTTTACACGCAGAGACCACAGAAATGGAACTGACTCTAAGACTTCCCATCCTAAGAATAATTCTGTGGTTTTTGTTTTTGTTTATTTTTTTTTAATGAGAGCTTAGAAAGGACCACATTCAAGAACACAAAACATTCAAGACAATACCTCGAAACTAAAAACACTACAGAAACACAGGAACTGCTCAATGGCTCCCTCTTTCTCCATCACTGACTGGTTTTAATTAAACGGCTTCTCGGACAGAGTCAGCTACGCTTTATTTAACTGACACTAAGGAAAGTGGATGGGCTCCAGGTAAGGGACTGGAGCCTCTAGATAGCAGAAACTCTTGCCAAGGAAGAGCCGGCATTTTTAGGTTTTACCAGTATTGTGTTCTTGTTGACCACAGCTATTGCCATGGTTTGAAACATGGGAGCTGAATGGCTGGTCCCTAGATGGTGGCACTGCTTGGGGACACAGGGAGATGAGGCTTAGCTGGTGTATGTAGCAAACTAAGGAGCCTCTGAGGGTTATAGTCTTGCCCTGCTTCCAGTCCAACTCTTAGCTTCCTGTCTATCAAAATGTGAGGGGCAGCGGCCTCACCCTCAGGCCACTGCCGAGCTGCCCCAGCCGCCATGCTTCCCTGCCATGATGTACAGAGCGGAGCGGAACTAAAGCTCTTTTCCCTTACGTTGTCTGCATCACTACAATGAGCAAAGCAGTAAAGACAATCCTCCGCTGAATAGAATGTGAACTGCGACACAACACAGTTACCTCAGGAAGACACCGGACGTAGGCGGAACAGCGATCTGTGCCGTAGTTAACTTCAGACCTTAGGAACCTGGGAGAGGGAACCGGGAGACCCAACTCTACAGCCTTGCAAGGTCTCTGCAGCTCTCACACCCAGCAATCTGGTACTGACACAGAGTGACAATGGGCTTACTAAATACATTAAATTACTAGCAAATTGTGTATGTGTCTGTCTGTGGGACCGCAATGAAAAGCAGGCAGCTAGTAGTTTAAAATGCAGCCAGCCAAAGGAGCGGAGGACCTGCTAATACATAACGCCACACAACAGCAGTTCTCAACCTGTGGGTCGCGACCCCTTTGGGGGGGTCCAACAGCTCTTTCACAAGGGTCGCCGAAGACCATCTGCATATCGGACATTTACATTACGATTCATAACAGTGGCAAAACTACAATTTTGAAGTAGCCATGGGAATAACTTTATGGTGGGGGCAGCACAACATGAGGAACTGGATGAAAGAGTCGCAGCATCAGGGAGGTTGAGAATCGCTGCTGTAGAGCAAGCTCCTGCGTAAAACGCTTCAAAAAGAAGAGCACAGAACATTCACGCCAAGACTGGCGTAGGGGTTACCCTTGCAGAAGTTGGGCAAGTGAGTCACCAGGAGGGGGCGGTAAGGAGCACCAGGCTACTGACGCCACTGACCCAGATGACAGTCACGCCATGCAGGGCAGGAATCACCCAACCATACATCTAAGATAGATGTGGGTTACTGAAAGTTATATCTCAAAAAAAAAAAAAACAACCAAAAACCAAAAACCAAAAAAAAACATAAGAAGCAAAAAAGTCTTAGACCATGAAAACACAAGAGCTGTCTAGATCATCATTTTACAGTAACAACATTAGCCTGTCAATGTGTACTGCATCTTAGTCTCCAGTGTGCACATAATGCTATCTAATAAATGATAAAAGTGTGTGTGTGTGTGTGTGTGTGTGTGTGTGTGTGTGTGTATGTTACCAGAACATAAAATATAAATGAAAAGTACCAGAAGTACTTTTATCTGGGAGGTAAACGGTAAACGAGCTGCATCAGAGTTAGACACGGAAATGCTTATTTTAAACTCTGAAAACCAGCAATCCCCAAATACCATGTTGCCACACACTGGGCTCATGTCTTGTCTCATCACATAATGGTTACTTAGAGAGCCAATGTTTCTCAAAGAGGCTGGATTGAACTAGAAAGGACACCGACACACAGGCCACATTGTTTCTATGATAGCGGACAGAATGTATTAAGTTCGCTTCCAAACCAGCCCACCCAAATCCAGACTTTCTATTTGGAAAATGCCCTCCCTTCCCGATCTGCTCTGCCAGACTGGCAGAATGTTTCCTGCACTGGAGTCCCAGAGAGGGGCGGGATCAGCTCGGCCCTGGGCATGTCCGCTGCTTAGGTGGAGAGGCACACGAGTGACCTGTGTGTAAGAGAATGCAGTACGTGTCGCAGAGAACGGAAAGGAGAGGAAGCTGTGAGGAAGTCTGATGATTCAGGGAGGGTTCTGGTAATGAGACACCTGATATGGACTGGGGGCGGGAGGCTTGAAAAGCTACCAAGATGCACGCAGCAGTTCACAACTGCTATCCTAACACCCAGGAAGTGGAAAGAGAAGGGCTGCCATGAGTTTGAAGTTAGTTCAAAGGGGAGGAAAAAAATATCCTCAAACTGAAAGCAAGAAAAGAAATCAAGCTAAGACAGTCTACCTGGAGAGCAATATACATGCAAAGCCCACTACAAAATATAAAAAGTTGTGATTTATTTTTAATTTTATATTTTGGTTTCAGTTTCTTTCTTTCTTTCTTCTTCTTCTTCTTCTTTTTTTTTTTTTTTTTTTTTTTTTTTTTTTTGGAGAGAGTCTTTGTAGCCCTGGCTGTCCTGGAATTCACTCTGTAGACCAAGCTGGCTGCGAACTCTCAGAGATCCTCCTGCCTCTGCCTTTTGAGCGCTGGGATTAAAGGTGTGCTTCACCAGCCTGGCACAGTATTGTGTCTGAGAGGAGGCCAAGGGCTGAAGAAGACAGAGCTACCGGGGGCTCTGTAGGTCAGGCTACACTTGACGCTGATCATGGAAAATGTTGAAAAACAAGATGAAATGTCAGAAATAAAAATAAAAAAACACAAAAAACCAAAACAATGCCTTTTTAAATCTTTGTTATTTTTATTTTTTCTTTCTTTTCTCTTCTTTTTTTCCTTCTTTTTGAGATATGGTTTCTCTGTGGAGCCCTAGCTGTTCTGAAAATAGCTCTGTAGACCAGGCTGTAGGCTGGCCTTGAACTCACAGAGTGCTGGGATTAAAGGCATGTGCCACCACTGCCCAGCTAAACATCTTTTTTTTAGATCACGCAACCTCTGTTGCCCAGGCTGGCCTTGAACTCCTGAATTTGCATGGCTACTATTGGTTGGGACTACAGATGTGTTACCATGCTCGGTGTCAGTAGATCAAATCACGTGTCTGTGCGCCCACTTAGAGCCCTCGCTCCCCTGGAGACTGAGAGAAATCAGATGGGGCACCTGCCTTGAGATTGTTAGAGAACAGCCTGTATTCAGAGCCCTGGCTTGAAAACATACTGATTGTACGCCCAGCAGGTCAAATAGACTTATTTAATAGACTTTACTAGTCTATTAAGTTCCTTAAGATATATAAATGGTAGGGCTTTTTTCCCCCTTCTTTCTTTGGCCTTGGGAAAGCTGATGAACTTGACTCCATGACTTTGAACAATGTAATGCCATCTACAATATGCTACGCTTCATTAATTCAGCTCGGTCCACCTACTTTATTCAGCATTTCAAAATGTTAGAGGACCATCTGTTGGAGATTCATCAACCAAGAACATTGCGAAACCTCATTCAGCCCAAGATAATCAGCCTGAAACACACGCGCTAATGTTTCTTTGGTCTCCGTACTTTAGTGGCTCTGATGTCCTCACTCCTGTACATGTTGTCACGCCTGCTTTATTGTTGGGGGCATTGCAAATATACCTGCAAATACCTCAACCCCCCGTCAAAGGCCCCTTGCTTGCTTGCTTTTCATCCTGGATAAATTTGAACCTGACGAGGGGTGAATACATATCTCAGAGCCCAGGACTGACTCCCAGTGTTCAATCGTAGGTGATCAGAGACAAAGGTGTGCCTATTTCACACGGCACATCCTTCAAGGGAACCAACTTACTATGCATAAACAGAGGGGAAGTGACAGTGTTATTAGACAAGAACTAAATGACAAGCAGATTTGGGGACAATCATCAGTTTCCCCCTTATCCAATATCTTTCATCAACAGCTTCAATAAATCTTTCCAACTGTTCTTGCCCCCCAGCGCAGATGTGATTATCTCAAGATCTGTCACATTTGAGTGTCATGTCCGTAACTGACAGTCCCTCGGTCTCTACAGCTAATCCCCTTGCTCCCTTGACCACTACGCTCGCCTCGTTCTTTTTCCTTTATCTTCTTTCCTTTATCTTCTTTCAGCTCGCTCACCTGCCCTACCTTGTCCGGCTCAAATCTTTTATACTGCACGCAGGCTCACTGCCAAGGTCTTTACTCGTGTGGCCCCAGGCCACCCTCTTCAATGGTCACACACTGTCTATGGGATGGAGTTCAACTTCCTGAAGCTGGACTTTAAAGGACTCCGTGCCCTGACCCAACCCTGTGTTTGAACACATTCTGTACTTTCTCCCTCTTTCCCAGAGCAAACAGCCTGACCCAGTGAACCTTGTCCGGGCTAAGTGCTCAGGCCCGGATCAGTCCCATCTCTTCCTTCACCTTGGTTTGGTGCCCACACAGATATGCTGTCCTGCCATGCCTTCCCTTAGGGGCTACTCGGTGCCGGGATGTTTGCCAACACACCAATGCAATGCTAAGCTCCACATCAGGGAATCTCCCATGTCCAAAGAGATCACAAGAAAAGTCTGTTAACGAGGCTCCGGCCAACAGTTCAGTGACCACAGGGAATGTCGGCACTATGGCCGCCGGATAAGACAATTGGAACTCTGAAACCTCTAGTCACTAGGTTGTAATTGCATTCCCACTGTACATGTTGTTAATTACATATTACACTTTCCTTCTCCACAATCCTGACCACTATGAGGAGAAGGAAAAATGATTCTCCCCAGCCCTGCTTTTGGGGAAGAACAGTGGATTGAATGTGGGGCCTGGGGCATGTAAGAAAGCACGCCATCAATGAGCCACGCTCACCCTCTGCCCTCCTTCTATCTATCTATCTATCTATCTATCTATCTATCTATCTATCTATCTATCTATCTATTCTGAGACAGGATTTCTCTGTGATTCCCTGGCTGTTCTAGAACTTGCTCTGCAGACCAGGCTGGTCTCAAACTCAGAGATCCGCCTGCCTCTGCCTCCCGAGCGCAAGGATTAAAGGTGTGCGCCACCATTGCCCGGCTTTATTTTTTACTTTGAGATCAAACTGTCCAGGCTGGTCTTGAACTCACTCGGAAGCCTAGGTTGGCTTTGAGTTTGTAATCTTCCTGCCTGTTTCCTAGGTAGCTAGGATTATAGTTCTGGGCCAACCAGGCCGAGCTATTTAACCCCTCTGATCCCTGGATGGATGAGAGATGGCGCAGACGTTAAGAGCACTGGCTGTCCCAGAGGTCCTGCGTTCAATTCCCAGAAACCACATGGCAGCTCACAGCTGTCTGTAATGCAATCTGGTGCCCTCTTCTGGCATGCAGGCAAAACACTGTATACATAATAAATAAATAAATGCTAAATTTTTTTAAAATAATCCAATCCCCCAGGACATGGAAAACCATGTCCTCAGATATAGTTCTAAAAAGGTTTATTAACACTAAGCTGAAACTGTCAAGCCAGAATATAAATTTTCAAGAAAAAATGACACAAAAATACAGTATATTAATATTATATTTTTCCTCTATAACTCTTGATGAAATACCATTTTCTACCGATGTCACTGAGGACCACTGAGGGCCACCTTTCCAAATGCTCACAGCTTTGAATCTGGACTGTATGGGCAGTGGTTTCCCATATAGACTCTTCACTGGGAACATCCACTGGAGCAAATCAGTGCAGTCTCTCTCTCTCTCTCTCTCTCTCTCTCTCTCTCTCTCTCTCTCCCTCCTTCCCTCCCCCGCCTCCCCCCTCTCTCTCTCATACACACACACACACACACACACACACTTACGCACACTCATGCACACACACACACACACACACACACACACACACACAGAGTACAATGTAGGTTCTGGCTGCAGTATGCACGAGTAAGACTGAAGTGGGGGACCCTCCCTGGTGACATCATAGCTGCATTACTATCACAGACAGCACATTGCTCATGTGTCTGGGCGATACCTGTGTAAACAAACCTACTTTTTTAGCAGTCAGAGAAAAGTGTGACACACTCTTGCTCGGAAATGAAGGACTATGCCCCTGGTTTATATACTCAGAGTACTTTCTGTCATGATTTTATCTTACTCTCCTTCTACATTACATCATTAAAAACAAAACAGTTAACTGTAAGACATCACCAAGCCGGTCTGCCAGGAAGGCACTGAGAAGAAGCCACTGCCACCATATGATGGGTCCACCTGCCTCACTGCTCTGAAGACCTTGTCAGGTGGGACAAGATGTGGGCAAAGTCATCAATGTGTAGAATCTCCGTCATGGATGTGGATAATTCATAGGTTAATGTGTATGTTTGAGGCTCAGCTTTTTTTTGTCTTTTTATACAAAAAGTTTAAAGAGTTAAAAAACAAACATTTTAAAACAGAAGAAAGCTTACAGAGTAAGAATGTATTTTTGTATAACTCAGTGGTTCTCAATCTATGGGTTGCCACCTCCTTGAGGTCACACATCAGATATCCTATCCTGCATAGCAGATATTTACATTACAACTCATGGCAGTAGCAAAATTACAGTTACGAAGTAGCAACAATAATAATTTTGTGGTTGGGAGTGACCGACCACAACATGAGGAACTGTATTACAGGGCTGCAGCATTAGCAAGGTTGAGAACCACTGGTGTAGCTTGACAATGTCTCTTTTATGTGTTTTTTAAAAAGTCACAAAGTTGAAGAAGTTAAAAATTTTTAGAAAATAAAAAGGGACATTAAGATCAGTTTACTATTGAAGAAAAATATATTTTTTTGGTAAATTTAGTGGTGTTTAAGAGCCCAGCTTTAAAGTCACGCAATAAAGCTCCAGGTCTTCACAGTCCCTGCCCAATGACTCAGTCACTGACTCATGCAGGACGCTTCCCGTCCAGGAAGCTCCATTCATGGTAAGTGCCCTACACAGGTGCATCACTAAAGTGAAACTCTTTGGTATTTTTATCGTGGTTTTTTTCCATACTGACAAGCATCCACACGTACACTGCTATGTTGCCACTGCTCACAGTACTTAGCACAGCGCTGTGTATGCAGGGATTGTACTTGGGAGCAAAAGGCTGGACTTAGCGGTCTAGCTATGGAGCTCACTGGACTGCCCAGGTTTATGCATTTCACGATGTTTGTGCAATGACAGCACCACCTAGTATTTCTCAGAACCTGTCCTCTGGAGTCGTCCCTGGCATCATGACACATGACAGTGTCCCTTGGGATAGCTAAAGAGACAGACCGGTTACATAGAGCTCATGAGACTTCAGGGGGCTAAGCTGCTTTGTTTGTGATTCCTAGTCTTAAATGTTCGTCTGGACTTTCAAAAATGGTTTTTGCAACAAAAGCTACAAAGAGAAGAAAAGAACAACAACAAAGCCATATCCTTAAGATTGAAGCTACTTTCTCAGAAGCCAAAACGGAAGAGAACTTTGTTAATTAAAGTACATATTGGCAGTTCTAGGGCTTTGAAATGAAGCCATGCTAAAATCAGATTATGGTAATTGGACATGTTTACATATAATTGATTCTTACGATATGAAAAACTGGCATTTGAATAGGCACATGACTTGAAGACCCGGAAACCCCATTGCTCAGACAGGAGAGCACATTAAAGGTTCAAAACAGCATTGGTCACAAAAGCAAACCACGGGGAAAACAAGAAACAATGCACAGAAAACCCAAAGGCCTTGGGCGAAGCGAGTGGACATACACATATAAGATCATACATGGAATGGTCATACACACATAAGGTCATACATGAAGTGGACATACATAAGGTCATACTGACACACATGCATAGTGGACTAACGTGGGACTAGAGCTGTGCTAATTTCATAGATGAAGTGTGTGATAAAGCAGGTTAGAGGACACATCCAGGTACTCGTTAAGCTGAGGCTGGAGCATCATCAGTTTGAGGCAGCCTGGGCTACACAGTGAGAGCCTGGCCACTACAGCTACCTCGTAAAATCCTTCCAAGACAAAAACACAGCTCCCCAACCCAAACAAACAAAAACCAAAACAGGCAAACAAGACCATGTTCCGAGTGAAACTCTACCAAGGTCAGATGCCAACTCCCTTTTTATAAATCTATTGGTGGTTAAAAAAAAGATGATGAGATAGAGCGGGGTAATGATTAACGTGAGTCTCAACAGAGAGCTGGCATCTTAGGGTTGGGAGGGGCTGTGAAACCGTCACGCCGTCAAGGAGAGTCACAGGTCACGCCTGTAACAGGCATTGGTTCCTAGGCATGTCACCTTCTTTTCCCTTAATGCTCTATCTCTGCTGAATAATATTTCATACCTTACAGTCATTTAAAAAATTATGGAATAAAGTATTAAACATGTATAAAGTAATAGAACAGATAGTGCTTTTTCCAACCCCTATGCTCTGTCCCTAGAATTTCACTTTTATTTTTTAAAGTTTTTTTTTTCTTTTTGACACAGGGTCTTGTAAATGGAGACTGCCCTTTCATTCCTAGCCACCCCAGACCTGAATAATAATACAGGAATTATATTAATTACAGCACTGTTTGGCCGATGGTTCAGATGTATTTCTAGCTAGCTCTCACATCTTAAATTAACCCATATCTATCATTTTATATTTTACTGTGAGACTCGTGGTTTGTTACCTCTTGTTTACTGAGCAGCTACACGGCGGCGTTTGCCTGACTCCACCTTCTTTCCTCCTCTAGCTCTGCTTGGATTCCCCACCTTGTTCTATTCTTCTCTGCCATAGGCCAAAGCCACTCCTTTATTAACCAATAATAATAAAACATATTCATAGCATACAGAGGGGGAGCCCATATCAGGGTCTCATTATGTAGCTCTGGATGGCCTACATAGAGCTCACTATATAAGCCAGTCTGGGCTTGAATCCACATAGATCCACCTTCCTCTGCCTCCCAAGTGCTGGAATTGAAGGTGAGTCACTATAGCCACCTCTTAGCATCTAAAAACTCACAAGTAAAAGCAGTTTTCGTTGTATCTCGCATTGTGTAACATAAGACATTTTCATACAAGTACGATATAGATCACCTGCTACGCATATTCCCTCCATGGCCCTTCCTACTTTGTTCCTGGTTTTACTTCTACTTCTGTAGCATACAAGCATACATACATACATACATACATACATACATGATTTTACATATCTACATAAAATCCAGGAACCACAAATAAAAAGCATGGACAGTGTCTGTCTAAGATGGGCTTGATTCGCTTACTAAATTATCTCTAATATAACTTAACCTCTGGGTAATATTAAAATTGAAATGGTGACCTGGATTTACAGGCCTTTAGGCCACTCTGCATTTGGTCCTGACCGGGTCACAGGCAGGCAAGTAAAGGGCATGGTCAGGAGAAAGATCCTGGCCATGGGAAAGGCTAAGCCGGATAACATAGCTAACCCACCAACCCCCATGATGGTTAGAGGAAATGAAGGGGTTGTAAAGGTGGAAGGGATGCCAACATGGACAGGGCACCCCCAGAATGGCCTATTCACCAATCAATGGCTTCACAAGGCTACACTGTATCTTTGTGGAGAGCCCGGGCCAATCAATGGCTTCACGAGGTTACACTGTATCTTTGTGGACGGCTCGGGCGAAGGTTGTGGGGTGGGGTGGGGTGACAGTTGAAACTGTCTCAGAAGCAGCAGAATCTAAGAGGCACTTTCTCTTTCATTCCAACTGACACCACACATGCCGAGCGCTGCTAACTGTGCCCCTCACAATGCTGAGGCGATGGGGTACATTGCTGGAACCATCAGATCCTTTAATGTCCGAGATTTAAGGAGTCAACCTCTCTAACTTGCCCCTCCCTCCTACAACCCCAGTTCTTGCAGTTTTGAAAGACCAGAGGATAGCTACCAAGAGCAAACCCTTTTAAAAGACGTTCTAGATAAACCTTTGATAAAGAGCCCACCAGAAAAAAAAAGAAAGAAAGACTATAGTTAAATGTGGTGAAATATTTTAATACCGCCAGACAGTGGTGGCACGTGCCTTTAATCCCAGCACTGAGGAGGCAGAGGCAGGCTCTAAGTTCCAGGCCAGCCTAGTTACAGAGCAGAGTTCCAGAGAAACCCTGTCTCTAAACAAACAAACAAAGAAAATTAAAAAGAGGTATTTTAATATCTAACAAATAAAAGAAAGACCACTTTTTAAAGTCTCCCACAACAGCCACGCACAGCCACATGAATACTGATTTCCTGTAATGAAAGCAGTCCCAGGGTGGGATGTTCACATCCTAGATCCTGCACCTCTGTGGAGGGCCCCACATCAGAACACACCACATCCCACCGCAGAAGTCCCAGGATGGACGAGAGAGCCGGGATTCAAAGGCACGCTGCGCACACACCCCAGTCTGCTTCCTCTCTCTCCCCACTCTTAGGGCAGTGTCCCCCACACCCTTCTTGCCTGTGGCGACTTGAGGTGTCACCGAGGCAGTTATATGGAAGTTCAAGCTACCAGGGAAAGCGGAAGGAAGGTGGCCACTGGGGTTGTCAAAGCAGAAGTTCGATGCCAGTTCTGAGGCTCTGAGCCTGTCAGACCTACAGGCAAGCAGGGAGGAGGCAGGGAGGACACTGATTTTTTTTTTTATTGGAGTTTCCACACTCCACCCCTGGCATCTGTCGCTCCCTTAAACGCTCTCACTGAACTTATGCTTCTAAAAGGAATGAACAGTGCAGGAATTTGGCAATTCACTAGGAGTTCGGGTGTTTAAATGCTTAGAAACCCACTTGGGAAATTAGAAAGGGATTTGAGAAAGCACAAAGACAACTAGTTAGAAGAAAGAAATTTGTATTTCTCTCAAGCGTCTTGCAGGATATTAATTACAAAGGGCCCGGCGATACATATTTACATACAGGGGCTGTAAAAGACTTACCAACTCCAGGATAAACCACGGTGGAGGCTCTCACCATCCTGCCCACGGCAGCCGGCCGACTGTGTGCAGGCAGGCTGATACTCTCCACGGCACCTACGGATGACTCACTCTGGACTTTGGAGGAGATCAACTCGTACTATCTCTGGATATTCCTGTGTTTGTCTCGGGGGAAACTCCACGCCCTGTGCTGTGCCCAGAACGACTGTCAGCAATAATGGGATGCATTCAGCTACACAAATGGGCTCTTTGTGCTGGGGGCCGAGCCATGCACTCTGTCTCTGCAGGGAGGCCCACCAGGGCAGAGGCAGGCTGTGGCACAATTCTGGGAGTGCAGGACGGTTCACACTCAGCCTGGCTGCCACACCTGTGTGCCCGCACAAGCAAGACCGCAGTTTAACAAATCCAAGTAGCAGAGCGAACACACACACACACACAGAGAGAGAGAGAGAGAGAGAGAGAGAGAGAGAGAGAGAGAGAGAGAGAGAGTTGTGAAACGGCCACTCAGCCAAGGGGGCGGAAAAGTAGAACTGGCGTGGAGGCCACGTGAGGAGTCAGGAGACCCCTTCCTCTGTTGACTTTTCCCAAGACAGATGCTCCGGATACCTTGAGTGACAGGCACACCTGGAGAAGCAAAGGGGTACAGCACACTTCTTGTCTTGTGGCCAGAGAGGACGAAGGATAGTTCTGATAAGTGAGGGGCCAGGTGTACTTGGTGCTCAGGGAGCCTCGGGGAAGAGGTGCCAAAGGGGGAAGGAGCTGGGCTTCTTGTCTTCCTACATCAGAAAGGCAGATTGGTTCCTCCAAAGTTGCTCCAGATTAGCAAGTCAAGAAATCTAAGTCTGGAGAAGCATGGTCCCAGAAACAGAGATGGCGGAAGGAAGGAGGCCATAGCCCCCATAGGGATCAGACCCTGAATGTCCCCCACTTAAATCAAGCTGAGCTCAGCTGCCAGATCCCTGGCAGCCTAAGGATCCTTGGAATCAGGATGGAAAATGCTTGGGTAGAGAAATGAAAGCCCGCATTGGTACAGGAGAAGGGAGGCCGGGGTGGTCAATGTGAGAGGATAGTACCCCGGCTCCAGGGGGCAGCATTGGCGTCTATGAAGAGGTGGCGGAATCTGAGTAGCTGAGTGTGTGTGGGGGGGTGGGGGGGTGGTAGAGAGGCAGAGGCGGGGCAATGTCGTTCCTGTTCCAGTCCCTTGGCGGCTTAAGATCACCCATATGATAGCCTAGTGGAGCATGAGCTGGAGGGTTCAGAGTCAGACATGAACTTGAGGTTCCCTAGACACTTAAGCATGAATGTCACAGTAAGTGCTAGAGACAGCAAGGCCGGGAGCCAGCCTGAACAGTACCTGAGCCCCTTCCTCTGAGGACAGGCATAGAGTTCAAGGCTCAGCCTTAACCACTCGAGTGAGCCCTGGCTCTGCCTCTCGTAACTGTGAGACCCCGGACAAGTGAATTAACCTTTTTGAGATTCTGCTTCAGCGTGAGGAAATTTCTCTCGGGCTTTAATGAGCTCAGGAAAGGACCTAATGTCACAGCAGACGGAAGACATTTCATATTTCCCCCCACTGCCCTTTGGTGACCAGACAGTGCTTTGTTTTATAATTTGAGTTCTTAACCCACGCGGGTTACAAGCTCTCCTGCTGCCGGTCACCCATCTTTAAATCCCTTTTGACCTTCCTTGTATGCACGGATTCTCAAATATTTGAATTGCGACAAGTCATAAGGAAAGCTCGGGCAAGGATGGTCCAAGGGAGCCGGGAGTTTCCTGCCCTTAACGTTAAATAACGAAGGCAAAGATTCCAAAATTGCTGTGTGGTTTCAGAGGTATTGATCTAACTGTTTGGGGGTGGGGAGAAAAGGGCACTGGGGTTTAGAGAAGAGAATTTTGCCAGTATAATAAAGTCTAGTGTAATATTTAGGAAGACTCACGCTACCGTCTCTTTCTGTCTTAGTTCAAATCAAGGTCTAAAACGCGCTAAATAATAAATGCCGGCAAATGGGTCTCACCTCAAGCAAATGTTAAGTCAATAGAACACTCACTCTATAAGAAATACACACTTTTTGGAGGGGGTCAGGGTTATTCTGCTAATTTTCAATATGAATTTAATTTTTAATGCAAATGAACACATTTAAACTATTGATGGCCCTTGCCCTGACACAGGAGGTCCAACGTAAAAATTTTAAACTTTACGGTAGTACGGAAGACAGGTACGTTCGGTAGAGACCGTGTCTCCAAATTTCAAATCCTTTCCTGGGCTATTGATGCAGGGTTTCAGATGCCCTTGTGATGGCAGACAATGGCAGAGCAACAGTTCCCCGTCAGTCATGTGCTCCTGAGAGCAAGAAGGAGCACCTCTATTCAGTGGGCTGTGTTGCTCTACTCAGACAAGATGCAGTAAACACATTTTCAGAGGATCGCACTTTCAACTCGAGTGCATCAGGACGAAAGTCTACCAGAAGCCGGTAGCAGCTGGACACTGAAACCGCAACATCACAAGTCCACCAGCAGGGCCGGGCGGTGGTGGCGCATGCCTTTAATCCCAGCACTTGGGAGCCAGAGGCAGGCGGATCTCTGTGAGTTCGAGGCCAGCCTGGTTTACAGAGGGAGTTCCAGGACAGGCTCCAAAGCTACAGAAAAATCCAGTAAAAACAAAAAGAACAAAAAACAAAACAGCAACAACAACAACAAAAAATCAAGTCCACCAGCAGCATACGCAAATTCAGTTCCACAAAATAAGGCTCAGGATCTATGGCCTCTGTGAACTCTATGACCTTAAGCCCTCGGCAAATTCAGGTAGCTACCTGCTTCGAGGTTGTTTTCTCTCATCTCCCACAGAACATTGCAGGGATAGACTCAATTCCTTTTTTCATCAAGAGCTCACTTCATTCTTTGAAGTCAGGGGGTCTTTTGGTGAAGCCTCAGGTCACAGACAAGGACAGGTAGCTGTTTGCCCACCTCAGAGCAGCCAAACTGGGGGATCAGGCTCGAGATAAAAGATGGCACCAGAGCCGGGCATGTGCCTTTAATTCCAGTACTCAGAAAGCAGAGGCAGGTGAATCTCTGTGAGTTCAAGGCCAGCCTGGTCTACATAGCGAGTTATTAGACAGTCAGCCCTAAACAAAGACCCAGTCTCAAAAATCAAATCAAATCAATCAATCAAACAAACAAACAAACAAAAATGGCTCTAGTTTTGGGAGGACAATGATTTACACTTTTACTTTAATAATTTATCCATCTATTCGGGCAGTTGGGGGTGGGAGAGCGGGTGTGTGTGTGGGCGGGTGTTGGAAGCTGTAGCTTGGTAGCCCTAGGTCTCATCTTTGACACACACGAAACTGTTTTAACCATATGAGGCTACAGAAAAAAGGGCAGAGATTTGAAATATAATATAAATATAAGTCCAAACAAATACAGAAAAAACACAAACCCGCCACATCCCGGAAAGAACTTGAACAGTGTGCATGTCATAGAGAACTGGTAAAATAACAATGTATTTGCACAAAGCCTGAGTCTATGAAGACACACAGCAAATATAACCTTGCTATCCCTGTTGGGGAATGGAGGGGGTGAGGGGTGAAGGGCAGCAGAGCCTTTAATTTTCACCTTTAGACCTTTGGTGCTATGGAACTTGTTGTTTCCAAGGAATTTTCGTTTAAAAATTATCTTTGTTTTTACTTTACATATATGGATGTTTTGCCCACGTGTGTCTGTGCACCACTTACATGCAGTGCCCATGGAGGCCAGAAGAGGGCGCCGGATCCCTTGGAATTTGAGCGACAGGTGGTTGTAAGTCACCGTGCTGGGAATTGAACCTGGGTTCATCTGGAAGAGCAGCCCCGTGCTCTTAACCTCTGAGACATCTCTCCACCCCCTGAACTTACATTTTTTTTCAGTTAAGCTTGTTAGGGAAAAGGTGAACCTTTAGAATTCAGGCTTATTCAGATACTACACCGAGTAATGTCACTTAAGGGAGTCATTTCATCTTGGCTCAGCAGGACACACAAAACCTAGGCACAAACAGAGTGCAGAGGACACACACTGAAATGTGTTTGCTTTAGTCGTCAATGATGTAATCAGAAAACTCGGAATCTTAGCAGACCCAGCTGCTCTCTGAGGTCCTGGTTTGGTTACGAGTACTTCCACATTTTAAGAGGCTGCTGTGGGTCTTTATGCTAATCATGTGTGTCTGAACTTGAAGTCAGTTTTACTCAGGAGGTCTGCTGGGAGTCGGGGTGTTTGGTTTCTTATAGTTTAGTTTCAAGTTTTAAAAAGACATCCCCTCCCCAAAACAAAACAAAATAAAACAAAAAAATGAAGCCCAGGCTCTGAGTAGGGTATAAGAACTCTTTTTTTTAAAAAAAAATATTTATTTATTTATTATGTATACAACATTCTGTCTGTGTGTCTGCCTGCAGGCCAGAAGAGGGCATCAGATCTCATTTCAGATGGTTGTGAGCCACCATGTGCTTGCTGGGAACTGAACTTAGGACCTTTGGAAGAGCAGGCAGTGCTCTTAACCGCTGAACCATCTCTCCAGCCTATAAGAACTCTTAAGACCTCAGATCCACTGCTTTCTAACCACCTCCCCAGGTAATTCTGATGTCGCTGTCATTGCCTCATGCACACTGAAGGCGACACCTAGTGGGTTCTTCTCTAAGGAAACAACATGGCAGCCAGCAGAGTCCGCAAACACGAGTGTTCACAGATGCACTGCTCCAAACTGGGACACACCAGGACCAGGCAAATTGGACGGGCCTCTCATTAACTCCGCCCCTTCGGGGGTCCTTAGAGAGGTGGGGGTAAGCACAGAGGAGAGCTGAGTGTGGGAAAGGAAGTGGGGCCCTGTTTCTGAGCGTGGTCGCCATCGCCTAATCGTGACCAATGGGAACCTGCACCTAACAGCTTCCCTTCTCCCGCCAGCACTACCCTGGTTTTGATTCCAACTACGGTTTGACGTCACTGAGCGGCATTTCCAGAATGTCCACTTGGAAGATCACCTGGGGTCTTGCCACCCCTTGCCCCACCCCCAGACAGTGAATCAGAATTTCTAATAGGTTCTGTGTCTTCAGATGGAGCCCAGGTTGCTACGCACAGGGAAGTCTGGGAAGCATCAATTCAGGTCAGACTCATTGTGAGAAAGGAACCAGGCCCGACTGAGTTACATAATTTCCCCAAGGACTGATTAACCATGGCGGGAGACCCAGGGCCTGGTGAGCTAATTGTTTTCTCACAGACCAATCCTAACTGCTCTGTGTCATCATCAGGGCCCGAGTATCTGTGAAGTTTCTGAGTCACCATGAGGCTGCTGGGGGAACGTGGCTGACGAAGCCTAAGTTCAGGGTGCAGGTCAGAACGTGCTTCATGGCTAAGAGGCTGGGTGCCGCTGCCCGCCTTGAACCCGCCCCTCCCATTTCTTTCACTTTCAGTATCAGCACCGGGTTGGGGTGGGGAGGGCACCAGCAGCCTGGCCAAGTGCACCCAGGTGAGGCGCGCGGGCTGACTCACCCCCGGAGTCACCATTTCCTCGGTGAGCCCCGAACAGCTCTAATCGCCACACGCCCGGGGCTAGCAGCTGCCAGCCCCTCGTGGTGCAGAGAGAAATGAAGGCGAGTCCCGGGCAGACTCTAGGCCCGAGGATGAGCCCCGCCCCGCCCCCACCCCCAGTTTGGAAATCACAGAGCCAGCTTTGACTCGAGGAGAGCTGGATCCACTTGTAATTGCCTCTAATTGGCCCTCCCACACGGCCGCACAGTTTACAGCTCAGACAGTTCCAAAAAGAGCGCTGCCGATTCCCCCTTTCCCACCTTTAAAGCCAGAATCCTTTCTGGGGAGGCTCTTCACGGAACTGTTTTGATTTTTCTTAATATACCAAGAGATTCAAAAATAAGATGAATGAATGAACGAACGAAAAAGCAAAGATGCAAACAGGTTTTACAGAAAGGGCCGTTATCTCTGCGACCTTGGTGGCAACCCGGTGGGATTCACCTCTATAACGGAGACTGATACCGCATGGAGAAACCTCTTCCATCCCTGGGCATATGGTCCTCGAGAAACATGCCATCTCTTCCGACATATTACACGTCCTGATTTTCATCTTTCTTGGCAAGCTCGGCTCTCTTTCAATAAAGTCACAACCCTTTGTTGCCATGGAACCCAATCAGACATGGAGCCTGTTACTATGACTTCCCTGAAGGGCTAAAAAAAGACCCAGTGACCAAAAGACTAGAGTTTTCTTTAAAGAAAAAAAAAATCAAGGCAAAGAGGTTACAGAAAAGGCCCAGCACCTTTGTGTCCACTAACACTTGAGTTTCTTATAGGGCCATCTGAACTCTTAGGCCAAAGCTTGTCAATATTTTATTTTAAAACATTAGGCTGGGACTTACCAAAGCTGATTTTTTTTTTTTAACAAATACCTGGCAAAGAGGATACAACTGTTCTTAGGAGTCTTCCATTTTCCCTTCTTCTAGGTGAGCTTTCTCGAGGCTGAAGCGCTGTTTAGCCAACAGGTGTCGATCACAGCCACCAAATTGCAATATCCATTTCCACCAGCACTAGGCTTTGCCGAGAGCTCATCATTTCTCTGCAGAGGGAAGCTACCTAAACAATACCGTGACTCCTGTGTCCCGCCACACCTGGAGCTGGACTGACTCGGGAGAGAAAAACATCAGACGCTAACAGCAGAGCTAGATAAGGAAAGAGAAAGAAGCGTCTGCTGACTGCCTGTCATGAGCTGGGTATCTCCCATCTCACTGTGGGACTGGGTGCTGCCACCAAGCTTCCGGGAGCCCCGAGCAGCTTGCTCAAGCTGCCATGCAGCACCAGACAGCGTCTGACTAGCTGGTCATTCATTCCACCTGCCTTTCCGTCTGGCTCCGAATGCCGAGCGTTTGTTCAGGCACTTGTTCTTTAGGAGGGGATTCATGGCGCTGTTCAGCTTTTCTCCGAAGAGGGCATGGATTCTGTTTTGACTTCCAGCTGGCTCTGGCAGTGAGATGTTTGCATCTTACTATCATACCCACAAAGCAGCAGGCACGCCTTGGGAAAATCAGGAGCAAATATCACGTCTGCTTGTCTAGAATGACACGGGATGAGCACTCGTACTGGGTGTACTGGGCTAAGCCGCTGCCCTCAAACCTTCCAGTCCTGAACCCCTGGGTGGGAAGGCCCATGGAGCTCCAGGTGCCTGCTCTCGCGCGGTATCAGGAGACTCAAAGGCAAATGATTAGACGCACAACAGTTATTCTGACCTGGACAAAGAGTTTCAGGAAGTGGCTGAAAGTGCTATAGGGGAGCACGGGTGCTAATTTTAACACCAGATTGTTAATTACATAGCCTCCAAGTCAAGGCTATTTTACCCAGTAACACGTACAATGAATACAGCAACAACTTTCAGGGAAAATTCTTAATTCAAAACAGAATTGCCACTCCATACCGCTCAGCAGACAAAAGCGAATGACTGGGAAACATGGAATTCACATACGGTGCTGGTGGGAATGGACATGGGTGTACATTCTGGAAAACCCTGGAAGGCCCACAAAAGATTAAACCCCGCATTCCCATGAGACCTAGCGATTCCACTTCTAGTTATAGACCCAAGGGTAAAGAGTAGATAAGTTAGTTCACAGACACTTGCTGGCCAAGTGTTCATGGAGCATTAGCCTAATGATGGTAGAATGTGGTTGGAAACTCTCAGAATATTGTTCATACAAACAGGCAGCAAAGAACTGGTTCATGTTACAACATAGATGAGCCTTGAAAACATACTAAAGAATTTAAAGGTCACAAAACCTATGATTTCACTTTGATTTCACTTTTTATTTCGGAAAGCATACCGAATAGGCAAATCCTAGAAACAGGAAGTAGGCTGCCGGCTTGCTGCCGGCTGCCAGGGCTTGGGGTTTTGAGGAGGGAGGGAGGGTGGCTACTGGTTATCTTTTTGGGGTGATATAAATTTTCTAAAATTGATGTTGTGGTGACTGCATAGTTTCTTGATGAACATATTAAAGCCCATTCAGTTACACACTGTACCTGGGAGTGTTGTATAGTATCGTAAAGCTTTTCAAAAACTAAAAATGCAACACACGAATTTTTTAAAAATTTTCATTGTCCGACAACAAGTAACCCATGAGCTACCTAATCGTGAGTGGGGCTGCTTAGCTTTGTGGAACTGCCATAAAGACTAGATTTGAACTCAGATCCCCCTCCTTCCTCCTCTCTCAACAAATCCAAGATTAGGCATTTATTTTAAATTTTGTTGACTTTTGTGTGTATATGTACATATGCATACATGTCTATATGTGTGTATGTGCGTACATGCATATATATGTGTGTGTGCATGTGTACATGTGTGTATGTGTGGACATGCATGCACGCATACGTATGTGTGGACATGTATGTACACACATGCATGTGTGTACGTGTATGTGTGTGTATATATATGTATGTATGTGTGTAAGTATTGGTGGGTGGGTGTGCTCTTCACAGCATGTATGTGCTTTCAGGAGTCAGTTCTCTCCTTCCACTTACGGGTTCTGGGAACCGAACTCGTGTCATCAGGATTATCAGCAAACGCCTTTAAGAAAAACATCCCCTCAGTCCTAAGCTAATTTCTATACTCGTATGCTGCAACCCGGGGCCATCCATGGACATACCACTGGGGTTCCGTGAATCTACAACAGCAAATTAAAATGCTGTATTTGCTCAGATGGTGAATCATAGAGCTGCAATGGAGCGGCCACAGAGAGCCATCTGCCTACCCAAGAACCGCCTGGCTAACGGGGCTGCTTCCACGTCTGCCTGTAGTGGGGCCAGGTACCCGTGTGCCCTTAGTTCACTGGGTCAGCGAGCAAAGGTTGGTATATAGCGGGGGAACCCAGTCCGTCCCTAGAATCCACACAGTGCTGGGAGAAGAGAACTGGCCCCACAATCTTGTCCTCTGCCCTCCCCCACAAGTGTGCTATGGTACAAACACCTCCCCGGTCCACGAATCCTGCACACACGATCATAAAACATAATGAAAACAAGAAAGCACTGTAGTTGGCCGTATCCATTTCCCAAAGCTGCTCCAAAGTTCCACAAACCCTGTGGTTTAAATCAGCAGAAATTCCTTGCTCACAGCTTTGGAAGCTTGGCCCAAGATCAAAGAAGAGAGAGGGCTGAGTGCCTCTGAAGATGGCAGACACTGATTCCTCTCTTCGTGGCTGTCTGAGGCATGCCCTCCTTGGCTGGTAAGTAGACTCACTGTCCAATCCCCTGGTCTTCACGGCCTGGTCTCTGTGCCATGTCCCTAGGTGCGTGCCCGACACTATATCCAAATGACGCTTTTCACAAGGACACCAGTACTACTGGATTCCAGTCTATTCTACAAACCTACTTTTGACTCAGCTACTCTACAAAAACTTGGCATCCAAACAAGGTCCCGCTGTGAGACACTGGAGGTCTGGATGTCAACAGATGTCCCAGGGAACGCTCAACCTATAAAGCCAGCTCTAACTATAAAGGACACAGCCAGTCCCATGAAATCAAACTGTCTCGATAAACGTGTCACAGGCAGAGATTTTCTGACAGAGGAAAGATACGCGAGGATTGAGCCTTTCTGCCGATCCAATGGGTAGAGTTAGCGTTTAACTGTGGCAGAAAGGGCTAGAGAGAAGGCTCTCCCTCTAACAGCATGTGCCGTTCTTCCAGAGGACCTAGGTTCGATTCCCAGAACCCACGTTCAGGTCTTACAGCTGGCTCTAACTGCAGGTGCAAGGGATCGGATGCCCTCTTCGGACCTCTGTGGCTACTGCATTCACACACACACACCCCCATACCCTTAAACATAAATCTTAAAAAAGATAAAATGAAATAAACTTAGTAGATGACAGAGTGGTGACCGCCTTGTGAACACTGACCTGTGGATCACTAACTAGCGATTACTGTCGTGCGCATTTAATTTGCTTGAAAACATCACACCACCACCAAAAAAAAAAAGGAAGGAAATTTTCCTTAGAACATTAATGAAACCTGCTTTAACAACAAGAAACCCACTTATTCTTCAAGCAGACCTAAGCAAAAATGCCAATTAGCATCTCTGAAAAAACATTTTCTGTGAGCCAAAAGCAGAGAGAAGATAAAATTTAAAATATGGAAATCAGGGTACATGCCTTCCCTAATTAGACGTATTTAAACCAAAACCAGAGCCAAGGCCTTAACTAATTGTTTGGTGTACTTAAACACGGAACTCTGAAAAGACAGACCTTGCTGGCTTGTTGGAAGGTGTGCACTCAATATTATATTAATATCTGTGTGTGAAACTCTTAATGTATGTTTCCCTTTCTTCCTGGCTTTTCCCCATTTTCAATACCCCACACATCCACTTTGCAACGGAGACAGCAATCCTGGGTTGGGGGAGATTAAACCACAAGTTAAAAGGGTGTGAAGGCTCAGGAGAGGCTGGCCCAGGTCAGGTGGAGGGGCACCCACGCCAGCTGTGAGTTGAGAAAGGGAGTTGAGGAAGACTCCTAAGCATTATTAGCTTACGCAAGACTCCAACACACTCATGGAGAAATAGCTGTCTCTTACCTGAGGAATCGGATGCTCAAGATGAGCTAAGATGGTTTCACAGAGTTGTAAAAAGCCAGCGTCTCCTAAGCCCTGGCCTTGCACTATCCCTCAGTTTACCAGGCAGAGCCCTTCTGTACTGGCTCTAACCTCGGCTGGACTTAGCGCTGACCATTCACTATCCCCATGGCTGTCATTCGACAACACTATAACCACGCCCCACAGGTCTCCCTGGATTCCCCTCTCTGCAACCCAGCAGCGAAGGCTGTGCTTGCAAAATACCGAGTCAGGAATTGGCTTCCCCCACAGCTTTTTGGGTCCCAAGTATCTCTGTTCAACTCACTGCCCACCTGGCTCCAGCCATGATGTCCCCTGGTGTGCCTGGAACACAGCAGATGCCTGTGTCCGAACTTCTGCACTTGCTGCCTCCCTATCCAAGGATGCTGTGTTCCTGCACAGCCCTTTCATGGGTCGGCTACAAAAAGCTTTCCTGGGGTCTCTGATTTTAAACTGTTCCTCTCTAGCCCCACCTGGGCCTCCCCACCTTCTATTTATCATTATTGTTGTTGTTGTTGTTGTTTTTCAAGACAAGGTTTCTCTGTATAAGCACCCTGGCTGTCCTGGAACTCATTCTGTAGACCAGGCTGACCTCAAACTCACCTGCTTCTGCCTCCCGAGTACTGGGATTAAAGGTGTGCGCCACCACTGCGTGGCTTACTTTTTAATAGATTATTACCACTGAACACACATGGCTTTCACCTGTGGGTCTGGTTTGCTTGCCTCAACCCACTGGAACAAATACCAGATTACAGCGGGGTCTTTGTCTTGTCACTTAAGGATGCCTAGAACATCACAGGGGACTGACACATGTTTGGGACATTATGAGTGAGGCTCCAAAGCTGACAATCCATTCACGTACTATATGAAAGAACTCGAGTCTGTCACCTCCATTTATTATTCTCCTGATTCGGAGGCAGGGGATGACCAGGAGACAAACAGGTAACGGGCAGCAGAAAGTAGCCAGCTTAAAGGGTTCAAAGGAGTTCATACTTCAACTCAGTGCCATAAAAGACACCCTTCCACGTCACATGTTGGGGACACATGGCTACCACCCATCTCAACATCACTGCCAAGGACACACTCTCCGTCTTCTCTTCTAATAGGGCCAGGAATCCCAGAACAAAAAAGCTCCAGGCATGGGTTTGGGGAGGGAACTCCATAGGCTAAGACTCCAGGGGAGGAAAAGAACAGCCGGGTAGTGCCTTCTGTCTCTCTCCTTCTTTCCTTATAGATCTTAGAACATGACTGTAAGTCTTCACTGCGTTTCTATTGCTGTGAAGAGACACTACAACCAAGGAAACCTGCAGAAGAGTCTATTGGGGGGTGTATAGTTCCAGAAGGTTGGACTCTATGACCACCATAGCAGGGACCATGGCAGCAGGCAGGTAGGAATCTATTGGGGAGTGTATAGTTCCAGAAGGTTAGACTCTATGACCATCGTAGCGGGGACCATGGCAGCAGGCAGGTAGGAATCTATTGGGGAGTGTATAGTTCCAGAAGGTTAGACTCTATGACCATCGTAGCGGGAACCATGGCAGCAGGCAGGTAGGAATCTATTGGGGAGTGTATAGTTCCAGAAGGTTAGACTCTATGACCATCGTAGCGGGGACCATGGCAGCAGGCAGGTAGGAATCTATTGGGGAGTGTATAGTTCCAGAAGGTTAGACTCTATGACCATCGTAGCGGGAACCATGGCAGCAGGCAGGTAGGAATCTATTGAGGAGTGTATAGTTCCAGAAGGTTAGACTCTATGACCATCGTAGCGAGGAGCATGGCAGCAGGCATAGCACTGGAGCAGTAGCCAAGGGTCACATCTGGATCTGCAAATTGGAGGCAAAGGACAGAGACTGGGTCTGGCGTGGGATTTTGAAACCTCCAAGACCACCCCAGTGACACACCTCCTCCAACAAGGCCACACCCACCAATTCTTCTCACACAGTTCCACCAACTGGGGACCAAGGATGCAAATACATGAGTCTATGGGGGCCACTCTCACTAAAACCACCACACTGCATAATAACTGGACAGATTAATGTATTTGCCATGTCATATCCATACACATACATCATACTTTTCTGTTTTCTTTTATTTATTCTGTGTGTCTTTTACATCAGGTATCTTGATCCCATTCACTCCCCAATCCCTTCGTATGCACCTTCCACCCCTGCACCACCACCCAAATAAAACAAAATTTGAGAGAGAAGAGAACAAAAGGGGAAATAAAAATAAAAATCTTGTCATGGAAGCTGCAGTGTGATGCGGTGACTCACACAGTAAGCCCCTTTGTCCACATGTCTTTACTTGCAAGTGTTCCTTGCACAGATTTACTCCTATTATCCTCACTCAATCTGCCTTTCTCAGCCTCAGAAGTCTGGACTTCTCTGCTCCAAGTGTCTGTCAACAAAAGCCCTCTCCTTGGGCACTAAACCTGGCCTCTAGTTTCCCTGGTTAAGCCCTGCCTGTTCGCATGGAGTTTTCTTGCAGTGCGCACGCCCCTAAAGCCCTCCCCAGAGCTCCCAAAGGAGCCCACAGGGTTTGATTTTTTGCAGCAGGTCTCAGGCAGCTAACAGTACTTATGGACTTGCCTATTCAGTGCCAGATAGGAATGAGCTACTCTAGGTATCTCGGCCTCGTGGGTGGTGAAGAAGCAAGACTATGTAAGTTCAGACAGCAAAAACAAATAAAGTCAAACCAAAAGCTACAAAGTGGGAAACAGGACACTTTCCCAGGGAGGGGCCTGTGTCACAGAACACAGATGTCTGCCTGACTCTGGCTTCCATGCTAAGCGCCCTACGGATCAGACTGGGGATCGAGTGGGATGACATCATAATTCCCGCAAAGTCATAAGCTCCTAACTTTACAAAAACTCTAGGCATGTAAATAAAGGGTGTCTTCTGATTCTGGCATTCTAGGAAGGGACTGAAATCACCGTCAGGCAAATAAAACCCCACTGAGAGACGGTACTATAATTTCTTGAGTTTGTGCCGGTCTGTTTTCAGTAGTTAGCAAAGAAAAGGTGACGGATTTGGGTTACAAAGGCAGTGTTCCACTATAAAAACCTGCTGTTGCCATGACAATTGACATCCTCACTCCTCCCTTCCTGCAGCACCCTTCTTCCATCTGAGTCGAGCCAGAGAACCCACCTATACAACCAGGACTTAGCATTTAAGGCGACAGAAAAGACAGATGCCCGCATATACAGAACACACACTTAACGGCTAATCAGAGGTATCCAGATCCGTGGGAAATCGGTACCACCTGTCCTCCACCCCCACCAATGTCCTAAAAAACGATGAGACCCCCTGCAAAGAGGGGTGTGCTCATATGAAAGGAAGGGGACACCATTCCTCTGACCTACGGCCTCTCAGGGTGGACTAGCTTCCTTTCTTCCTCGAGGAGATCACGTGAAGCCAGGGATCCCCGGAGAACAGTTTGGGCCACCTGCAGCATCTGTATCAACCCACGGGCCTGTTTTCTCAGCTCCATGGAGGACGATCTCAGGCCTCAGACACAGCTGGGTACAAAGTGAAGTCCCGAGGGCAATGAAGGGAGCTCAGGAACAACACAGCCTCTCCTGATGTTTTTACTAAGATTGGAGTGGATCCTGCTTCAAAAACACCCTGTCTGGGATGGGAAGATGACTCCTGGCTCCTGGGTTTGATTCTCAGTACCCACATGGAGGCTCACAACCACCTGTAACTCTAGCTACAAGGGATCTGATGCCCCTTTCCGGCCTCTGCAAGGCATCAGGCACACAGGTGGTGAAGAGACACACATGCAGGTAAAATGCCCGTAAACAAAAATACAAACACAAAATGATGATGCTGGTGGTGATGCTGATGCGCTGTCTGAGAAGAGAACCAGTCCCGGGGAATTCTAGAGTTCTGCTCTAGGGGATGAGCTTGGGTTGCCTACAACTCAGAACTTCCACCTGTGGCTGCCAATCATGAGTACTGACCTACACCGGGAGTCAAAGGAGGGATCAGGCAAGCAGCTACAGCATTACTTCCCAGGACACTGGCTGCTTTTTCAAATGTACAGCAAGGTCGAGGGAGACGCCCTTTGTTCTGCTTTGTTCAAAATTCCATGAGTGTTCAAGTGCTTTACTGCGGGGCTAACATGGCACACCTACTTCTCTATGCCAGCTTCGCTAAGAATATCCTATTTGCGGTGCCACTTTCAAATAAAAGTGGCATCGTATAAGCCATTTTGTCAACTCTGTCAGCCAACCTTGACATATCAATAAGTCCTTTACATCGGGGTAATAAAAGCTTCATATGGGGGTAAAGCAAGTCTGTCAGCAATGCCAGATAGAGACAATGGTACTCAGGCTGTGGATGAAGATCTGAGGCTCGAATGGGTTAAATATCATGGCCAGGACTGGAGAGATGGCTCAGAGGTTAAGAGCACTGGCTGTCCCACCGGAGATCCTGGGTTCAATTCCTAGCTACTACATGGTGGCTCACAACCATCTGTAATGAGATCTGATGCCCTCTTCTGGCCTGCAGGCAGAACATTGTATGCATAGTAAATAATATATTTTTTTAATATGTCACGGCCATGATCACACTATTAAGTGGAAAGGCTGTAACTGGAGCCTAATTTGATAATTCTAAGTCTTTGTTTCCAACCAACAGACAGAACTTCCTACATATCTCAAGAGCAGTGACCCAGAAACCTAGTCGTAGTGCTCGGGTGACGGCTGGGTCGTGGAAATCTGGGTCTTTGATTTTCTTCTTGAGCCTCTGCTGTATCTTCAGAGCAAAGCACTCAGGTGGCAGAGACACAGGAATCTCTGTAAACTCAAGGCCAGCCTGGTCTACAAACAAGTCAGGCCAGCCAGGACCTCACGGTGAGACCCTATCTCAAAAAACAAACACACATCACTTGAAATCCTAATCCCCAGTACCTCAGAATCTCACTATTTTGAGATAAGGTTGTTGGAAACTTGTTATAAAACATCCAATATGAAGTTGCCCTTAAAAGAAGAGACAATTTAGACTCAGCCATATAGAAGTATCTAAGTTAGGATTTTTATTGCTGAAAAGAGACACCATGACCACGCAACTCTTATAAAGGAAAACATTTAACTGGGGTGGCTTATAGTTCAGAGGTTTAGTCCATTATCATCATGAAGGGGACCATGGCAGCACACATACAGGCCGATGTGCTGGAGTTGAGAGTGCTACATCTTGCAGGCAACAGGAAGTCAACTAAGACACTGGGCGGTATCCTGAGCATAGGAAACTTCAAAGCCCACCCCCATAGTGACACATTTCCTCCAAGAAGGCCATACCCACTCCAACAAAGCCATACCTCCTAATAGTGCCAATCCGCATGAGATTATGGGGACCAAATTCATTCAAACTACCACAAGGAGGAGGAGGATGTAAAGACACGGGTTGAGGGGGGGGGTTGGTGCTGGGTGACAGCAATCTCAGGAGGGAGGCCTCTTCACAGAGTCCTGCTGATACCACGGCCTCTGACTTCCAACTGAAATACTGTGTTGCTAGGACAAAGCCAGCAAATTAGTAGACTAATTAAGACAGATCATGGCTCTGCTCTCACATAGCATACATAATAACTTTTAACGCACGCTTTTATATTCTGAAGTCACAGAAGGCCTAAAAAAATCAACAGGATTACGAATTGATCCCCCCAGCACATCCATCTTTTCATAGTGTTGAGGTATTCACAGAAGAGAACAATTAAACCATATGCCAGAGTTATGATAGCTCACCGTTCTTCATTGCTGTCCAATCACACTTAACTAGAGTCCTCTCAAAAATATATGGCCACTACTCATCAATAAAGAAGAATGGGCATTGCGTGGAGGGATACATCATTCTGAAGCCGAGGCAGGGCAGTGAGCTCACAGGACTTCCTGGGCTACCTACTAAGACCCTTCTCCAAGGGCAAATGGTGTGTGGTGGGGAGTGGTATTACAGGGAGAAGAATTACAAAAGCATTATTCTAAACTCAACAAAGCAATACGGTGTGTGGAGGGGATACTGTATCACTGCACTCTAGAAAAGTTGAACTGTAAGGTCAAAGGTCAGGTCAATGGCTGGCAGGGGCTAGGACAGCAGAAAGAAGGCGCTTTGGGAGGTGCTGGAAGTAAGCCATATCCTAACTGGTGACAGATGACAAAACTCTGCCTTTATTAGAATTCATAAACTCTTACAAAGGGGACATTTTCCTTACGTGAACTATGTCTCAATAAATAAAATACCGGCATCAATTGTTACAGATGTTAAGGGGGGGCAGAGAAGCTGAAGTCTTGACCAGATCCTGAGCACTGTCTCTCGGTACACCCGGAATAACTAATTTGCTTTCAGGCAAAATTAAAATACACCTATTTGAAATAAATACTATCCCAAGACCTAGGCACACAGTCTACGAATAGAAAAATTTCCCGTTAGAGATACTTAAACACGCCGGGCGGTGGTGGCGCACACCTTTAATCCCAGCGCTCGGAAGGCAGAGGCAGGCGGATCTCTGTGAGTTCGAGGCCAGCCTGGTCTACGAGAGCTAGTTCCTGGACAGGCTCCAAAGTTACAGAGAGACCCTGTTTCAAAAAAAAAGATACTCTTAAACACAGTTCAACAACAACCACTGCGTAAGTACAAGCAGTTGGGAAAGCTATTGAAGTATAGGGTAGAATGGCAGGGTGGCTTAGTGAATAAAGATGCTTGCTGCCAAGCCTGATGAGCTGAGTTCAAACCCTGGGACCCACACGAGAGAGGCGGAGTTGTCCTTTGACTTTCACACAGTGTCCACTCATAAACACATGCCATTATAAAAGGCCTCAGAACAAACTCACCTGAACACCGTTAGAACTTCCCTGTGTACACGCTGTCTCCCCCTTTCCTGTGTGTACTGAAGCCATGCACAGTAGTTTAAAAGGGAGAAAGGGGAGGATGAAAGTAAGGAAATCATATTAAAAAAAAAACACAGTGCTGAAAAAGGGCAAGTTTCAAGAGATACTGTTTATATGAAAAACAGGACAGGACAAGCAACCATACATTATTTGTTAGAAGTGCAAAGGCCTGCAGGAGGGCATTACAGAACAGCCTGAGGGATGGAGACCTGGGGGAAAACGGGGAAGGAGACCACACCCACACAGCTGAGGCCACTGGTAATTAGAATCTGATGCAAACAGGGAAATAGATTGAGGGAGGTTCAACCAGGAGGTAGGGACATGGGGATCTTATATATATTTCTTTTAAAAAAAATTTCCCCCACATCTGGAGGATTTAGTTGCCATGAATAATTCTGCCAACTTACTATTTAATCAAAAGCACCGGCTTACCAATTTGATATGCTCCTTGTGAGATTTACATCGCCTCCCCCTTTTTTAAACAATAGTTACTGTTTCTGATGGACCATGTCATTCCCTTAGAGTTCTAGAATCTGATATCACTGCATTTACATCCACAGGGCAATAACTTCAACCTTAAATTAAATTCAACAAGCAAAGCAATCATAAACGCGAGAAAATTAAAATCCACGGAGAGTTTAATAAGTTAGCTGCCAAAAGAAAAAGAAAAAAAAGTCAGGCTTATCTTGGCTGTTGTGCAAACAAAACTAAGAAGCAATTACTTAAGAGTAGAAGCCACTGACAAAATGTCTGGGATTTCTGAAATGCCCCAACTAGGAGGAAGCAAAATAGCTTTTGTATTCCGAAGGAATTGCTTCATCTTTCAATTGTGGCTTCTTATTTACCAACTCGTTGTTGTCAAAGTCATTCCAAAATATGAATTATTTTAAGACTGACACCTCAAAGAGAGACACAAGGACACACGTCTATGCTCCTCTGATTTCTGTCTCAAGAGTTGGTCAAATTTCTCAAGAGCAGGAGACGGTGTTCCCAGTTCTCAGCAGCAGGGCACTAGCAGGAGGTAGGAAATGACAGGGGCTATGAGAAAGTGCCCCCAGCTGTTCCTGGGAGCACCCGAAGGAAGGCGGCCCTTGATGTAAATTTGGTGCCCGTGATGCCGAACAAGGGCCAACTCAGTGAGTGCCCCTTTCCCGCCCAGCACAGGAGGAAGGCTTCGGTTGACTTTGTGCAACAAATATCTATGATTTGCTTATAAGGGGGGCTTTTGCGAGCCCAGCACCCTACAAGAAAGCAGACGCAATGAAAACACTCCCTCCGAACCCGAATATGCTCCTGGGTCGGGTTATGAAATATAAGCGTTAGCTTCTGGGCACAGGCAACAGTGATAAAGGCAGGCGGAGAGCTCCGGTGGTCACAGGCGCACCGAACAACCCCTCGGTATTGACTTATATTGAGCCAGGAGCCAGGGGAACAGAAAATAAGAACAAGGTAAGAAACAGCCTGTTACCTCCAGACCTGAAGTCTTGCGATGTCTCCACATGCTAAACAAACTCGTTATTGTTTGAATGTGAAGTGAAATGACCCCCACAGGCTCCTGTGTGAACCCTTGGTCACCTGTCTGGGGAGGGTGGAGAACCGTTGAGTGGTGGTGGAACCTAGTTCAGGAAGTGGATGGGCGACTGGGAGGCAGGATGGAGACTTGGGTAGCTCCACTTCTAGCCTAAGCTCTCTGCCTCCTGGTCTATAACAAGCTGCTGCCTCACGCTCCTGCCACATACCAAGCTGCTCCTGTGGCCATGTCTTTTCCGCCACGACTGAACTGTACCCTCTCGAACTACGGGTCACAGTAAATTCTTACTCCTTTAAATTGCTTCTGTTGGGTTTGCTCTACTTCCGTGAGACAGGGTCTCACAATGTAGCCCTGGTTGGACTGAGACTTGTTATATGGACCAGGATGGCTTCAATTGGGCAGTAATCCCCCTGCCTCTGCATCTTCAATGCTAGGATTACAGGAATTACTGGATCTGGCCCCTTAAAGTATTTTATCATAGCAATCAGAAAATTATTAAACTTGTTGAGAAGCCGGTTTTCTGTTTTGTTTTGTAGGTCGGAGGTTACTGCTTCTTTCGCCTGTGGGTTCTGGGAACTGAATTCAGGTTCTCAGGCTTGCAAAGCAAGAACTTTTACCCACTGAGCCATCTGACTTGCCCCAGAGGCAATTCACACAAATGCACAAACCTTTACTATCCCCACCCCCATTTTTTGGCTTCTCACTGTTGTAAACGATACTGGAATTGTGCCTGCCTGAGATCTTCTAAATGTATGAGCTAGAGATCTCAAAAATGCTCATTTCAGTTCCTTGGGGGAGGAGGTAGGAGGATGAAAATCCAGAATAAATGCGCCAGAATTACAACCAGCTGAGTTCATTAGTTTTAAAACTCACAGAAAAGGCAAAAAAAAAAAAAAGACAAAATAATAAAGTTTGGTCCATATGGGAAGCAGTGTATTTTTAAAAACAGGTAACTATGCAAAAAAAAAAGTGATTGAGCATCTGAAAAGCAACCAAGTGATTCTACCTGGTTCCAAAATCCCAATGCAGGAAAACAAAAATCATAAAACGCACCAGCAGAACATAGGCCCCCTCATATTGTACAGGACAAAGGCTATGCCTCAACCCTCCAAGCCTAAGGACCTCCAAATGTTTGCATGGTAAACCATCTACTATTGCCCAGTGTTTTCTAGATGCTAGCTCGATGTTCCCCATCACCCATAAAGAGCATACATGAGCATGATTAGCAGAATTTTAAGATTCTAAGGATCCTGTCTGCCCTGGATACCAGGAAACTTGAGAGAGGAATGGGATCTCACTCCCACGACTAGGCTATCTTTTAAGGCAAAGGGGAAGGAATCTGCCAAACATAAGACTCCTAACCAGTTGACTTTAATCAAAGTGAAGTACCCGTTGGGCCTGACCGAATCAGGTGAGCTCTCTAAGGGAAGGTCTAGAGGTAAGAGAGACAACGTAATGGAGAGACTGTGGAGGTCTTAAGGAAGCAAGCTGCCAGGTTGTGAAGGGACCAGGTGGCAGGGAACGGTGGGCAGTCTCTGAGGGTCTCTGCCCTGCGGTGGCAACAGACATAATTCTGGAAGCAGCCAGAGAGCACGCAAAAGGATCAGAGCAGTGTTCCTTGAGACTTTGGTCCTGGCTGATACTTGGGTTTCAGACTGATGAAAGCCTCAGTGGAGGGTGTGGTTGTGGTATACCTGAACTTCGAGCCAGGGAAACCGTGCAACACTAAGCAGGCTTTGTTTCGAAGACTATCTTTTTCAACTGCTACATAATAAGAGAAATTAGTGTGGTCAGGAATGATAAGACCAGAGAGCAGTATATGGACAGCAACTTCTTTGATAGGTAAGAGACTCCTGCAACTCTGTTCAGAAGATGTGTGGGTACATGATCAGAATAGACAAACAGAGGGCTCAGAAACAAACACTTGCTCTGAGTCTACGGAAGCACAACCTGTTAGGCTACCCAGTTCTGTAAGACTCAACTATCAGGAGAAACTGGCGAAGGGATACAGGGAGATGTCACTACCGTTCCCAGGAACTTCTTGTAAAACAAAATAGTCTACAAATGGTGCGGAAGAATTGTCTGTATTCTGTCAATCATGTATTTTAATAAAACGCTGATTGGCTAGGCAGGAAGTATAGGTGGGTCAACCAGACAGGAAGTAGAGGCGGGGCAATGAGAACAGGAGTATTCTGGGAAGCAGGAAGCTCCCTCGCCACTCCTGCATAGACCACCGAAGAGGCAGCATGTAAGTTGCCCAGCTGAGAAAGGTACGGAGCCATGTGGCTAATGTAGATAAGGATAATGGGGTAACATAAGTTATAAGAGTTAACAAAAAGCCTGACCTAATGGGCCAATCAGCTTTATAATCTTATGGAGTCCTGTGTGTGATTTTTTTCTTGGGAATTGCCGGTTGTGGGGTGCCGGGCGGAACAGATACCCCAACAAGCCGGCCCTCATGTTACATACAAAGTTCAAAACTTTCAAATATGACTGTCTTAGTTAGAGTTTCTATTGCTGTGAAGAGACGCCATGACCATGGCAACTCTTATAAATGAAAAGACATTGAATTAGATGGCGTAGAGTTTCAGAGGCTTAGTCCATTATCATCATGGTGCAAGATGGAGGCTTTCAGGCAGACACGGTGCTGAAGAAGTAGCTGAGAGTCCTACATCTTGACCGGCAGGCAACAGGAAGTGGTCTGAACCACTGGGCACAGCTTGAACATATATGAGACTTCAAAGCCCACCTCCATAGTGACCCACTTCCTCTAACAAGACCACACCGACGCCATCAAAGCAACACCTTCTAATAGTGCCACTACCTTTGGGACCTTTTTTTTTTCAAACCACCACAATGACCCAACCTCATTTGAAACAGGAAAAACTTCAATTAAAATGAGCTACCAGTTTTACCTAGCTTATTAGCAGGAACCAAAGCCCTAAGAAGACCTGGTCTTGAGGTGGGTGAGCTGGGGGTCCCGGGGGGTCTATAACTTGTTGTTGGTTTGTTCACTGTGCACTTGTAGTGCCTCGTGTTCTACACAGCAAAGGCGCATGCTCAGCGTGGCGACTTCATAAGCAGCAGTGCAGGTGTTCTTTGGCTCAAAGCACTTCAGCGCCCAGCCTATGCTTTGTGCGTGCCAAAAGAAGCATGTGCGAGTTGCTGACATACCTAATTACCATTGGCTGGAAGCGAGACAGTCCTCCAATACAGAGAAGGCTAATAAGCACATCTTGGGATAGGCACACACAGGCATCTCATGCAGCAATTAAGCCAGGACCAGTTCCTCTCCACTGACATGGATAGACTGAAGGCAACACATGCTTCTCAGCCTTTCCAGTCCCACCTTGCTGTGCCCCAACATACATACCGTCTGTATTCAGTCATTCAACATTGACAAGGTCTTATCCATGTGTCAGCCTCCATGCCCAAGTGAAGAGGGCACAACCACGGCCCAAGTGAGTACGGGAAGGGTATCCACAAGCACGGGGGAACTGGTAGTCACTATAGAAGGAAATCAGGTCAAGTGCTGGACTGCAGTTATTTGAGAGAATCCAGGTATCAGGTTAAGAAGCTGGGATTCCGTGTTTATACCCTGACATGACACTATGAACACGCATTATGGCAGTCTGAATATCCAGTGTTCTCTCATTGTTAAATAAATGCTTGGCATCCTAGCTGGTCGGACTTGTGGAGAGTCTGGAGCCTGTTAGCACAGTGGTTCTCAACCTTCCTAATGCTGCGACCCTTTAATACAGTTCTCCATGTTGGGGTGACCACGCCCCCAGCCACAAAATTATTTCCATGCTACTTCACAGCTGCAATTTTGCTACTGTTATGAACAGCAATGTAAACATCTGCGTTTTCCAAAGGTCTTAGCTGAGCCTGCGAAAGGGTCCTTTGACCCCAAGAGGTTGCGACCCACCGGTTAAGAATGGCTGCTTCTGGAGGGCAAGCCCGGTCTAGCTGGCAGAAGGAAGTTACAGGCAGCATGTTCTGGGAGATTATCACTGGTCCCTAGTCCCTTCTTTTGGTCATCATTAAGTGGGCACTCGCTGCCACGTATTCCTCCTGGCACAATGTTCTGCCTCACCCTAAGCCCAGAATCAATGGGACCAAAGACCACAGACCAAAACTTCTCAAACTGGGCAAAACCAACCTTCCCGTCTTTTAAGTTGCATTTAATGTCTGGCATTTTATCGTGGCAATGCAATGCCTGCAACATATGTTGACTGTAAAGATAAAAGGTTGGAGAGCTTCATAATCGCAGGGCAGCTCTGCTCTACGTGTCTTAAGGAGTTTCTGCCTGAGCTCCTGGGGTAAGAAGAGTCACCGGGGCATTCCCCTTCCCTATGCCTGAAGATGCGCCGGTGCTTGTGAAAACACTAAGACATCACAAGGTCCTCCTGAAGTTGGCCAACTCATCGCGGAGAGTCAAAGGATGCACTGGAGACCTTCTCCTCATCTAGAAGAGCACGTGTGAGCGCCTCGCCTCAGCACCTGGCCATGTTACCCAGAGTCACAGTCTCCACGAGTGCTGTGCTTCCTATGTAAGAGAGTTGTTGCTGTATTTCTTCCACCCCACCTCTTTCGAGGCGTCCCCCCCCCCTGCCCCGCTCCCCCCCCCCCCCCCCCGTGCTTTTTCGCTGGACTCGCAAGCGCTCTGCCTGGTGCCAAAACAATCAGCAGCAGCTCCTACTGAATGGGCCTCATATTGTCAGATAAATGGAAATCCGTGCCAACCAGTGATTCAGTCGCAAACAGAGGCCACCTGTTCCAATTAGTGAGATTAAAATAGTACATTGTCGGCGACCTGAAGTCAAGTTGGGGCCTTCGTGATGATCATGCTAGGTTTATAAAGCAGACGGAGAGACTTTTGACCTCAGACACAGTTGCAAACGCTGAAGTTAAGCATTTTAGATACCAAAGCATGGTTTTCAGTCAGGGGAT
Source organism: Myodes glareolus (assembly GCF_982192425.1). Classification (NCBI taxonomy): domain Eukaryota; kingdom Metazoa; phylum Chordata; class Mammalia; order Rodentia; family Cricetidae; genus Myodes; species Myodes glareolus. The sequence goes on from NC_142051.1 coordinate 35,314,532, forward strand.
GAGTTCTGAACAACACTCCTGTCAGGGATTGCAGCTCCAGGCATTACTTAACTGCTTCTCATTCCAAGTCAGCACACACACACACACACACACACACACACACACACACCATAATTATGTTCAATCTTATTTCAAAAAAAATCACACAATTTTGAATTTTCCCTTGCTCCACAATCTGAGTGTGTTCTCTGAACATCCTAAAGATAAGCATCTTCTAGGAGTTCTGTTTGTTAGCAGAAGGTCTTCCGCTGCCTGCCTCCATCACTCTCAGGTCACTGGACTATTAAAGAGAATATAATGTAGACACAAACAGCCTAGAGTGGGCACAACTCATTCCCAACCTCCTGCAAAGATTCCCACCTAGGCAGGCTACCATCCACCTACCATGGTGGACTTCATTCCTTCCAAATAATATTTATGTAAAATTAGAGCAATTGGTCTACACCTTACTTGATACACAAAGGATTTGAAGGGTACCACAGAAAACACACATGTACAAACTTCCAATAGTTCAATGTATGATGTCTCAACTTCGAAAGCCATTTGCACACCACAGAAACCAAACTGAGGATGTTGACATTTTACCCACACCCACAGAAGTAATCCACCAGCTACACAGCATTGGGTTCCCTCCAGACAACCCTGGGGCAAGCTGAAAACGATATAAGTAGAAAAATGCACAGAACCTACCAAACAGTGTAGCCTTGTGACATGAACACACTCATGGCCCTCACGGAAACTCATCTCATGAAGTCTGTGCTAGAAGAGATTGCTGAATAACCTGTGTAACCTACTGGATACTGGACTGAAACAGACCAGAATGGTTATCCAGGTATGCTTTCCTGTAGGTGGGAGGCTGCTCATTTGTTTCCTGGCCGCCTAGACCCGAAATAATCACACAAAAGCTATACTAATTAAAACACTGTTTGGTCTATTAGCTTAGGCTTCTTATTAACTATTACACCTTAAATTAACCCATTTCTCTTATTCTGTGTATCACCACAAGGTTGTGGCTTATTGGGTAACGCTCTGCCACCTGTCTCCATAGGCAGCTACATGGCATCTCCTCAACTCCGCCTACTTTCTCTCTATACCTCCGTTCAGATTTCCTGCCTGGCTTTATTCTGCTCTGCCATAGGCCTGAACAGTTTCTTTATTCATTAACCAATAAAAGCAACACATATACAGAAGGACTTCCCACTCCACTTTCCTTACACTGTAAAATCGAGAAACATTCTTGAACTATTGATGATGAGTGTATGTAACACAAACGAATGTATGCACAAAGACAGAACCAAACCAAAGCCACAGGGAAAAAAGAAAACAGGAGAGGAAGAGCGTGTGTGCAATCTAATATTTCAGTTCCATCGAATTTGGATTTGAGTTTCCTATTGGGTAAAGCTGGGAAAATGTTCTCCTAAGCATCTTCCAGGCCATATGTCCACCGAGTATTTCAGAAAGGGATGGGGGACCAGCTGCACCAAGGCTTGGGTTTTCCTTAATGATTCTGAATTCCTTCAGACAGCCTATGACGAAATCATTAAATAACAGGGTAGGAGTGAGGAGGCTTCTTTTTCCAAGCCTCACCTCAATCCTGCTGATCCAGTCCAGGACAAAGGCAGGGCGCAGCCTCCCTAGCCAAGCCCCAACCCTTCACTCTGGGGCTGCAGGCCTCAAATTCAAACACATTTAGCTAGCATAGTCACATTGATAATTGTAAAATCAATTTAAGTTTTAGAGGGTGAGCTGACTTAGAAATATTAAGGAAATAATCGTGCAGGTGGCCATCAAGCATTATGTGGGCGGTGTGGGAAGGACTGGAGTCTGGGACTCTCTGTGGCGGACTGTGAGTGACTTAACCCACAGGAGAGCCGCGGAAAGTCCTCTAAAACCACTTCCGGTGGTTGCTTGCACAGCTGGCAAGTAGAGGTGACATTCAAGCTTAACTCGAGCCCACGCTCTCCGCTCTCCACCGTCACTTTGTTCCTCAAAGCCAGAAACCTGCTGGGAGAGCCACGTCACAGATAAAGAAGAAGTAGATGTACATTTAAGAAGTATACCTCGGATGGAGTGGGGAAGGAAGTGGCCGAGGAAGTGTATCAGGAATGAGGCTTGGGGACTGGCTGGATGGTAAAACATCCACTGGGAATGAGAGGAAGCGAGCGAGGTCTTCATCTGCCATACAGACTTTGACGGGCAGGTAGGTGTGGCACTTAGGGAGAAATGTCTGGCTAGGTGAGGGTCCAGTCAGTGTACACAGCAGAAGTTACACAGATTCTCCCTCAGAGGGCCACTGGGGACTGCCATTGCATGTGCCATCTCTCAACAGGCCACTGGGTGCTCTGCCCATCCCCTGTTTGCAATGGAACAGAGGATGCATTCCCTAGCCAAGAACTAGATGAAGGTTTTGATTTGGATTTAAGGCTTGGTTGTAAAAAGTTATATGTAGGTGGATGTTCTTAGCAAAAAGAAAAAGAAAAAAAAATCGTCAAAATTTGAATACCAACATGATGCAACACATAGGAAATGTCACAGCTGAGCACCGTGACGGAGCACAGTCAAAACACAGGTATACAAAACCCGGCATAAAGTGATCTTCGGGCTATGTGTACAGGTGGGTGCGAAACTTAAATGAATTCAGGTGCCAAGCCCGACGTACTTTATGTTGTACACACAAATACTCCAGAAATCCCAAGGAAACCCAAAATCTGAACCACTTTTGAAGCGTTTCAGGCGCTGGACGTTCAGGCTGTATGCTGCAAAGGACGGGAGGTGCTAGAAGCTTCTCTGGATGGGAGGCTCGTAGACCCGAAGGCGTCAGAGTCAATGGTCCTCGGTGGGAGGGATTGCAAGCTGCATGCCTGCAGATTGCACAGCGCACCAAACGGCTTGTGCATCTGTGTGTCAATCCCTGCTTCCTGTCCCAGCTGGCAGAAGGCCACGATGAGGATGAGCTCATTTCACACAACTTGATACTGAAAACACAGAGATGCTGCCAGGGGCCTCAAGGAGGATGGTTTTTAAGCGCCAAGCCCGGCGCAGCTACGTGGTGGTTTTTATGCATCAGCTGCAGCTTCTGACCCCCCAAAACCTGCAAATAAACTCAGAAGTGTACTACTGATCTAACACCAAATCACTCAAATACATACTATTACCTAGAAAAGTCCCACGGTTTCAAGTTCATTCAGTTCATTCTTCATGGAGAGAACTGTGGGTTTGTGGCAGGGTATATGACCACACATATGTGGGAGGTGTGGGGTGTGTCTGATAACAAACAGAACAAGACCTCAGGTGTCCTCCTTTGTCACGCCCCACCTGATTTTTTCCTTAGAGTTTAGAATTACACTTATTTATATTTATTTGGGGGAGGGCATGTGTGTGTGCCACAGTAAAATACGAAGTTCAAAAGACAACTTGTGGGCCTTGGTTCTCTTCCTTTCACCATACGGGTGTCAGGGACTGAACTCGGGTCATCAGGCTTAGCAGTAAGCACCTTGACCTACTGAGTCTTCTCACCAGCCCTCCTTTTTTTTTTCTTGGTTTTTCAAGACAGGGTTTCCCAGTAGCTATGGAGTCAGTTCTAGAACTCATTCCGTAGAGCAGGCTGGCTTAGAACTCAGAGATTCACCCGTCTCTGCCTCCCAAGTGCTGGAATTAAAGGTGTGCGCCACCACCACCCGGCCCACTTTTATTTATTTATTTAATTTAGACAAGGTCTCTCACTGAATTTGAAAACTTGCTATTTGCTAACACCAGACTGGAAGGCAAGGGTGCTCCCAGGATCTGCCTGTCTCTGACCTATAACTCTCTATATATAGGCCATGCAGCTTTTACACAAGTTATTAACATGAACTAAACTCAAGCCCTCTTGTTCTTACCCAGCGAGCCCCCTCCTAAGTCCCTCTGCTGGAAATAATTTTATGTGCACCCTCCCTAGCTTAGCTAAGATAATCTTCCTATAGAGTTTAGCAATTAACTTGGTAGGGCCTGAGTTCAAGCCCCAGCAGTACATAGAGTGTGTATTTTAAAATAAATAACTTGATTTAAAATACATATTTGACACAGATCTTCGCTTTAAATATACATATACCATTTTAAAGCAATTCCTTTTTAAGGGATTCCCTGTTAAGAAAACAGATGGGAAATGGTGAGTCCCAATCAGTCTGTATTGGTCGTTTAATTTTACTCTTTATAGTTTGAGTGACATACTTTTCTAGTTCTGAGAATGGAATGGTCAGGTGGTAATGTCTAAACTCCCTTCCAGGGTTCTGGATTGTGTGGGTCAATGGTAGGGCATTTATCTAGCACACACAAGGCCCTAAGTTCAATCCCCAGCTCCAAATTGTATATATATACACACACACACACACATATACATACACACATACTTATTATACAAGTATGTATATTACATTCATATCACACACTATATACATACATATACATATCATATGCATATATATGCATGCATATATACATAATATACATACTTGTATAATATGTATGATATGTATAATATGCATATATACATATGCATACATGTATATCCTCTTCAAGTTCTAACATGACAAACCTTGGAGTCTAAGCTCCCAACCCTACACCATATAAGAAGTACGGGCTACCAGTCCAGCAAAGGACCCCATAAAGGTCCTGGCATGGTCACTAGGTCACTGTTTTCCCAGCTGATCTCAGTTGCCCTCAATCAAGCTCCTCACACACCCTTAGAGCTGAGGCAAGAGAAGTCTAACACTGAGTGCAATGCATTTCCAGAAGCCATCGCTGAAGAGACCTGGCCTCGTGTGCAAAGTGCGGCAAACCATACCTGGGGCCTCCATCGCGAGGCGTGAGGCAGCTCCGGAAGCAGCGTCAGCTGCAGCTGCCATCAGCTGTGCCATTGCCGGCCCTCTCCACCCTAGCGTTCACTGGTCACGGAGCAGGTATTGGAGCGAATGCTGCTGGCTCATGCTGCAGCATCTGGTTTATGCAACAGGTCTCCAAGAGAAATATGCCATGCTTCTGTAAAAAGGTAACTTGGGGAACGTGCCCGAGGGCACACTACGGAGGTAGACTCCCGAACCAGCAGGCCTGCACCACTCTGGTCTACTTCCCCCAACGTGTGGTGAGGGAAACACAAGAGGCGGCGACTTGCTCCGAGGGACTTCCCGGAACACTGCCCGATGACCAACTGTACAACACAAAGAACACAAAGGAGTGAGCACACACGCCAGTCAGGGCACACAGACTCCCAGGCACCGTCTGAACTCGTGTTCACGGGAACAACCACTTCCGCTGTGCTTGCCAGAGGCCACTCCCGAAGACCAAATATCGAGCTCAAAGGTAGTTGTCTAATTTAAAAATATATACATTTATTTGTTTGGTATGGTTGTTTGGCCTGTATATATATATTTGTGCACCACCTGTGTGCAGTGTCCTTGGAAGCCAGAAGAGGAAGTCAAATCCCCTGGAACTAGAGTTACAGGTGGTTGTGAGCCTCCACGAGGATACTGGGACTCAGACGGGGTCCCCTGGACGAGCAGCCAGTGCTCCTAACCTCTGAGTCGTCTCTCCAGCCCTGTTCTAATGATCTTAACCCATGATCTTACTTAATACCCTTTAAAGCCTCTCTAAACTCCCAAACATAACTCTTAGCCTCGGCACTATAAAACTTTCACAAATCATCATCCCATAACATTCATTCAAAAGTTTACTTGGAGCTGGGCGGTGGTGGTGCCACCTTTAATCCCAGCACTCTGGAGGCAGAGGCAGGTGGATCTCTGTGAGTTCGAGGCCAGCCTGGTCCACAGAGTGAGCTCCAGGACAGCCCAAAACAAAACAAAACAAGTTAACTTGGAGTAAAGGACTTTGTACAAAAGACCAGAAAAGGTGTGTCATAAACACCTGCAACACACAAATAAGGAGGTGCCCTGAAGGTGCCACACGCATCTGCCCCAAAGCAGCCAAATGGTTCATCAAGACTGAGCTGCCTAACGCATTCCTTGGGTTATCAGGACCAAGCTGCTCTCCTGCACTCAGCCCTGGGGCCACCAGGGAAGGGTTTAAGACCAAGCTCCAGGCTAGATGCAATGGTGCTCACCTTTAATCCTAGCACTTGGGAGGCAGAGGCAGAGGCAGACCAATCTCTGTGAGTTCGAGGCCAGCCTGGCCTACAAAGCGAGTTCCAGGACAGCCAAAGAAATACAGAAAAACCCTGTCAGGATTAAGGAGAGCTTGAGACTGAAGCACTTAGTAGTTCCGTTCTCTATGAGGCCACTGATGTGCACTGGCTATTGTTGTTACTACACCCTTTCCTGGCTAGTGTTGTTACTACACCCTTTCCTGGCTATTGTTGTTACTACACCCTTTCATGCATGTTCTTTTTGCCTCCCTAAAGAAAACCACTCGGCAAGTACACTGTTTCCCCTTCGACTCGAACCCCTTCCACATCCATGCAGAGGCTTGAGAATGCACACAGCATGTATCCTAACGTTCCTTTTAGAAGGGATGAGAAGTCTGAACCCCTTCCACATCTATGCAGTGGCTAGATGATGCGCACATCATGTATCCTGATGTTCCTTTTAGAAGGGATGAGAAGTCCTAATTCTGATTCACAGTACAGTGATTCACGGTCCTCTCTTCCTTTGCTCTCACCACCCCCTCCGCTGAAAACACAGAAACACAATTAAGAAACAGTGAGGCTAAAAACGCTGCAGATCCTCCTGGAGACGTGGGTAATTTTCATCTAGGGCTCTGGGTTTGGGCTCTGGGAATTCAGGAAGTATCTAAAGGAAAACAGATTCTGAGATCTTGGGAGCAGCTGTGGCGGCGCTCCGCAGCGGATGTGACAGGCATGTGTGAGCCACTGCTGGTGGCGGGTAAGTCATTCCCTCTGAGGGAGAGTCAGTGAGCCTGCGGCAAAGCAGAGCTCCAGAAAACATAGGTGCCACCAACCTCCTCTCCTAACGTAAACAAATTGTGACTTGAGGCACTTGGCGTGGTTCAGGCTCCTTGCTGAACCTTAGAATGAAACACATCACTAATTAAAACAGCCCTTACAAACTCCTCAGCTTGCCACCTCCCTAGGTCAGTGGCACCTACAAGAATCTGTTTCTATCTGTCCTACTTCCTGCCTGGGAACAAGCGGAGCAATCGACTCACTGCTCAGCCAGTTCCACTGTGGGAGGGCCACGACACCCCCCTCTCCCTGACAACCTCTGTCATTACTCATCACCCACTGGGACTGTTCCCAAAGGCAGAGCCTTCAAAATGTGTGACAGGTGGCCTTCAGGCTCCATAAGGGTTTTATGTTGGATGTCAGTTACTTTTGTACTTACTAGGTTCAATTCTTTCTGTGAAGGAGACGGCTATACTGCCATGGGCCACAGTACAAGAAAGACAAACTCACCAGGCAGCAAGCACCCAGCGAGCCCAGACTGTTAACTTCCTATCATTCTTCCGGATGCCCAGAACGGCAGCTGGTACACAAAAGGTGCCCAGTGGGGTCTGTCACAGAATTAGGAGTTTTTCCATTTCCAAGCTATGGAACCGCTTGATAACATTATATAAATACATAATAAACAAAGTAAGTTTACCACCTATTGGGTTCTTACTATGTGCCTCATGTATTATAGACACAATTGCTTATAACACATTCCTTATAACATCCCTACTGTGTTGAAGAAGAAACTAAGGCGCGGGATAATATTATAGGGGTCCAAGTCACATAGGAACAGTCCACTGCCAGGAAGGAAAACAATCTAGTCCCTTCTTGGAGGGCCTAAGTAGCTAATGGACCAACTGCAGAGACGGCACAGAAAGCCAAGCGGCCGACAGCAGGAGAGCAATGCCAAGTGGTAGTGATATTATAGTAGCAAGAAAAAAAAATGCATGCAGATGAAAGGAGTAATAACTGAATCACACAACTGTTTAATTTCAAAAAGATGAAGAAATTCTGATTTAAGTAAGAGTCACATTCACTAGGTGAAGAACGAACTGACATCACCTGCTCCATTTAGTGGGGACTGGAGTCTCAGAGAGTCAGGCCCTTGCCCTGGTGATCAGCCAGTTGGGAGCTATGTCTGCCCCTGGAGCCTCAGCAGTCCATAGCTGCACCCGAGGGGCTGAAAGTGGCATTCAGGGGGCATTTAAAGTGAGAACCGACCAACAAAACAAAACAACCGGACTCGCGCATAATTAACCAAAACCAGTTAAGGTGTGGAGGACGGAAAGCCTATATTCTCAATATAGGTTCTGATTATCTAGGGCACGAGGAAAAAAAATGCAGGCTCTAATTATGCATGCTCTTTCTTTCAGAGCAGAAAGGGGTGATGTCTGTCGAGTTAACAAGCATCACTTTTTGAGTTTTACGAAGAAGTTTAAAAATATGAATGACTCTGGCCTTTTAGCTTAGCGACGACCAGAAACGTCACTAGTTACACTTTGGAAGGGGAGGGGGATCTAAATTAGTCTACCTGGCTGTAAAAATGGGCCTCCTCAGTATTAAAGTGGTCCTCTGCCATTTAGTCTCAATGGCTTGAGAAAGCCCGGCATAAGTGTGGGCATGTTCTTTCACCCTCAATGGGTAGAAAATTTTGAAGCTTTTAAATGACCATGTGTTAATCAGCAAGGTGTTCTTGGGGGGAAACTAGAGGCTCCTGAGAGGTTAGTCACCTCCACACATCCACCCAGGTAATCAACAGCATCTTAAAAGAAATAGTTTGCCCGCGAGACTGACTACAGGGATGACTTTTAAATCCTGGTTTATTTCCAATGAGAGAGACGCGTCAAGAAATTAAGCCCTGATGCCATTTGGTGCTTTCTTTCTTTCTGTACTGCATACTGTTCTGGGTGTAAGGGGGAAATGCTTTTTTATAGCTCCATCAAATTGAGCTCCACAAAGGAGCTGCTAGATCACCTAATGACATGGCGCTTTCTGCAATAGCAAAACAGCTTTCTCTGTGCCTTCATTACAGCGGACTTATTACAGCCTTAAGGAGGGATGCCAAATTACACCAGCCCCACTCGAGACAAGTCCGTATATTAGTTCTCATGATACCTTGATATCTCCGCAGGAAAACATACAAAAAACATAAGAGCAATGCCAGGCAGGGCAGTGCATGCCTGTAATTCCAGCACTGGGGAGGCTAATCCACTGGAGGATCGTGGATTCCAGGCCAGCTTGGGCTACACAGTGAGACCTTGTTTCAAAAACAAGCCCTAAACAACAGCAGCAACAACAAACAACAGCTAAAAGCAGAGGGCCTAGAAGGCCAAACTGGGATCTCCAGGAAAGCTGAGCTGTGTGACCTGGGCCTACTCGACTCTGGCCGTCTTCCCTCTAATTTTTTTTTCCTAGTCTTCATTAGATTTCATCTGCTCGATGGACTAGTGATGTAGAATAATCAGTACCTTCAGCATCTAAGGCAGTTTGACGGCACGGTTTACATACAGACTGAGACTCTTCCTGCTGATAATGTAACAAGTACAACCCTAAGCACCCTTTAAAAGAAAATGCGTAAATCCCCTCCACACGAGGTCTTGAACACTTTCTGAGACTTGAGGGGCGTGGAAAAGACACTCGAGCCTGCAGTTCAGCCTGTCTTTCTATTGCCCGCCCAAGTCCATAAGCACTGGTTACTGTTACCCATCATCCAATTGGCAACAAAGCTTGAATCTTGGAACCCTCATACGAGTTTTATCAACTAGCTCTCAGCTCTCCCTCGAACATTTACAGAGATCATTGAGTTGTGACAATTCAGGCTCTCAAATTATTTTAAGACTGCAATTTCTCCTGTCAACGGCAACATTAACTTTACCCTCACCCCATTGTAAAAGCCTTAGGAAAAGATCCTTCCTTCAAAGAGTTGTGTTCATGAACAGTCACCTTCCAAACTTCTGGCTGCAGGTAACCAAAACTCCAATTTTTTTTCCTCAAATGGAGTTTTGGAATACTTGCCTAGTGTATTTGTTATGAAACTTTTAAAGAAACCGGGAAAGAATCAGTCGATGGAGGAGCGATTCCACCAAACACATTAAATTTGTGTTTCAAAAAAAATCATTTTCTAAAATTGATTCGGAGGAGTTAAAGTGAGGAGAGCAATGAGGCGAACATACCACTTCGGGGACAATCGATTACTTTTTCATTTCTTTTTTTTTCTTTTTTTTTCTTTTTTTTTATTTTTATTTATTTATTTATTTTTTTTTTACCTATAACTGCACACTCTGTATGAGGGACCGGCACACGACTGTCACTTGTGGCAACAACTTCTCGGCTGATCAACAGAGCTTGGAGGTGGTGGGGTAAACTATGCCTGGTCTACCTGGACGAACTTTACACCGGGTAGCTGACACCGAAATGCCCAATTCCACAGACAAGCCAGAAGTTTGGAGGCTCAGAGAACAACTCCAGGTATGGTCTGCCATAGTGGAGGAGGTGCTGTTTCAAATGGCACTTTAATCAGTCAAGGGGAGAAGGAATTTGGGCGCCCCACCCCGCCTGGACACTGGAGCTGTCCAGGACGGAAGGTATTCCCTGGGAGGGCCCAGGGCTGGGGCTGCAGCTGCGGCCTCAGTCTTGATACTGAAGCCCTCCAGGGTCGGTCTCCACAGCTTGCTCAGAAGAGCTATTTTCGCTCACAGCCAAAATCAGCAACAGCAAATTAACACTGAAAACCGTGGCTAAGGCACCCGCTCTGCACGGCTCCCAACTCCGGAGCGTTCACGCCGAAACGGACTTTGAATTTTTTCTTTCTTTTTTTTTTCTTTTGGCAGCGCATCTGGGGCGCACGGTGGTACAGGGGACTGGGCTGCTGGACTAGAGATGCAGCAGCCACGCTGAGCCCCGCAGGTGGCGGTGCCCCGAGCCAGACCCTGGGTGTCCCGGGTGCCAGCAGCGTGCGCTCTCTGGCCGGGAGACACCGTCGCGGAGCCGGGGTGGCAGTGTAGGCTGGCTAGCCTCCCAATTCAGCGGTGGCCCCCGGGCCGCAGGTTTCTTCCAACCTTACAGGCTGGGAGAGGCCGGCGAAGGGTTCAACCGCGCAGCATCTCCGGCTCGACCCCCGCCCTCCCCACCGACTCGCACCCCCGCGCCGCCCTGAGCGCGCCCTCACCCGGCTCTTGCAGCGGTGGTGCCGGCCGGGATCCGAGTAGGTCCGGTCCACCGTGAGCGCCGTGTCGCTGCCCGGCATGTCTGGGCTTAGACTGACAACTTTGCCTTCTCCGGGGCCGCCGCTCCACTCTGCTCAGTACGGCGGCGCGGGGTGGCAGCTGCCCGCCGAGCTCAGCTCACCCTCACTCGCCCGGGAGCCGCGGTCGAGGGGGTGGCGCGGGCGGCTGCAGCTGCTGCCGACACCCCGCGGCCCTGCGCCGCCGCCGCCGGTGGGGAGGCAGGCGACAGTCTCCGCCCCTTCCCCGCTCCCCGCCCCTGCGCCCCGCGCGGCGCCCAGACCCGCTCCAGGTGCTGGGCTCAGCTGCCCTCCCAGCCTGCAACCCCGGCCCACACGCTCCCACGCCGCCCCCTGCTCAGAGGAGCGACGTCGGCACAGGTTAGGGAACCATTTGAGTGTGATAAAAGATGGCTTTGGGGACAGGAGGTTGGTGGCTGCGTTTTAGTACACTCTTTATTCAACAGGCAGCCGGGCAGCTATCCTGAACCTGGATGGTGGGCTAAAGATTGCAGGAGGGAGGGGCTTTTTTTCCCACCTAGGATTCCACGGAACCACACTTTCACCGTGTTGTGTATCTTAATTGTGCTTGTGTGACTCACTGTGTTGTAAGCTACCTTAAAGTCCGGACATAAGTGAAGCTTTTCACTTCAGCGATCTCTGGTCCCAGTGGAATTTGGAATTCAATAGAAAAAGTACTTCTCGGTAATGGATTCACTCTTAGTTGCCTAACCCCAAATTCACCGCACAAGGTCTGGTTATGCTGGACCTGCCCCTGAGACCAGGCTAGCAGGTTTAAATCTCTGATTGCCACGGGCCCTGAGTGCACTGTGCTCTACCTACGAGGAGGGGAGGAGGAGCTTAGCCCCTAGCTGGCTGAGAGAAAACAGAATTGAACATTTGGAAAAAACCTCCAGGCATAGGCTTAGGGGGCGGGCATTTGCAGGCTCAGAGGTCCGAAGTAGAAGGAAAGAGACTGTGTGGGACTGTATTTACAGCATGTAAGAGTTCAGCATTGTTTTGTGAGCGTTGGCAAGCTGCCGGGGTTCCTGAACCAGGAGTCGACAAAACCAGAATGGAAGTCTAAGAGGCCTGGCCATCCTGTGAAGCACTGATGAAAGACGGGTGAGGGACAGGCTAGGAGGCCCTGACAGAGACCGAGGATGACCTACGTGGCATTCACAAAGATCAAGTAACCAAGGCATGTCCACCCAGCAGAGTAAGAGGCAAGTCTAACATGCGATGACCCTCTAACTGTGGGGTTGTTTCTAGCATATATCGTTAAGTGGGGGAAAAGGCGAGGTGCAGAACAATCTGTGGTGTTCTACCATTTATTTATAACAAATGCAGAGCGTATCTGTGCATATATATGTACACATATACATGAATATGTGTATGTATGGCTTATTTCTGATAAACAAAGACTGCGGAAATAATTGAACAAGCAACTGAAGTCAGACTAGGAGGAAGTCAGAAGGCAGAGATGGTCACATATTAACTATGCAAAAAGTAGAGCAAATTATTAAGACTTAAGAATTAGAAACCTAATATAAAGACATTTAATAAAAACAATTTACACACACACACACACACACACACACACACACACACACACACACACACACACCTACACTAGGCCCAGAAAGATTTTCAGGTAAATTCTTCCAAGCAGAAAATAGAGTTTGTAGAGATTGTGAGTGTGTGATTGTGTGTGTGTGTGTGTGTGTGTGTGTGTGTGTGTGTGATTTTAGTTATGATGTCCAGAGAAGACTGTGATAGGACAATATCTGAGCAGAGACTTAGGGAGGGAGGGGGTCAGTAAAGAACTATAGTGAATGCTTGGTCATCAGGGAGTGGCGGCTTTGAAAAGATTTAGGGTGTGGTCTTGTTAGAAGGTGTGTCACTGGGGGTGGGCTTTGAGGTTTCAAAACCCCACATGAGGTGCAATGTGGCTCTCTTCCTGATGCCTATGAATCTGAGTATAAACCCCTCAGGTACTTCTTCCACACCATGTCTGTCTGTGAGCCACCATGCTTCCCATGGTGCCAATGGACTAAGGCTGGGAAACTGTAAGGAAGCACCAATTAAATCTTTTATGAGTTTTACACATGATCCGTGTGTCTCTTTGCAGCAATGGAACACTGACTAAGACCTATAGGAATGTGGAAATTCATGTAGATGAAGGAGTCAAGAGTTTTGCAGCAGGTACCTCTGAGGGGAGTTCAAGGAAGAGCAAGGAGAACCATGCCCCCTCAGAAGCACATAGGGGGTGAAGTGGGAGAGGCTGTCGGATGAGATCCCACAGTGGCTTTCAGGCCATTTTCAAAATTTGGAGTTTCATCTGACTGAAGACAAAAGAAAAATTTGAGGACATGTGACATGATTTGCCTTTTTCACAAAAGAAGAAAAGACAGACCTGACAACATGCACAAAAATCAGAGCTAGGTAAGAGTTTAAGACAAAACAAAAGAGCAGTAACAACCACAAACACCAAATCAAAACAAAAATATGAGGCTTGGAGGGTAAACACTTATCAGCAAGTCTGAACGCACACAGTGGATGGAGAGAATCCATATTCAAAAGCTGTCCTCTGGCCTTCATTTGTGCCCCTTGGCAACTGTGTGCCCATACAGATTGTGGTGGTTTGAGTGGGTGTAGCCCCCATAGAGTCTGTTTGAATGCTTGGCCCATAGGGAATGGCACTATTAGGAGGTGTAGCCTTGTTGGAGTAGGTGTGGCAATGCTGGAGGAAGTGTGTCACTGCGGAGGCGGGCTTTGAGGTCTCACATGCTTAATCTATGCCCAGTGTGGCACACAGTCCCTTCTGCTGTCTGTGGATCAAGATGTAGAACTCTCAGCTCCTTCTCCATCACTGTGTCTGCCTGTCTGCCCCATCAAGATAATGGACTAAGTCTCTAAACTATAAGCCAGGTCCATTAAATGTTTTCCTTTATAAGGGTTGCCCTGGTCATGGTATCTCTTCACAGCAATAGAAACCCTATGACAATATACATGTGCTCATGTGTGTGCACGTGCATACACACACATAAATAAATAAATGTAAAATTATCTTTTAAAGACAAAGAAAAAGAAACTTCAATCTTTTAAAATAAAATTGGAGATCATTTTTATCTCAAGTCATAAAAAGCAGGTTTCTGAAAGCATAAACCGTAAATATGTAACAGCATTAAAAACATTCGTGTGTCTGTCTATGAAAGAAAATAGTAAAGCGAGAACATGCACCACAGACTGAGCCCCTGCTTAAAAAAAATGGTGTGAATTTCACAAACAATCCTGGGAAACAAAAAAGAAGGGCACAGAAAACCGCAAACACTCTGCGTTCAATGTACAGAGATTAAAAACCTAAAAATTGAAGTATAGGGAGGGAAACAACTTACTTATTTAAGAAAACAAACCTGAAAATTATTGAGAAACACACAAATGATGTAGACCTAACGCTCAGGGTAGTTCCTGATGGGGAAATGAAGACAGTGATATAACATTTTCTTCTCTTCAACAAGTGACTGCTGGTATTCACACACATACACACACACAAACACACAAACATACACATACACACATAAACACACATATACACAAACATATACACACATGCACACGCATACACAAGATTTCAAGATGAAAAATTTAAAGGCAACCACCGGGCATTGTGATGTCCTCTTTTAATCCCTGGACTGGGGAGGCAGAGGCTGATGACTCTCTGAGTTTCTGAGTTTGAGGCCATTCTCCACTACATAGTGAGTTCCAGGACAGTCAAAGCTATGCAGAAAGACCCTCTCAAGAAAAAAAAAAATAACAGTCTTATTCCTAAGCTTGGAATTGAAGTCACTAGAACCTTTCCAAACAAGCCTCAGTTACACTTGCCAATAATAAAGCTTGGTCATCTGTTACTGTTGAGTCATTCTAGGTCATTATGTCAACCTAGTCTTTCAAAGATCCTTCTAGAAAAAAAAACCTAAGGACTTGCTACCCCTCCCCAGCCCCAGCTACTTAGGACTGTAGGAAGTGCATTATGTAGGCGCTCTCTCTCTCTCTCTCTCTCTCTCTCTCTCTCTCTCTCTCTCTCTCTCTCTTTCTCTCTGTGTGTGTGTGTGTGTGCATGTGTGTGTGTGTGTGTGTGTGCATGTGTGTGTGTGTGTGTATTTAGAAAGGCCAGTGTGCTGTGCTCCAGCAGGCATCTCATTTTGATTTCTCTCTCCAGCTCCGTGTTCCTCAGAGGTCCACGATGGAATGCTGACTCTGAACGAGAAAGACAAAGCAAAACTTTCTGGCCCACACTCATCTCAACTGACAGAAGAAGTTATGTATGTATTTACTGAGACCTTTTAGATTTATTGCATAAGCCAGTTGCCCAATAACTGTTCTGCTGGGCTCTCATACAAAATAATTTTTAAGAAACATACAAATTAGATAGCACAATAGCGAGCTCCCCAGAAAAGAAAGCAAGCAAGTGGCATTCATCACCATCTGGCTTTCCTCTGGGGAGAGGACCCAAAGAGGACATAGACCATCCCTTCTTCTGGAGGCAATACCAGTGCCTACGGAGAGAGAAAGAGTTTAGGTGTGGCAGGCTCCAAAGGGTCACACAACTTAGTCACGGCCAATTAGAGTCAGCCATGAGTCTGGCTGGCCATGCTGGGAAAGAAATTTGCCTTCAGTGGGTATCGCTATGCTGGGCAAGTATAAGCCTGCTGCCATGATGAATGTCCTTGCTCCTTCCCAAGGAGAGCCTCCCTATGAAAGGAAAGCCATGACCTGGAAGAAGGCTCCCTATTGGCTCGCTGGAGCCCCAGAGGCTGCCTTTCCTGCCACCTGTTGCTGGGTGACAAACTGCTCGAAAAGGACTTGCCCGTAACAGTAACTGCCTTGCACTGGTTCATGACGGAGGTCTGGCCAGCCCTCCTGAGGAGGTGACTTTACTCAGTTCCATGTGACATTGCTGGGGCTAGCATGCCCAATGTAGCTCATCTACATAAGAAGGTGTGAAGGGGCTGGCGAGAGCTGGCCAAACCTCTATCCCAATTTTTACATTCAGATATATTTTTAACTAAATGCTTTTCTGGTTGTAGCCTCTCCTGCCCAGCCTCTCTCTGCATGAGGGCGGTTAGATTCCTTTTCATGGTAGCTAGGTTCTAAGAGATCAAAATCCAAACTGCCAAATCTCCCAAGGCTTTGTCCAGAGTTGGCATGGACCCTGCCATCACATCCAGCAGGTCAGGGTGAGCTAGAAGTGGTCTGTCCAGACAGGTGGGCAATAGGCTGCTGGTGGCCATCTTGGCAGTGGCTTCACCACCCTAGCCATGCCTAGACCTTCTTTTCAGAATTGTGGAGCAATTTGCTTAGGACATTTGCTTAGGTTTCTGACTCATGTAACTTAAGAGAATCCCAAACAATGTGGCCTCCATTGTTGCATGTGGGCAGTGCAGATGGAGGGAGCATGGACAGAGATCTCTAGTGGGGCCATGGAGTATCCTGAAAGCCACAGTGTCTTATGTTATTTAAATATTTCAGGAAATGACTTCCATTCCCTTCAAGTTCTAGTTTACCAGGACAGGACTGTGCCTTCTTCTAGACAAGTGTGCCTATTCCTGAGAGTTCTTAACCCAGTATTCAAGACATGCTTAGCAGACGGAAGGATAATGGATGGATGACAGATGGATGGACCCAACATTTTTTCAGTATCTACTTATTTTGCACACAGTGGAGTTCTAAGAAACAACCAAGGCAGAAGCATAGTGTTCACCCTCAGAGGGAACAAAATTTTCTGAACCATGGATGTTATGAATTTCGAGATACCACATAGTTACTGAAGTTGGTGAATTTCTAATTATTTTATGGAGCACCTCTGATGCTACAGGTTCTGCTATTGATCTCTGGAATATACAAGGGGGAGGATATCATGAGGAGCATCCTATCTAGTCTGAGAGACCCCCATCCCCACCCCCAGACTCACTACAGGGACCAAGGTTGTCATATTCTGGACACAGAGATAAGATCAAGGGAGGGCACAGTCTTCTCGTGGCTCCTACCTCTCAGGGTGTCTCAGTCTGGTAGTACCTGAGGTCTGATTTGTTAGAGGAAAAGCAGGCCTCTTATGAAGGAAAATACCCCTCCTTTTCCTTTAACTAAGTATACAGAAAGTCTCCCCTTTGAGGAAGGGATTTACAAAGCTAAAACCAGAGCTCGTCCTTCTTAAGGTTTAGAGATAGAGCACAAGAAAGAATAATTCATATTTTGGAAGTTTACTCAAATAGCTCAAAGCAAATACGTGATGATCCACTACGTAGCCGATAGCAAAATTTGAAAAATGTTTAGATTGGGGCCCAAAAGCTGCCTGGCCTATTATAAGCAAGAAGCTCTGGTTTTAAGTGCTTGGTTTATTGCCAACTGCAAATGAGCACTCTTACAGTTAGTTTCTGATACAGCACATTCCATATGACTATAAGGAAACAATTTCCACCATTTAGAAAGGATCAGCAAGGATCTGGCACAGCAGCCCAAAACTTCCACTTGGCAATAGCAAGTGGAGTCACAAATAACAAAAGAAAACACACACGACAAAGTGGGAAGACCGCAACTGACTCAGCAGGCTGGTGGGCTCGCCTTCCAGTGTTCCCAGGGACTTCTAAAGCAATACAACGATTTCATGTTATGGATTCCCAAGAGCAATGGTTATCAAAGATTCTACGGGCAGCCTTCAGAGATTCTGGAGCTCCGCTCCAACTTCTGCCTTCCTGCAGACCTGAGGCTATGTTAACAAGAACAAAAATGTATTGTACCTCATCAAAGTTTGAAACTGTTGCTTTGTGAACGGCCTTGTTAAGGATGAAAAGACGAAGAAAATATTAATATAACCATGTGTCTAACAAGGATGAGTATCTAGAATGCATTAAGAATCCCCCCCCAAAGAGCTGGGTGTGGGGGTGTGTGCCTTTAATCCCAGCACTTTGGAGGCAGAAACGGGAGGATTTCTGTGAGTTTGATGCTAGCCTGGTTTATGTAGTGAGTTCCAGGACAGCCAGGGCTACATAGTGAGATCCTGTCTGGAAAAATACAAAACAAAACAAAAGTGCCTTTTTGTTTGTTTGTTTTACATAGGAGCTGGAGTGAATGGCTGAGTGAATAAAAGAACTTGTTGCTTTCTCCAGAGGATCTGAGTTCAGTTCCCAGCAACCACCTTGTGGTTCACAAACTTCTGTTCCAGCGGTGGATGCCCACACAAACATGCAACAAAACACTCATCTATAGATCAAATAAGTATCTACCTAATGTTAAAAAAAATGAAGAATTCCCCAAAGTAGTAGCGTGTGCATCTCTGTGTGTGTGTGTGCGTGCGTGTGTGTGTGTGTGTGTGTGTGTGTGTATGGCATGTATGTGTGTGTATGAGTGCATGTATGGCATGTGGGTCTCTGTGTGTGAATATGTGTGTGTAACTGGTAGACAAAGACATAAAAGGCAAGTGCAAACATAAATTCTCTTTTTGCAACCCAAAACTCAGTGTTTGGTATGCCTTTTGCTCCATATACTAATGAATATGATAAACAAGACAGCTCATATCATCCAAGTAATGATAGCACTAACCAGAAAGTTGGCTCTAAGAAGAGCTTGTAATTGAAAAGGAATTATCAAAACGAAACCATAAAACATTAACAATCTAACGAAGGAGAGTCAAAAGATATGAGAGGCATTCCACTGAAGAGGCTGCATGGCCCATGACGTTGAGTTTGACATCATCAGCTCTAAAGGCAATGCAAATTAAAACCACAAGGAGATGTCACCACACGCCAAAGAGATGGCTGATCAAACCAACTATTAACAGAGAATGCTAGCACAGACGTGGAGAAACCAGGTAACTCACACAACCCTGGCAGACATGGACAGTGGCTGGGCCTCTTCGGACAGCAGCCCCGCCAGCTGTTTTGCTTGCTTGTTTGCTTTTGTTGCTTGTGGTCCTGAAGGTTGACCCAAAGGTCTCACACATGCCAGGAACTGCTCCACCGCTCAGGTGTGGCTCCAGCCCTCTAAAAACTTATATTTTTGAAACAAGTTCTTAACAAGTTGCCCAGGCTGACCTTGGATTTATAATTCTCCGCTTCCGAGCCTCCTTGTCTCAAAATCCTTACTAGGATTACCAACCCGAGTAGTTTGATAGATTTTATAAAACTGAAATATGTAAAACCATCTTACCTAGCGATTGCACCCCTGGGCATTTATCCTGGAGGAAAAAAAAAACACGTTTATACAGATATGGATCCACAAATGTTCACGACAGGTTTATTGATAACGACAAAAACTAGAAACAGCCCAGGTGTCCGACAGGTGAATATATATATATATATATATATATATATATATATATATATATATCATGGAACACACTCAACAGAAGAGCAAACGACTTTTGTGCAGCAGCTTGGAAAACACGCAGTGAAAAGATCCAATCCCCAGAGGTCACATGCACCCTGGGTTCATTTGTAGAGCATCCTTGAGGTGATAAAATTACAAATATGAAGATGAGTAGTTGCCAGTGGCTAGGATCTAAACGGATGGTTGTCGTAGGCGAGAGATGGCTATGGTTCCTGGAGGGTCACGTGAGGGCTCCCATAGTGATGGAGTCATTCTGACTCTTAGGAGTGGGGCTGGGTGGAATTATGCAGGCAATTAAATAATTCAGAGCTAAGCAGTACACACAGAGGCATGTACGAATGGTCCTGATTTATGATGACTTAAATTGTTAGCTTACAATTTGACCACTTTTCAAAGACACAAAAGCAAAGTGCATTCATTAGAAATGGTGCCTTAAGTTTTTAAAGACGTTCATCTATTCCTTTTGTGTGGGGGAAGCAGACGCCATAATCGTGTGTGTGGAGGGCAGAGGATGACTTGCTAGACGGAGCCAGTTCTCTCCTCCCATCATGAGGATTGTGGGGACCAAATGCAGGGTGTCAGGCTTGGTAGCAAGTGCCTTTACCCATGGAGCCATCTTGTTGGCCCCTATGTGCTTTGAATTTTAATCTGGTCCTGGGCTAGCAGTTGGCAGCTGAACACTCTCATGCTAGGCTAGGCAGAGGCAGAGAGTCACAGGGCCATGTCAACCACACCATCCCCACACGTTACAATACACGGAGATGTTTGATTATAAACACAGTTTTGACTTAAAGTATTTTCTTCTTACCATAAGGTGGATATAACTGAGGGAGATGTAATTCCATTGTAAGAAGTTTAAGAGTATGTAAGCAAAATTTGGAAAAATCAGAACAGATAGTGGATTACACTAATGTCACTATGGTATTTATTCATACCAAAGATTTATAAGATACTATTATAGGGGCAAGGTAGAAAAAGGGTATCTGTGATCTTTCAATATTATTCCTTACAACTGTATCTGAACCCATGGTAATCTCACGACAGAAAGCTGAACTAAAAGTTAGTTGCGAGTGTGACCTTCTTCTGCCCCAGGAAAATTTCCACGTGTTGGGAAGAAGGGGAACAACACAGCAAGGGGGTGGGGAGCTTTGATATATAGCGCTTTTCTGTTGTCCACCCAGAAGACAAAGTTCTTCATGTACTGCCCCACCCCCACCCCCGCCACAGTAGAGAAGCGCCCCTGGGGTCGGAACTCAGGGCAGAGGAGAGGTTCTGTGTGGTGCCCGTTAATGGAACCGGGAACATCCTTGTCTGGCCACAGTGGATACTATGTCACAGCCTAGGTCAGCTATCAACAAACTGAGAACCAAAGGCAGTGTCCCCAAACCACCAGGGCTGTGCCCAGAACCTAGCACAAAGCAATAACCCTATAAGATTTTTGTTATGTAAATAATTGATAATTATGGGTGTAAGCATAGAGTTGATCCATAGAACCTTACAAATCCAATTGTTTAGTAAGATTTTACATTTCAGGGTTGAACAGACAGTTCTCTAAGCTCTCCGTTCCTCACTGTCTTGGGGCTCTGACCTTGGTCTGTGCTTTTGTTTTATAGCACCTACACACAGATTACTACAGAATGAGCATTCCCGTTGCTTGCCTCTTGACCCTGACATTTAGAGGCTAAGAGTTCATCTGTCTGGTTACGGCGTCTGACTCTTGGCTCTCCCTGACTTCACTTTCCTAGGAGTTCATGACAATGTTACAAAAACAGATGAACAATGCTTTTCTTCCCACCAGGCACGGAATGTTCCATCCTGTCCCATGTGTAGCTGCGGCTGAGACGCTAGCCTCCCACTTCCCACAGCCTCGGAGAAAGCCGCTCTCTGGGGATGTCTGGTTGACTATGTTCTCTACCCAGGGGGAAGCTTTTCCTAAGTCCCTTACTGAAGCTGAAGGGCGCACGAACTATGTGCCAGGAGCATGGTGCCATGGATCTCGCTTTGTATTTTATCAGCTCGCACGGCCAGATAAGGTTGGTGCAAAATGAAACCACAAAAGAAAGGCGACGAGGTGTTTTAAATGGCCTAGGCCTGTGGAGCCCTCCTTGGCTGCCTCCATCCTTGCTCGTCTCTTTCTTCCCCGAACTCTGCCCGTATCTTTTCCGTATACCACGCAGGCACTGGCATGGTCATTCCCGGAAGTCAGGATTGGCTACTGGAGATAACCAGCCTGGGTCCCAGGCTTGCTGTTGCCCTTGACTAACTATAAAGCTTTTGGTCCCCCCCGCACCGTAAGCTGAAGGTGACAGCCCTCCCTCATCACGCTGAGGAAAATAAGACGGTGATAGATGAATCACGTAGGACAATCAGAACTCAGCGAAGTCTGTGCGGGTGAAATCAAACTCAAAGCCCATCTCTGTGCGACACCTTTTGCTCCTTCCAGTGAGAGCGCCGGGATTGGTGCAGCGACCTTGGCAAGTCTTCTACGAAGGAGGGCTCGTGTCAATGATGTGTCAGGGAAACTAGGGAGAAAATAACAGTCGCTGGATCTGGACCCTAGCCAGTACCTGACCCTTCTTCATCTCTGCCCACGCCTTTACTGCCATTTCAGGGCCTACACTCTGACAGGAATGAGGAAGGCAAACTTCCCCCTTACTAACACTCTTCAGTTCCCCTTCTATCACAAGCCTCGCCTCCCACACATGGAAAGTTTCTTTCCCCTGAATACCTTTATCAAATAATTCCATTCCTGGGAATTTGTCGCAGAATAAGACAATACAAGCCGGGCAGTGGTGGTGCATGCCTTTAATCCCAGCACTCGGGAGGCAGAGGCAGGTGGATCTCTGTGAGTTATTATTTATGGAGAAATAAGGGATGCTTACAAAAATTACAATAGAGTCATACAAAACATAGGATGGCTGTGCAGATTCTGCTTAGGATGGATGTGCAATTGCACGGGAAGCAATGACATAATTGATGTTCTAAACTGTATAATGACACAACAGGCTAACCCTGCCAGACTAATAAAATCTGAACAGTATGAGGACCTCTGGGGCTGGCAATGATCACAGCACCCTGGATTCTCACACCCGGTAGCTCCCCTCCCTGGCATCATCCTAGAGGGCATACACCCATACGACACACACAAGAATGCTCCTGGTGGTCGCAGTCTCTGAGGTAGGTAGGTAGGTAGGTACTATTATTTTCCTACAATCGGGGTCTCGGAGAATAGTTGCCAGAGGTGTCCAGCAAGGATGAGAAAAGCATGAAAATTGCCTGTCCCCATGACTCCAAAGTTCACGAAGGCGTATATGCTTGGGTGACTTATTCCGCCTTTACAAGCCTGAGTTTTCCCACCAGGAGAACTGCTGGTCCATGCTGAGGGGAGCTTACATAGGGGAAGAGCGTGAGGCATCTGGAAACAATACTGTGGCTGCCCACCCTACCGGTCATTACATCGGCATGGGCAAGCCTTGTCTCTGCCCATCCCACTTTTCCACGCTTCTCCCAAGACATCTAATGAATATTCACTGTTTACACAAACCCCATGAGAAATATTTCAATATGCTAAACTTTTGTTTTCTGGGGGGGGGGGGGGGGAGGGAATCAGATTCGGGCTCTAAAACAGGATGGCATGACTTTGATTCTAGCCCTCATCTGGAGGCTTCTTCTGTGTCTTCTCTATCATTTCTAAGCACATTTAGATGCTTGGTTCAGTATTTCAGGTTTCACAAAATGAGAACTCAACTCTCCTCTGACGCTGGGATTGGAGATCCTCGGCTATGTAAGTACTTCAGAGTGCTCGCTGCCTCGCTGCCAGTTTTTGAA
The DNA here is from genome assembly GCF_982192425.1 of Myodes glareolus. Lineage (NCBI taxonomy): Eukaryota > Metazoa > Chordata > Mammalia > Rodentia > Cricetidae > Myodes > Myodes glareolus. Next base: position 35,337,907 of record NC_142051.1, read on the forward strand.
GGGCATCCCCTGGCTCCGTTATTTCTCATTCCTTCTTTGCAGATTGGCCGTGGCTCATGCACACCCCGTTAGTATTTCTGACAGGCCGTGGATCTTCCTCCCAGTCAAAGCAATGTCTTCCACAAAAGGAAAGGATGCTAAACCACACACAGGATTTGGGCCCTTGCATAACCAAATGTACCGGATCCCTTGTGTGCCCACAGCACGTATAGAAGGGAATTGTTAAAAAGGATCAGAAATGCAAAACAACGCTAGAGTTAAAATCAAGAACAACATTCCTTTTGGTCCCCCCAAATGTCCCTTAGAGGTAACAAAAGGAAAAAAAAAATAAAAGAAGATCCATGAGGCTGCCGCTTAATTTATACAGCTCGACTTTTGAATTTCTGCTCCCCCTCAAAACAGCAAAAGTCTATACATTCCCCCGAAGCCTCATGACACTCAAGATTACAGAACTATTTTCTAGACAGTGCTCTGCTGAGATAAGGCTTTCCCCATCCCTCACTGTTCCCATTTGATCTTTTTGTAAATGGAATCACATTCTGCACTTCAAAAATACTGGAATGTTTTAGATCCAGCTCATGAAAATACAGATTACCAAACAGAATTTATATAATCCACCCCATCCAGGCTCAGGAACATTTACTCAAAGTATTGTAGTTGAAGATTTCTGTCATTCAGATACCAAGATTAATTACATAACCAATTATTGTCCACAACTTCCATGCCCGGTAGAGTAGATGAGTCCCATGAGGCCATAGTACATGTGAGCTGAGCCTACTCTAAGAGAGGGCTGAGTTTAAACTTTACTTAATTTATACCCTGAAGGCCACTACCAAAAAAGAATATAATGTATCATTAATACAGGGTCCATATTCCTTATCCAAAATAATCACAACCAGAAGATTTTACGTTGTGGATTTTATTTATTTTTTTAATTTTGGAATGCTTGCACTGGCAAAATGAGATTCCTTCCAAGTCCAAACATGAAATTCACCACTTAGCCGGAAGGTTGATTTTTGAGCAATGGGCTTAATACATCTGCATTCTGACTTGTACGAGAGTGTATTTTATCACGTAAGGTCAGGCGTGGAATTTACTAGTTACAGTACCGTACATCATTTAAGAAGTTTCAGATTTGGGAACATGTTGGATATTTCATTTTGGAATGATTTTATTTTTATGCAACTACTCAACAATGTAAATAGCAAATTCCACCCTGACTTATTGAAATATAAAAACGCAACTGACTAGTATTCTCTACACCTCACACAAAATACCAAAGAGTCATAAACATATTATAATTGGTAATATCCATAGTTCTTTACCCCAAGTGATTCAGGCTAAGATTAACATTACTTCCTGCGATGGTTAGTGAGAATTGCTTGGGAGACAGCCTTTGGTACTGTCTGTGTGGGATTATCTCCATTACATGAAATGAGGTGGGAGGCTCCGCCCACCGTGGGTGGCGCCAACCCCTGTTCAGGGACCCCAGACTATCGAAGTGTCTCCACTCCGGACTGTGGGTCTACGCTCCTGGCCCTGTGACATCTTTGCCATCACGGACTACAAGCGAGGATTATAAACCCTACAAACCTTTCACCCCTTAGGTTGCCTTGACCGGGCATGTTATTACGTTACAGAAAAAAAAAGAAAAGAAACAGAGATACTTCCCAGGAAGCACATTTTGTATAAAACTATTTGCCATGGCCTAGTTTGTATTAAAAGTGTACCTATCTACCACATCTCCTTCTGCAAAGATCACAATTTTTTTTTTTTTTTTTTTTTTGAGCCAGAGGACTCACACATTCTCAAATCTGTCCATACCCGGCACACTTCTCGCGATGAAAATCCTTCTCTAAATGTTTGAGGATTTGAATACTGTGTATACTGATGGGTTTTAAACATTCTCCTTTTTCTTTCCTATAAAAGAAAGCCTAAAACTAATATTGGGGTATTCTGTGCCCGGGGAAGGAAAGAGGCATCAGAAAGCAGATGGCGCTTTCCCCTAAATCAGTCTACAGGTAAAACAGAACTCTGTCAAAAAGGCTTTCCCTGAAAGCTGACAAGCTTATTTTAAACTTCGGCGGAAGAAAAAGACAACTCAGGGGGTGGGGAGGGTGGGGGGCGTGAGGAACAGGAGCGGGCAGGCTGCTCTGTCCTTATCAGACGGCTGGATATTTTATCAGCAGCAGTAATGAAGGTCACATAACTAGGTAGGCATGGGGACGCAGACCAATGGAGAGACAGCTCACAGGAGACCCAGGCAAATCAGAAAGCACATTACAATCGATTTGGGGGAGGGAAACAATTGACAAATCATAAGGAAAATTTGAGAACACAGTAGACCGCTAAAGATTAAAAAAAAAAAAATCAAAATCCAAGCCTGGCTTTCTACTATTGAGAAGCCACTGTAATTCCAACTGGGTTATATAGCACATAATTATATATTGATAGCCTTTGTCACTACCCAACAAGAGACATAAATAGGACTAAGTCAACAGACATAAAAAGAAACAGAAGCCGTATTTTAAAGAACTTACCTGAAAGACGCCTATTCAATTGGGTCTATAAACCCTGCCTTTTTTCTTTTATAACATACTGAGGAGACTAAGTCATTCGTGGCTTTCTAAGGGCCAAAGATCTAGAACTGAGGAAGAGGCCACCAAACACACAGACAGAGTCAACAATTGCACCAAGTATTGCGGCAAGTCTTTCCCCGCTATTTGCGGGAAGCTGAAGCTGTACATCTATGAACAGCGACTGACAAGCCCGAGAGAGCGTTATTAAAGCCCCCTCCACACAGACACGTGTTAACCAAGCCACGCTCCGAACCATCTCCTCTCACCCCAGCCTTCAGCAGAACCCCACATGCCAGCCCCTCAGAGCATCCAACATCCCCAGCGTAGTGGCAGCGGTCTCTGGATGCCTTGCAGTGTGATACCGTCCTGCGTGCCACGCCTATGGTGACATGTCTTCTTTTGTTAGAAAAAGACTGGAACCAGGTGATCATACATGTTTCAGGGCACACCTCTGTCAAGTTACTTTCTGCATGGGTGTGGTTTCTCCGTTTCCTAGAACTCCTGCCTCGGGTTCCCCTCACTGGTCCTATGGTAGTCTCATGACACAGACCTCTGCTAATACTGCTGTAGGTAGCTGTCTGTGTGGACCCCAGAGTGAGAGGCTTACACCGCAGAAGTGTATTGTCTGTCCTCACACGGCTGTCTTTCCACACAGACCCCGGTGTCTCACTGTGTCTGACTCCCTTCTTATAAGAAGAGCAATCAGAGCAGATTCAGATACCCTTAGATCAATTGACTTGCTTTAACTGCATTACCTCTATAGGGATCCCAACTCCGAATACAGTTACATTTAAGGTTCTGGCACCTTAAACGAATATCAGGGTGACGCAACTCGGCGAGCAAGCACTTTAGTGATGACTCACTTAGCGGGTATACGTAACTAGCCATGCTATAAGACGAGGAACAGGGGCAGCCCGGAGGTGAAAGGGAATGGACCCTAAGCCCACAGACACCTCCACAGCCCTAGGGAAACAAAACCCCGACTTCCTAAGATGAAAACGTTTCCTTTTGATTAGACCTTCTCCTGATCGCTCCATCTAATTTTACATAAAGACAGTTACATAAAGAATCTCACTCAAAAGACATAGCTAGAGAGGTAACGATCCATTAAATATGTCTGACAGCTCCAACTGAACCCTAGTTAGGAGTTACAATTCACACTGTGCCCTCCCCCTACATTAAACACTCGGGAAGGGTGGGTGGGAAGAGAGAGTGTGAACCAAGGAGCAGAAGAGGTGGGGGACGCGGAATGCCCCCAAATGGATTGCTAAAGGAGGAAGTGGGGTCAGGGAAATACCCACTCAAGTGAGAGCTAAGAAAATGAACGCCAGAGCAATACTGCTGCTAGTGAGACAGAGCGGGATGCTGGCGTGGAGGAGGGAAGGGAAAAGATGTCAAGCTTTCATAAGATTATCTTTTCTTTGGAAGTGAAATATGATCTTCCCGACTGGACTTGGGAGAGTGCAGAATCACAGGAGACCACGAGGCAGCAACTGCCAGGCCGGGAACACTGTCACACCTGTCACACGTTGGATTGATTTTTCAGGCCAGATAAATGGTGTCCTCCCCTCCTCTCCCAAGATTCAGATCACGGGTTAGCAAAGAACTCAACAATTCCCAGGCTCTGGCTGTTACTCCGCAACGTGACTAAATAAATATACATCTAAGGAGCTGTGGCCAAAAGATGGAATTTTATAATTACGTATTGACTTATATTGAATTTCTCAGTCTGCCTCAGAGTCTCGCGTCTCTCCAGGATCGCTTGCTTGCCAATCCGTAGGTAGTTTATAGCAGCTTCAGAGTACTCCCAAAAATGCATTTCCAACAGATGGGATTATTAAATGCTTCACGCAAACAATGATCCATAGATACGTTACCACCCACTAACAGACAAAGCAGAGAGTCTCTCTGCTCCACTCTTCATCCGATAAATATTTACAATCTTTCCATGTACTCATTTCAAAACTGCAGGATATTGGATTTTATTGCTCTTTTAAGACAAATGCAAGAACTTGCAATGCTTTCTGGGTTTTCTAATTAACTCGTTCTTGGAGTAATTTATTGATAGCATGACAAACAGGCCCAGCTTAAAGTTGGTACATGTTGTCGATTTACATATCAAATATTATAAGCTTGGCACTCATTTCCTTTTCCAAGTTGGAAAATTCTATTTCCTTGTATTTTTTGTTGTTGTTGTTGTTGGTTTGTTTTGGTTTTTTGAGATAGGGTTTCTCTGTGTATCTCTGGCTGTCCTGGAACTCACTCTGTAGACCAGGCTGGCCTCGAACTCATAGAGATTCACTTGCCTCTGCCTCCAGCATGCTGGCATGAAAGGCGTGCTCTACTATCCTGGCTTGCTTATGTATTTTTAAAGATTCATTTTCATTATTTTTATTCGCCTGTGTGTCTGTGTGAATGAATGTCACATGTGTGCCAATGCCTGAGGAGGCCAGAAGAACGTGTTGGATTGCCTAGAGCTGGAGTCACGGGCAGTTGTGAGTCAACTTATGTAGATGCTCGCGACCAAACTGGAGTCCTCTGGAAGTAAGAGCAGGAAGCTGTCTTAACTGCTGGGCCATCTTTACGCCCCCTATTTACTTATTTATGCTTTTTAAAGCTTAGAATTGTAGAACTTTTGAGAATAAATGAGGACTGACAGGCAAAAGGATGTGCTGCCAAGTGGCAGAACTTGGGGAGGAGGCAGGAGAGCAGACAGTGCAGCTATTCCGGACATCGCTAGGTAGCCCGTTAGGCTATGCACTTTCACAAACACAAACTTGCACCAACCCGGCCTTCTTGTCACCATTGAGGTAGAGGCCGAGCAGGGTTAGAAATGTTGCCCATTGCAACATTTCATTCTTAAAAAAATAGATTTGTTTATTTTGTTGTATGTGGGAGTGTTTTGTCAATATGTACCATGTGCATGCTTGGTGCCTCTCTGAAGGTCAGCAGAGGGTATTGGATCCCCTAGAACTGGAGTTATGGATGATTGGGAAGGACTGTACAGGTGCTGGGGATCAAACTTGGGTCCTCTGCAAGAGAAGCAAGTGCTCTTAACTGTTGAACCATCGGTCCAGTCCCAAAACTCACCCATTTTTACTGAGTGACCAATTTGGACTAGAATCTACCTAATTCTACAGACCAACCCCTTTTCTATTCCCCCTGCACTTTTCAAGAAAGCCAATAGAACCAAGTTATATTATTAAGTTCAAAGGGGATATTTATAATAGCATCACACAGAATTAGATTTGATAGCTTCTTGACAATCCTTGGTTTATTTCCTAATATTCAGAATGAATTGCTCCCGGTTTCTGTATTGGTGGCATGACTGACGTTTAATTAAGAAAGTATGAATGACTATGTAATTGGGGATGACCAAACCCTAGCTTCCTGACCTGGCTGGTGATGAGAATTCCACACACTTCTGGATCGCTCATCTTGAATGCAATTATTTAAGTGAAAATATAAAACAGCTACTTTTCAGTCTTCTTTACCTGAACAGAAACAACGCTCTGAGTTCAGCCTACATGTCCCCGCTCCCCACCATAATGCTCACGGAGACACAAAAAGGCAAAAGAATCAGCTGATGCTGCATTCAAAGCGAAAACCATGCGACATTGGAAAGCAGGATCTTCCGTTGCAGAACACGCCCCAGGCAAAAGTAGAACTGCATACACAATGTACAGGACGCAGGTTTCAAACACATAAGCACACGGAGACAGATTCCGAGAATCTTCCCGTCATTTCACAGAAGCCTGACGTCTTGGTTGAGAACCATTTCCTCCACCTGAGCGCCGGTCCCTGATTTCTGTGGCCCCACTAGTCTGGAACTGTTTTACTGGGCAGGCAAAAGACACAGCTTGTCTGAGACAGTCGGGTAACTGACGTATTTGCAACCTTTAAAGATGGTGGCCCACAGAGCTAATGAGACCTAACATTTCACACCCACTGACCCCAAGTTCTGTGGACACAAAGGGCACTCCCAAGCCCCCATCGGGTGAGTCTCAATTGCATGGGGTATTAGGCAAGAATCTGGCCTCTTACCACTGACATAGAAGTACCTTACAGGGCCAGCGCCACTGCTGTTCCAAGCAGCCAGTGGAGTGTGCAACAATAACTTCCAAAAGGCAGCAGCAACGGTCATCAGGAGACTCGGTGACTCCACTCACATTTAATGAACAATTTCAGAGTCTATGCTTAAAGCTGTTTCCCCTTAATAATACTCAATTTTCTTTCGAATCAGTGAGAAAATCTAAGTCAGCCTTGGGTCACCCTCACCAGAATGGGAATTGGAAAAGCAATGAGCCTCCTTTGTTTTTTTATGTCATTATGTCCATAATTAGGCAGTGGTATTGCTTTTTTTTTTTCTTTAGAGAACACAAGAGTCAGACACAAAAACCTTGCTGTAGTCTGGCAATTTCCAAGCTGACAGAGCCTCTTATTTTTCTATGATCTCAGATAACCCCTCTCAGGTGCCAAGGGTATATTCAGTAAGCTACACCTACTTCCTTCAGCATCTTCCTAGATCCCTTCTGTATCCTTGCAGAAATATGCATTTCCTGAAGCAAAGGAGCCCCAGGTTTCACAAGGAAGAAACTCAGCAAGGTCAAGCACGCCCTGGCCCCGTGGAAACTGCAAACACACCCTTCATTTTGTGGACATTATTACACAAGGCACAAAATATACCGGGACCACTTCAATCAACTCACGGAATGTCTTCTGCAGCTTCAGATAGCAACCTCAGGAGGGGAAAATGAATTTTAGATTTGCGGGTTTCTGGCCATGCTGTCTTCACTGTCCTGATTTGGGGAGAGCTCAGTACACGTGGCTATGCTGTGAGAAACCCTGCTTGCAATGTACCTAATGGCCTATGATGCCAATGCTTTATTGAACAGGACCAGGTAAGATGAAGGCTCCAAACAAGGCCAATGTATGGTCACTCCTATTTATGCTCTCATCTCACCAGCCCTTCCTAGGATTCCAATGTTTCTCCAGTGCAGACAACTAAGTTCCATGCTTATCTTACAACGGGTCGCCCAGCTAATGACGACAGCAGTTTCGATCTTCAGGTTATAAGCAGTTATGAAACATCCCGATGATTTACATCAAAATCCAAGCAAAGCGGCCAAACACTGGTAATTGATTGGAGCAGTCCCCTGTCTGACCGCAGTCAGGTTGCAGGGTGCAGCCGCTGAATGAGCGCATCAGCAAAGCTGGCTGACCAGCACTGGCCAGGATCACCCACCAAACAAGGGCAGTGTGAACTGAACTCGGGGAGAAAAGGAAGAGTGTGAGCTGGGCACAAGATAGCGAGGGCTAAGCAGAGCTGGGAGCTGGGAAGGATTCCCCAGTGCTGTGGTTTCGATATGAACTGTCTGCTGAAGGCTCATGCGCTCCAAGTATGGTCTCCAGTGTGACAGTACAGAAAGGTCACAAGACAAACCTGGAAGGAGGACAATGGCTCATCACCACCCTTGCAAGGGATGAATGCTGGTCTCTAGGACTAGGTTAATTCCCAGGAGATCAGATTGTTATACGTGAATGGGCCAAACTGTCCACGCTTCTCTTCCCATGTGATGCGTCTGTCAGATTGGGGCACCACCCAGATGCCCTTGCCGAAACGCACACTTCATGGTTTATACTTTCTAGCTACCTGCCAACTTCATAACCCAAATAAGTTTCCTTTCCTTTTTAAAAATTTCTTAGGCTAAAAAAACTAAAATTTTGAGTGCATGATGTTTTGCCTAAATCAATGTATGTGTATCACATGTGTACCTGGTACTATGAAGGTCATAAGGGGTCATCAGATCCCCTGGGACTGGTGCTCCAGACAGTTGCAAGCTGCTGTGTGGGTGCTGGGAACCTAACAGGTTCTCTGCAAGAGCAGCAAGAACTTCTCTATAGCTTGGCTCTCTCTCCAGCCCCAATTTTCTTTTCATTATATACTACTTAGCATCAGGTATTTTGTTATAGCAATAACAACAACAACAACAAAAGCAACAACAACAAAAACCATGCTGAGGCATGTGGCATGTGATAATGAGATATTTCAGTCATGGTCTAAAAGGAGAATAGTTTTTAAGGAGGTGTGGAAGAGACAGAGATAGACAGTGGGGCATGGGGCACATGTTTGAGAAACTGAGATAAACCTAGAGCATCTGGAAAGGGTAAGGGGATGAGGCTGGGAGAAACAGAGCGCCAGAGAGCCTAGCAGCCAGGCCAGGTGAGGGTACCTACGGAGTGGGACATCACCAAGGTCACTGGAATGCACGGGGAGGGGGGGCTCTAAGTGATTGACAGTCAGACTTCTATGTCAGATTGTCGTTAGTTGTAGCTGCTCTGGCTGTGGCTGGGGTATCAATAGACATGTTAGTTTTCTCTCTGGCAGAAATAAAGGACCAGGCATACCTATGCTCTACACCAAGCCCTCTTCCTTTCCAACTGATGATGCTCCTTCATGTGTGGTATTCTGCGGTGCTCTGAGACAGGATGTCCAGAGAAAACTACTATCCTGAACCAGACAGAAGCAGGCTTTCTGTGACCAAGGGATGCTCGAATTTGCATCCCAGGAGGGTAGGAAGGAGGGGCACTCTTTGTTCAGGGAAATAGGGCCCTGGTTGTAAATGCTGGCACAGTGCCAGCTGTCTTTGGCTAGTTCCCCATGCCAGTTCTGCAATCCCAAAGAACACCATTCAGATGCTCTCAAGTGTCACCCCCTCCCTTTTTAAACCAACAGACAAGGCTGCCCGACTGGGAGCAAAGCACATCTTTAGACTTTCTTTCCGCTGGTTCCACACAGCTCTCCTTTGTGCAGAAGATCATTAGAAACCCAAGCTGCAGCAGGGAAGGCCAAGAGGATGCTGTTCAGACAGGAACTACTGCTCTGGGTGATGCTAGAAGCAGGGGCAGCTCAGAGAGGGGGGTGTGGAGGCACATACAACATGCTGTGGACAGAGACAACAGGTGATTCCATATGTGTGAGGTGATAAAAGAGACACACAAGCACTGGTCTGGTGACATCTACTAAAAGGTAGGTCCCTGAAGGATCCTAAAGGGTGGAGGAGCACCGGCACGTGTGGTCACATCCATACACACGCACATGTGGTTGGAAGTAGACAAGAAAGGCTGTGTCAAGAGACACAGGAACAGGGCGTTTAGCTTGTGAATTTCAGAAACATGGGGGCTGTTTTGAGATGCAACTATGACCCGGAACAAGAAGAGAAGTGGAGTGGATGCAGAGAAGGTGGTCGGTGCCCTCACACCTTCAGGTTCTTGCCTAGAAAGATCAACTTCTGGGTGTCCCGCATAAGTTACGTCCTCACTCCCATTGGTCTATAGTTAAATATCACATCTCTGGACATCTCTGATCATTTTATTCTAAATTACAACCCTCAGTCCCCCCTTTCTAAAATGTAATGACATCTTATATGCTATATGTTTTGTCACAGGGTATATATTATTATAAAAATGCATTTACATAATATATAATATAAACACAATGATGATAGAAATTGTAAACATGCAATAATATATGTGTGATATAGTATATATATATATTACATATATGGCATACATGCCAGATACCATGGTTTTACTTTCAGTGATTTCAGTGCCCCATGGTGATCCATAGCCCATGTGTAAATTGCAAACTGTGTGCCACTCTTAATGTGGTCAAATCTTCACACCATTGGGCCCATCAGCCAAATACACAAACGTTGTCTTTCTGTGCATTGTATCCATTCTACATATGCTACTTGCCTGCTAGTCACTTAGTAATTGTTTCCATGATGTACTGTTTTGATCAAGTAACCCTTATTTTATTTAATAATGCTCTCAAAGTACAGGAGCGATAACGCTGGTAATCTCATCCCAGCGTTTTGATATAACTGTTGTTATGGTAATTATGACTAATCTCTTACTGTCCCTAATTGGTAACTGAGCTTTACCACAGGTATAAATGTATAGGCAAAACCAGAGAACACACAGAGTTAGTACTATTTGCAGAGCCAGGCATCCAGTAAGTGTCCTGGTACAAAACCCCATGGGGAAGGGGCTCTGCTGTGTATATATCATCATCTGGGATATCTATATAGTAATTACCAAAATTCTACACCCATAAGTGAAGCCAGCGGACTAATTCTGGTTGTGCTAATTTTTATATTCTTATAGCCATGAACATTTTCTAGTATGAGATATGCTAATACACACACGGGATGGAAATTTTTAAACATTTCTTCTTCTTTTAAGAAACTCATGTTTAAAATTATTTTAGGTCAGCATAAAAAGCAATGTCTCTCACTGTGACATTTTCACCTCTACACATCATTATACTTTGTCCACGTTTAGTCCCCTCTGCCATTGTCCTCCTTCGTGTTTAAATATTTTATGATAGCGTCACAGCAAAGGAAATGGAGAAGCAAAATAAAACGCAAGAGGAAAGCACTGCGTCCTACAACCAAAGGCTTAGCTTGTTTGTAAAAGTAGGGCCAGCGTTTCTCCCGCCCATCGCCACGGCCGGCTGTGCTTACTGCCTCCTACAAGCCATCTCATTGGGACCTCCTACCATTGTACGAGCAAGGTACTAATCCCACTTTATAAATAATTTAGAGAAACTTTCCGAGGCCGTGATGTGTGCTAAGACTTGCTGAAGAGAGAAATTGCAAGTGCATCCAAAAACTGCTGGAGAGATGGCTCAGTGGTTAAGAGGGCATACTGCTTTTGCAGAGGACCTGAGTCTGATTTCCAGCACCCATGTCAGGGAGTGTACAGTCACCCGTAACTCCAACTCCAGAAGACTGAACGCTTGTGGCTTCCATAGGCATCACATTAGCATGTTACCCCCCAACCCCCGCGGCTCACATGCACCCGCACTCACATGCACCTGCATTCACATGCACCCGCGCTCACATGCACCCGCACTCAAGTGCTTAGACACCTGCACATATATGTCCCACACATGCCCACATGCATACATATCAAGAAACGAAAATAACTCTTTAAAAACTGTTCATCCGCCTGATAATCTCATAGGGACCATGGGTGACCGTATTCCAAACTCCCAGGTGGGCGAAGAAGAGTGAAAAACAAGGAGATGAGGAAATGTCAGCTCTTCCCACAGCTTCTGGACCGGAAGAAGTGGGAGAGAAGGAAGCTGGAGATTGCAGCCCTACAGAGGAGCGAGGGGAGTTGCCTGACAGAGGTTTGAGGTTATAAGACATCAATGGTCTGGACATCTAAACCCAACCTTTGAGGCCTGTTTACCTCAGGTGAGTACTCGACATGAGAAAATTCATCTTCCTTGCTTCCCCCATTTCAAAGAAATACGGATTTTGCTTAGAACTTTTGTTTCCAAGGCCTTGGTTATCTCTAGAATTTTCTTTCTACATCCTGGAAGATAGCTAAATCTACAGAAAGGACCCTAACTGGGTCAACATACCAAGAAACAAAAGATGACCTATTTGTGTGAAACTGGCAAATCTGGGCTTTAGAAACAAATCAAAAGCCAGGTGTGATCACACATGCTGATAAATTCCAGATCTGGGGAGGCTGAGGCAGGAGAATTATGAGTTCCAGGCCAGTCTGGGCTATGAGGTGTGTGGCAAAACAGCCATGTAGTAAAGAGGTTCACTCACAGAAGCCCATGGCCCAGCTGGCTGCCTCAACTTAGCTACTGCTTGGTTTTGTAACCTTGAATGGTTTACCTACCTTTGTGCCAGCATCCCTTATGGATAACAGACATCTTGGCTCTCTTGGGGGGAGATTCAGATGTTACTGGGCAAGTTGAAGTGGTTTATATCAATGGAAGGCCCTTCAAGTATTTGCTGTGACTGGAGGCGGCATTAGAAGACATTTCTGTTATGACGCACAGCCTGGGAGGGCCTCGGATAGCTACGCAAATGCTCAACGATTGAGTCAAGATCATAAAAAGAGTTTAGTGTTAGCTTAGCCATGCCAAAGCCTCAAATATGTGTGTACACCTATAATGGCAGCATGGAGGGGTTTAAAGCAGGACCAGGCATTTACAGACAGCCTAGATTACACGGTAAACTTTGCCTAAACGAAATTATATGTTTACAAGAGCTACATATTTAATTTTCCTTATTACAAATGGTGCTGTTGGAACAGATTTACCGAGAATCAGGTTAATCCAGGCCTAAGCCCCCAGGGCTACATCTGCTCTCTGAAAAATACTGAAATTGTGATACACTTTCAGTTTGGGCGGGATCTGGCGTTGAACCAACTCGACGCCCAAGTCCTGCCCCACAAGTGCTTCTGATCCGTGCCTTCACTAACCAGAGCACCAGTCTAACCCCAGGCCAGCCAAGCTTCAAGGCGCTCGCTCCATAGACTTTCCATGTTAGACCTCACTGAGGCAGACACACACAAGAGTTGCAGCGGGAGCTGGTTCTCTGTCTGCACAGCATGGAGACACAGACATGGTTTTCTCCAGCTAGAGAGACAAGTCGGGAGAGCACCATTAGACTTGGCTTTCTTAACCCCTTTTCACTTTACAACAGCCCATGCTTGTCCTTTAGCAACTGTGGTTCATTATAAACATGGAAAAGGTTGAATGGGGGTGGAGGTGAGGGATGAAATGTCTCGGAGACCAAATGCACCAGGTAGGTCACTTCCGTAACATTCTGGGCTCAGAGAACCTCTGAGTGGGAACAAATCAATCTGATTTCCAAGCAGGTAACAGAGAAAACCACCTATTCCAGCATATGTCATGGTACCCTCGTGTATCTTGCTATAGGAAACTGGCTGGTTTCCCCTACCTGTCCCCTACTTCATCCTGGACTTTAGGGTCCTGGGCTTCCCCAGTCACACCCAAATCAGCATTATAAGGCCTACGAGACTCCAGTCAAACTCAGGTTTGGGCACTGAAACCAACTAAAGCAACATGGTGGTATCTCACTCGCTATTCCCTCCCCTGTCCCCCCCAATCCTGCACCATCCCAGTTGTGATTCCTCTGTTTCCAAACCTGAGTGTGACTAGGGGCTGACTGTGATGCTCCTTACCTGGCCCCTTCCTTGTGGGACCTCCACGCTGGGAAAACTGAGGCCAGGCAAAGGTAACTACAGGGAAGTGGGTTTGGAGCAGGCTGTGTTGCCTTTCATGGCAAGGGTTAACACATGTATTCCATCTGCTTTGTGGATTTCTGAGGCTATATATCCTTTAATACCCTCTTAAACTAGTTCACAGACTGGCCTAAATTGATTGCCTGAATTTGAGCAAAGGCGTGTTGGTATGGTTCTTTGCATTCACAGGCGGGGCGTTGGGCTGATCTTTGCAGGTAAGCCCATCCTCTCCGCTTTACCCAGCACAAGGGCTTTCAAGGCAGGTCAAGGGCAGCAATTAACTTGCCCTTACAGCATCATGGGTTTGAGAACAAAGTCAGGCAAGGTGGTGCAGGCCGCAACCCCACGAAATGAGCCTGTAAGATATAAACACTTCTGTTTCTGAATTTAGTGCCCAGTGCCTGAGCCCTAGAAGCCTAACTCTCAAGAGCTGCTAGATCTCAGCGGGTGGCAAGGCCCGGGGCGCTTTTCAACAACTTGGGTTTGCTTCAGTCAATGATTTTTTTTGGGAGGGGGGGGCTTTCTGATTTCAATCTTGTGGAGAATAAATTCTAACTGAGAGCCTGAGGCACGGCTCACAAGTTAAGACAGGCTTTAACGTGGCATAGGCCTGGGCTGCCAGAGCCTCAACTCTCTCTACTCCACTTTTGAGACCTGGGACAAATTGCATAACCATGGTTCTCAATCTCCTTGTGTGAGATGCAGATCCTGTCAGCACCCAGGCATCCTAAGGAGACAGGGAAAAGAGAATGGGTCCCTGCCAGTAGAGAGCCTTAGGAAGAACGCTAGTAAAAGCTAACTCTGCTGATTAAGGACTCCCTGACTGCTACTGTCGTTTAGTCATAGCTTAGAGCTCATGGGAGAAAGTTTTCCAAGCGCACACCTCCTTAGGGAAGCTTGGGAGTGAGCGTTCTTTGTTCTGTTCTTTCGAGCTAACGACAAATGTAGGCAATATGTTGGTACAAGCTAAAGTCACCTGGAAAAATGGAACCTCGGTGGAGAAAACGCTTCCCTCAGAGGAGCCTCTGCGCAAGTCTGTGGGGGTATTTTCTTCACTAATGACTGATGTTGGAGGGCTCAGGCTGGAGGTAGGACACCTGGGCAGGTGGTTCCGGAGCCACGTGGAGAACAAGCCAGTCAGCAGCACGTTCCCACAGTCTCTGCGCCGGTCCTGCCTCCATGCTGCTGCCTTGACTTCCTGCCCTGACTTCCCTTCAGGATTGGGAAGTATAAACTAAAAAAGCCCAAGCTTTCTTCCCCAGGCTGTATTTTTTCTTTTTATCACAGCAGCAGAGAAACAAACCAGAGCGGACACTAACACTTCGGCACCCTGTCTCAAAAAGCTTAAGAGGAGGGGAGAAAGGAAAAGAAAAAGAAAGACCATCATGGGCGGTCCTGTTTCTTATGCTCTGTGAACCGTATTTTGAAAACACAAACAAACAAGACATAACGAGTCACTGTCAACTTACAAATATTTATTCACGTAGGTTTGTTCGCAGCACCAGAAACCACCAACTCCCTTTTACGTCTCCAAACCCACCTCTTCCTTTTCTGAAAACCACACACACGTTAAGCCCAATTCCTGGCTTCCACAGCAATGGGCATATTAAGTTTATTTGTCACAAATTATTTTAGAAATGATTTGGGGCCTCCCTTCACTCTTTCGGTTGCTGAGGAAGCACTGAACAGTTACTACCGTGTCCCTTCTCATAGGTGGCTTGGAATGATTTTCTTTAAGACAGGCCACTGTCTTAACGTGGTGCTGCCGACTCTAGGACCCAGAAGTCTGTCTCCTAGTTTTCCTGGCAGACCCTGAAGATGCTTTTCCAAACGACTGTGGCTCAAGTGATTCGCAGCCAAGGAGAAGACATTGCAGAAATAGCTATAGTGTCTGAAGCTGAAGGTGGCCACGAGCCTGCTGCTAGGGGTCATTAATATTTGAGGTGATATGTATAAATCTGGCAAACATTTTCTATTAGTGTTGTATAAATGTGTGGCACCTCTTCCCCACTCATAAAGTCTGTCCTCGAGGGTCTGAAAGAATGCTGAATCTGCTCCCACCATGGCTGGGTGGCTGACTGAGCAGTCCTCTGAGCTCTGGAAATGGCAACCTAGTGTTTAAGGCCAAGACAGTAAACTTACCAAACTACCTGAATTTTAAGCCCTAGCTCTGCTACTGATGCATGACCCCCTGGGCAAGCTACCCAACCTCTGGGTGCCTCATTTTCTTCTCTCAATGGTATTGGTAAAAACCAACTTCCTGTGTGTGTGTGTGTGTGTGTGTGTGTGTGTGTACCCATTTTTGGTGCATTGGTTGGAGCTCCTGCAATACGAGACAAATTAAGAAAAGTGCATAATACTGAATATGAGTTAATAGAACACAAGAGGCTCACTAAGGAAGAAACAATCAGACCTGGTTTTTTCCTTTTCCCCTTCCTTCCTTCCTTCCTTCCTTCCTTCCTTCCTTCCTTCCTTCCTTCCTTCCTTCTTTCCTTCCTTTTTAAAGTAGTTGTTGAAATGTGCGTAGTTGTGTGGAAATAAGACAAAAGGCAAAGGATCTGTGATAACCCCAGAAGAATGCCACAAGGCCTGCCTGTCTGGATTCTTCCACGTCTGACCTTATCTTTGGCAACAGGCTGCTCAGCTTCTGACCCGCTTCTGGGGAGAAGAGTGGAGGAAAGGTTATCCTGACCTCCATGCTGATTGCGATTCCTTCAGCTTAAAACAGACAAGGTGTGAGTGAAGCTGTTTTAGAATCTCATCAGCCTGGTGATGAAGAACAGGGAAGGCACACAGCAGGTATAACTTGAGCGTTTGCTACTGTGGCTAGCCCGCTGACCAGGCCAGAAACATTCTATTGTAGGCTTCAGCTGGAGCTATGGGGAAAGCCAGGAAATATTCAGGCTGGACACCACCAGAGGCCACCTGAGGAAGAGGAACAAGTGTTCCTGAGAGGAAGTCATCACGGGAAGGCAAGAGCTGAGGAGATCACACATGTGGGCTTAATGTCACCGTGTGAGACATGATCCAGTCATGCCTGGTCATCTGGTATGGGAGTTTATTGTGATGTGGGCTACCAACTTTCCTTTCTTGCTTAAGCTGGTTTTATCTTCTGCAAATGAAAGGATTCTGATCTCACTCTAGGCGTGGCGTGCGCGGCACACATACTATCCATTCACCCAGCGGGAGTGCACAGTTGAACCCCTCTTAGCATTTCCACAGGCTGTGCAGCCATCACCACAGTGTGATGGGGCTTTTGATCCAAAAGTCCTCAGTGAAGACCCAAGAGGCATGGGCAAGGGTAAGATGGACAACCTGAGCACATCTGCCTCCGCAGTCCCCGCTAACTAAAAGGACATTTAAAATTGCAGCCCAGTTTGTCAGTGGCTTACAGCTCAGCCCCTTGAGATGGAAGAGGAAATGAGCCAGGACTTAAACCCTTATAGCCTGCCATACTTGCAATTAACCCTTTGGTTTCAGTTCTCCCATACTTCTAAAGATAAAACTGAAGCCAGAGAAGGCTGCGTAAATGGCCCAAGATTATGGAGGTGCCCACCTTTGGACACACTCAGGGATTTAACCCAGTCTGTGTTGCTTGCTCTGAGCAGCTGTTGTTGCTTATAGCATTTCATACTCACAACCCAGATCAGTATCTTAAGATGCTTGGTGGTCTAGAGACTCTGAAATACTAATCACCACTCAATCCTTTAAGAATTGTATAATAATCAAGGACACCTACACAGATGCTCAGACCAGTGGTTGCGTGGATCTGTCACCCTGAAGGACATCAATAAACCTTTCTTAAAGCAAGGTATGATAGTGGATTAAAACAAAACACCACCACCAAAATCCAGATTACATATTGTTTCGCCAGTAACAGCCTAGTGAGTTTCTTTTTCGTTGTTGAGATACATCCCCTGTTTTATAGACATGACTGCCCTTCAACTCAAAAGTTTCCTATTTTACCCTCCTGAATGTTGGGATTATATGGGTGTGGACCATCTTGCCCCAGCCAGATGGATGAATTTTTGAGAAAAGTATCTTGGCCTACAGGATCAGGAGACTGAATTACACAGACGGTCTGCTGGGAAGAAGGTACATGATGGCGTGAAAATGACTTTTCTTTTTGTCTGATGAAAACAAGATTCATAAGCAAAAGGGAGAGGTGGAATAACTTGGCTTCTCACAACCACTGGGACATCAGCCGCGACACGGGGAGCATAAAGGACAACCGGTCAGCTGTGCGTGAAGGCACACAAGAGCTCTTTGCAAAGGCTCTGGGAATTTTTTTGAAAAGTCATAGCCTGGAAGAGCCCAAGAAGCTTGGATCTGGCCAGAAAACCATAATTCAGTCTGCAGCGCATATGCTGGACCGAGATGCAGTCAAGGCCAGAAAAATCATTAGCTTTAATGTGGGATATATCCTGTGAAAACACATTAAAAACACTCGGGGAAATATCATTAGCCGAACAGTTACTTTGCCGTCACTGTTTTTAATGTGTTTTTTCCGTAGTGAATTCGAGTAATTCACACACTATACAAAATGTACTCGTTCAAATGACAGGAATTGGGACAATTTTGAAATGGAGATCATTGGGTCCATTGTAGGAGAACACCGCAGAGAAGAGAAACTGAACATAGTCTAACATCTTGATAGAAAGACTCTCAGGGCATTGACGTCATTCTCTTTTATTCGTGGTGTGGAATTGTGATGCCAAAGGAGCCAAGTTCTAAGACGTTCTTGGAAGCCCCCATCCCAGGTATCTTTTCTCTCACAAAGCACACACCTTAGCCCCCAAAGCCAAGACCACATCCTGTCATGACCTTGGCTTCTCTTAAGGTTTGTCAATGCCAGAATCTCCGCCAGGGGGGCAGGCAAACAGACATCACTGCCAGGTTCCCACTTCCAAACGTTATGAGCAGCCCAGGGTCCCAGACCTGTCCGGTCGGCCGCTGGGTCCCACGTTCAGCAAAGCCCGCTCTATCCTCAGACTTGGGGAGCTTTGTTTTCTCATCCTAAGTGAAGCCAGGCCGCCTCTGTAGATCCACTCCCTTTGCTACTTTTGTGCTTTGGCCTCGGTTGGCCTTGGGCTCCTTGTCGTCAATGGTTTTCCTGATTTCTGCATCCACTGTGCACGCCGTTCTCTGGGCTGATTTCCTCGACACATCTGAATGCTCTTCCTGTTGTATCTCCTTAATCAAACCTCCGTTCATGGATGCTTTCTAACCTCCTTAGATAAGGATGCAAACCCACCCTGGTACTGTCTCAACTCCCTGCTTTCTTCTTCTTAGCACTTACCATGGCCTGACTAGATGGGGCCAATGACTATATCCTCATCAGAATAGCAGGTTTACCACAAAAAAAAGAGTTTTTATTTTCTTAGTTCTATTGGCTGTTTGTTTTCAAGAGAGGGCTTACGCAGACAAGCCTGGACTAGAGGTCCCTGCCTAGCCAAGGAAGGCCTTGAATTCCTGACCTTCCTGCCTCCTGGCTCCTGAGTCCTGGGATTACAGTTGTGCATCACCACGCGCAGCGGAAAGAAGAACTTCATTTCTAGCACTGTGGTGAGACGCACATAGTAGGTGCTTGATAAACGTCAGCGGAGTGAATGCTACAGGTTAAAGAAAGGCACAATGCCAGGTCACCTAGAGTTTTCACAGGTGTGTACATTTATGACTTTCCCATGACCAATGCTTTAGCGGTCTTGAATCAAACACGAGCCTTCACTGTATCGTGTTCTGCTATGAATCATGTCTTTTGCCTTTCAAGTACAATTTGACTTCGGCATGGGAGAAGTCAAGAACTGGGTGCTGTTAGCAGTTACCCCGGTCTGCTTCCTGCCTTTCACTCTGGCTTCCACTGTGTTTGGTTTGGAAGGAGGCCTTAGTGTCTGCCGCAGGGGGGGAAGGCAGAGATCTTCAGGGGAGATTTCAGAATGAAGACTTGGCACCAGCGAGGATGAATCAGAGTTTGAACAGGAGCCCACACAGACTAAGGCGAAGGTGGGGGCGGGGAGGAAGGGAAAGCAGAGGCATCCAGCTTGTGAACGTGGCTTTCCAGATCCGAAGGACATTCTGGCCCCAAGCAGGTTCTCAAGATCAAAGGAGACGTGGCGTTCCGCGAGAGGATAAAGATGTTAGCTAAGATTAAAAGAAAGAACAAAACAAAAGGACAACAGGATGGAGATTCCAAAACATCAGGAGGCAGTGGACTCTGGAGCCAGAGGAACCTCCCTGTGGCTTCCTGTGTAGAGGGGACCTTAAGTGGTGGGATGCTGACTCCTTCCCCTCCACCGAGCTCTCTCCAGAGCCCAAAGCCCAGCACCATGCGGGACACATGTGCTCGGCTGATGCTACTTCAGTGAATGAAGGAGTAAGGCAGATGGAAGGACCACTCCCCAGGCAAGCTGCCTCTTCTACAGGAATACAGAACTTGCTAGCTTTCTCTCACTTTGCTGAACCCTCTTAATTCACTTAATCCACCCCCAAAGCACCATCCTATTTGTTGCTGGTCCTCACTGTCCAGTGGAACCAGCGCTTGCTAAATCAGTCCCGGAGATTCCAAGTCCTCCTTTCCGTTTTAAAACTTAGCCTTTTATCAGAGACACAAGGGCCAAGGGGCAGCCTTCCTCCTCCATCTATTACTCCAGACTGATGGCTTTTTGTTTTGGTTTGGTTTGTTTTTAACACAGAGAGGATTTCCCCTGTGTGTGTTCCTTCTCCGTCCACAGTTCCAGTGTTTACTTTGTGTTTTATCTTTCCGTAGTCTTTGCTGTTCCGAGAATCTGAAAAGACTAGAATCTCAAAGGGGCTAGCAGCCTCCATCCTCCTGGCAAAGGACTCTGGTTCATGCCAAGAGTGACGGACACATTTCCCGGGTCTTTCTCACGTGCCGTTGTCATGTGAAAGGTAGCTGGTAAATTACACGGATAAGCCTCAGATGACCTGGTATTTATTTATGAGACCTTTGCCACAAGTCCCCGAGCCAAGATTCTGTACAACAATAAGTGCCTTTGAATGCGATTCCTGGAAAGAAGATTTCAGTTCCCTATGGACCGTGGGACCTCTGACCTAACTGGAAGACCAGCAAGGCTAGGGAGGCAGAGGAAGGGCTCAGAGAATGACTGTGCTCACTGAAGGAAGTCTGCTTCTGTGACTACCTAATAAGCATGGCGTGGGGGGCGGGGTTAAGGTTAAGAATTATTTGCTAGAGCAGGAGAAGGGACACCACGAATTAACCCCCAGCAGATACAATCCCCGTGAATGAATCGGGGGGCCACTGTCGGCTTTGCTCCCTGTGTCCTAGAGCCCTGTGTGCAGCTCAGGATGGGTGTTCAGTAAACACTCATGCAGTAGACGACACAAGAGCTAGGAAGACAGGGCACCCCAAGACTTCCCTTAAATAGAGAGAAGAATTTTAGCTCTTCTGAGATCACACAGTACATCTCCATTTTTTTGGAAAGATTTATTTCTTTATTATGTATACAACATTCCTTCCATGGATGTTTGTATGCCAGAAGAGGGCACCAGATCTCATTACAGATGGCTGTAAGCCACCATGTGGTTGCTGGGAATTGAACTCACGACCTCTGGAAGAGCAGTCAGTGCCCTTAACCTCTGAGCCATCTCTCCAGCCCAGTACATCTCCATTTTATAGATGTAGAACCTGAGGCTCAGAGAAAGTTGGGGGAAAATGGTTCAAATAAGCCGGGCAGTGGTGACACAGGCCTTTAATCCCAGCACTCAGGAAGAAGGCAGGTGGATGTCTGTGCCTTCAAGGCCGGCCTGCTCTACAGAGTGAGTTCCAGGACAGCCAGGGCTACAGGGAGAAATTCTGACTTGAAAAACAAAATCAAAACAAACAAGCAACAACAACAACAACAAAACCCAGCTCAATATAAGGTTTCCTTGGAAGACAATCCCTCTTCCCCCCCCCCCCCCACCAACAAAAACTAGTATTGGCTTCACTTGGATTAAAAACCTCTTACAAAAGACAATACAAGATCTCTTATACAAACTGTTCCAAACGAGAAGTCTATTAAGGTTATGGGTTTGATTTTTCTTTTGGCCAAAAGAAGAAACAAAAATATTTTTTTAAAAAAAATGTCTTTCTCAGAGAACAGCTGTGCCTACTGGCCAAGTTTTATATAACCCTCGGGAATCAGGATCCCCAGTTTGATCATTGTTCCATGACAATCAGCTAGCATGTGATGGTATTTCCATCTGATACTGCACACCTTGGAGCATCTCCAAGTGGGCTTCAAGACAACTTCTTTGAAAGGACACACACACCCCCACACAAACACTGCCAAAGTCTCTGGAAAAATTATACACGTATAATTATACAATAAGGTAAAAATTACTGTGCAATTTTCCTAGTATGACTCTTGCTGGGGTTAGACAAATAGACTTTCAAACACTTTTTTTATAGAAATATATAAGAAATGGGGTAATCTACATGTAATAAATT
Organism: Myodes glareolus; assembly: GCF_982192425.1. Taxonomy (NCBI): domain Eukaryota; kingdom Metazoa; phylum Chordata; class Mammalia; order Rodentia; family Cricetidae; genus Myodes; species Myodes glareolus. The sequence continues at coordinate 35,360,035 of NC_142051.1, forward strand.
TTTGTTTGGGCATAACCCATCCTAACCCATCGCAGACTAGACTAGAGAACATTTCAAGACTTCATGCATTTAGTAGGACTCTTTCGCAACAGCCCCCCTCAGTCTGGCACAGGGCTAAGGCTTCCCCATCCTTCCATGACTGCTACCTAGTTTCACCTCTTCCTGAACGCCATGTTTTCTCTGTACTCACTAATGTCTGGTTCGTAAGCTCAACATAATATCCCTGAAGTTCACCCAGACTTCTGCATGCTGCATTAGTTCATTACTTTATAATTAGTTCATTATTTTTACGGCCGGGGAGGACTTTGCTGCTGGAAAGAACCATATTTTATTTTATCCATTCCCATGTTGATGTCCATTTTGGGTTATTCGTTTAGGGAAACAGGGAATAAGGCTGAGAAAAATACCACTGTGCATGCTTTCGGGGCAACGAATGCAGACATGTCTCTTGGGTCTGGGTATGTCTACTTAGAACTGAGGACCTGAGAGCCACGAATCTCAAAATCCATCATTTTCTGATACCAACATTACATTCCAGGTAGAACCTACACACCTGACCTTGGATGGGATATCATAGCCAAAACACAACCTCACTGAAAATACCAGGCTACGTGTGTAAGAGATGGCATGTACATGCTAAGGTCATACAAGTCATTTTTTTTGGTAAGAACACTCAGCATGTAGTAGAATTATTGCTGATGGGTAGGGATTAGTTTAACTTTAATTAATTTACCTTTAGTGGAAAGAAGGACATTTTCAAAATGGATGCAGCAGTTATATTCCCACAGATAATGTGTAAGCATTTCTGCTGGCCCGTGGGCACAGAGGCACTATCCACTTGCACAGGCTAAACCACAGAGTACTTGACACATCTAGAGTATGACAGGAACTTTACGTGTTCTGTTTTGCTTTAATTCTGTGGAGATGGGGTCTCACCATGTAGCCTAAGCTGGCCTCAGGCATGTGACCCTCCTGCCTCAGCCTCCTGCTTGCTAGAATATTCCAAGAGTGTGCTGCTACGTAGTCACTAAAAATAATCATTTTGTGGGTGTAGGGATGATCCATACCATAACGAGCATGTGGAGGTCGAAGGTCAACTGTGGGAGTCACTTCTCTCCTCCTCCTCCTTCTCCTTCCCCTCTATGGGCTCTGGGGATAAACTCAGGTCACCAGGCTTGGCTGCAAATGCCTCTACCCACTGCGTCATCTCGTGGGCCCCGTGTTCAGTTTTGATTTCAGCAGTTAATCCTAGGTGTCAACGGCATGCATAGACTCGCAATAACAGAGGAAGAAACTTACACACTTGATTGGAGTGGCTGCTTCTTGGCAGAAATTCCAATCATTATCTGGTCTTTATTCTGAGACTGTCGACGTAGAAAAATATCAAAAACCACTTTGATGACCTTTCAGGTCAAATGACTCATCTCGAATATGAGTCTCTAAAACAAGATGATTCCCCAAAATACCACAACGTCAGCAACATACAGATATGAACACTTGTATCTCAGGCCTAAGTTAACAGACTATCACTCAACACGAATGCTTTTGATGTTCAATGAACTAACTTCCCATCCTCCCCAGAAACATGCATGAACCTTATCAGCTGAAGCCCCGTGTATCCTGAGGATGCACCAGCATGTTTATTTACAAATAAGCGAGCTGGGCTTTTTAAAGAAAGAGTTGCAAAGCCTCTGTAAAAGGGAGGGGTCCCAAACCATAATTCTTTGTCATCCAGCTTTATGTTGCCAGAAGCTTTTTCCAAATGCACATCACCAAAAGCAATTTGTAACTGTCTACCTGGTAGAAGGTTGACCATCTGTTGGACAGCGAACGCCAGCGATGTCTGAATCTGCGCAGATATGAGGAAATATGAAAAACTGGTAGTCACTTCACTGTCCCCAGCATGTCCTGGGGTGGGGGGAGGAGTGGTTCTCAAACCTTTTATCTCTCTTCTAGATCTGCTGCGCTATGTCTAGGAGACCAACACACACGGGCTGCATCTGGGGTCCTCTGGATGGACTCACTCTTGGAAACAGCAGGAAGAATGAGGGGAGAGAAGCGTAAAGCGGGGTGGAGAGGGTGGGGGGTGATTTGTTCTGGCTGATGATGGACTGACTGCATTCATGAGTCATGGTCAAGGCAGCCCCATCCACACAGACTTTTGGTTCCCAGGTGTGGGGCTGCATCCCAGGTTTCAGGCTGCCATCAGCCCTTCTGTTACTAGTCTGAAGTGGCCCTGTGACGTCTCCCGCATTTCCTCGCCTCCTCTGTCAGGAGTTCCCCTATAAATTCTCTTCATATGACCTGAGGTGGGTGCATCACCTAGTTGCTGTTGCTATGCAGTCCCAAGCCAGAGTACTCATAACACATGCACAAAGAAAGGCGTTACCAGAGTGTGGAGAGGCACACGTCTAGTCTGAGAAGGCCTGAAGGAAGAAAAAGGAATGGATGGGCTTTCTCTCTACTGAACTAAAAGCAAGTCCCTCAGAGACCTTACAATCTTATCAATGCTTTGCAACAGAGCAAAGGTGAGGAGGTGAGTGGGAGGTGGGGAGGGGCAAAGGGACACAGAGGGCAGTCACTGTGTGCCGGGCCTTGTGCAGGAACGGTTACACCTAGCACATCATAATATGCTGTGCTCCCTTGAAAAGCTCACATCTTTTTTTTTTTTTGGCCTGTAAGATGGGAGTAGTCAACTAATCATGGCTCCTACTCTCTGCCATCAAACTGACTTAGAAGTCTTTGGTCATATTAATCCAAATTTCCAAGTTAATCAAATTTACACTAAAGAGGAGAGTCAACACAGAGGGATGTGTGACCCATGCTTTCCAGGAAAGTCACAGTCAAGCAAGGTTCCATTCATTCTCAAGATGGAGCCATCTGGGACAGAGAGGCGGCTCAGTGGTTAAGGCCGTACCTGCTCTTGCAAAGGACTCTGGTTCAGTCTCCAGCATCTGGATCAGGTGGCTCACAGCCACTTGTAACTCTAGTTCCAGGGTTCCAATGCCTCCGGTCTCCACGACCAGCTGCACCCACCTGCATCCCCAATACACATAATTTAAAAAAATGGAACAACTGGGAAAAAAAGATAGAGTGGGAGGCTCCTTCCAAGTCCAAGAGATCCCCGAGGACCACATCTTCAAATGGCCTTGTAGTAGAAAGACAGTGATTTCTCTTGACCCCTTGCACAGTCTTCAAAGGAACCCAATGAAAAAGTATAGTCAACGTTAAAATAATTAATAACAATATATATTTTTAAATGGGCCAGGCTTTACAGGGCTCCATCTGGGTTACGGACATGCCAGTAGTAACCACATGATGTAGTAATCACGGCCACCCCAGGTGCGGTCAAATTGAAAGGACTCCCATGCTTTTCCTAGCCATGGACATACCACTGTCTGCACATCCCAAGGAAAAGCTAATCAGACTAAACCCATGCCAAACAATGGGATGCTCAGTAATTTTGATGGAGTCACATGCGATTTCAGCCAGAAAGCTGAGAAAGTAATTATTAAGAATATGAAGTTAAATGATCCAAGTAGAGACAGAATAAAGCACGCGCGGTCAACGGAAGTCAGCTCTCAGCAGTGACAATGACGACAACACCCGTGGTAAGAGGAAACCGCCCTTACACAATCTGTTAGAGTAGGTATCACTGTGCCCGTTTTAAACATGATAAAACAGATGATGACTGACTGGGCAGAAAAGGGGGCAGAGGGAAAGTTAACTTGAACCTTGACAACGCACACACAGTGTCTTCCTTCTTTCGGTTCCTCCTTCTGGAGAAAGGGCTTTGTACATCCCAGGCTGCCTGGAGCACAACGTGTAACTGAAGACGACCTTGGGATCCTCCTGTGTCCACCTCCTGACTGCCAGAAAGACAGGTGTTTGTCACCACGCTCTGTGTATGCGGTGCTGGGCGTCAAACCCTCCTAAAGCGCCTGCTAGGCCAGCGTTCTCCAGCTGAGTCTCAGCCCCAGCCCCTGGCACAAAACATCTGTGTGTATGCCACCATGGCTAAGTCACATTTGCCTGCAGTTTCTACGTACCCCAGTTTCTAATCTGTACAGATGACACGGATGTAACCCATGTGCTGTCATACTCTTCCTCCAGATGAGTGACAGATGAGGACCCTCTTTCTAGCTGATGCTCAGAATGTGTCTGAACTCACTACCTCGAGCACACACTAACAATTGGTCAGAATTAACTAAACACATTGTGAGCACACACTAACAGTTGGTCAGAATTAACTAAACACACTGTGAGCACACACTAACAATTGGTCAGAATTAACTAAACACACTGTGAGCACACACTAACAATTGGTCAGAGCTGACCGAACACACTATGAGCACACACTTGTGGGAGGAAACTGACTTTCTGGTCCCAAAAGAACTCATTCGTTCGGAGAACAGGACAAAGTCATGTCCAACAAAGAATGCATATGACCCATTAATCAGGAATTTGGCTTTGTTCACGCCAGTATCCTCAGAGCCCCAAGCAGCGCCTGCTAAGTAGAAGCACTTAGCATTTGCGGAAGGAATGAAAGCCGCTGTGTGTAAACCCCCGGGCTTCAGAGAATTCACAGAGAAGGAAGCTGGACAGCAAGAAGGACATAATCAACACAGCTCACCCTGAGACGGGGACCGTGAAAGTGTAATGTCGCTGAGTGAGAAGAGAGTGGACCGAATGCCCTGGATAACACAGCAGTTAAAAGGAAATACAGAACGGCTTGTGCGTGTCTCAGTCTACATACACTGTCTTCGCAGGTTGCTATTCTAAGTCACAGTCTAAGGCTGCTCTAATACGCAGAAGGAAATGACTTAAAATTACTAATGCCATTTGTTTTTAACTGTTTACAGTTTATGTTGTTATAGAGAGAGCAAACGGGGCTTCATCCTGAATCGAGTCAAGAAGTTCAAATGAGTTTTGAGTTATTTGATGAGGCTCCCCCATGTTCTGTTTTTACCCTTTTCTACTGAAGCCCTTGACTTGAAATTGCAAATATCTTTGGTTAATTTTTGTTCCCTAAAGCTCCCCAAGTACAAAAGTTGAGAAAGTAAAAAAAGCCAAAGCAAGCTAAACGCCTCTCTCTTCCTGATTATTGCGTGAACTGGAGAGACAAGCAAACGCCTGTTCGTCTCAGACAGGGCACCAGGGGCAGACCAGAGAAATGCTGCCACCCAAGTCCAGTTGGCTGAACCAGAGAGTTGGGGCTACTTACAGAGGCGTGGGTAAGGGGTTATTCATAGTATAGACAACTTAGTGGCTACATCACTGAAGAAATGTATTGCTCCCAGCAACCATTATCTGCCTATCTGGTTTCATGAGAGCCTCCACTCTCCCGCAACCCTCCTCGAGCCACGGCGGAAGGGTACTGGGCCTGCTCTTCTGCAGTTCTTCAGGACACAGTCACAGCTACTGGCAGGGCCACGGCCATGCCATGCCTTGGGGACAGTGTTCCTCCTACCCACCCGACTTCTGCTCCTTTCCATAAGCCTCGTGAGCCAAACACGCCCCACCCCTGCTTTTGCAGAAATGGTTTGAAATGGTGGGGAAGGGTATTTTGTGAGGGGAAAATAGTACGAATCTCCAACAGGTGTGGTGGCTCGCGTCTGTAATTCCAGCCTTCGGGAGGCTGAGGCAAGAGGATTGTCACAGGTGTGAGGCCAGCCTGGGCTACAGGCCATCTCCTGTCTCTGATAAATGAAGAGGAGAAAGAAGACAGAAATCACGTAACACACAGAGTTTTCAGTGCTCATATGTAAAAGCTCGTCAGCACGTACCTTTGTCGATCCCATTTCCTTAGCATCAGCAGCTGCTTCCAGCCCAGAGCCATAGAATTGAGGCTAGGATCCCTGGATCTGATAGAGAGACCCTTGGTTTCTCTTTCTAGCTAGCCATTTCTACCTAGATGTCCATATATAAAACCAATTGATACAATACCTCCTGTTTGTCAACCTGCTTTTTAAATTCTATATATTAATATTAATATATGACATATTAATAACTATATATTATGATTCCCTAAGTTTACTAAGGACTCTATAATAAGAGCCTTCATAATTGCCCAGCTATAACGTTTATTTCTCAAAGTCTTTAAAGCCTGAGATCAAGGAACTGGCAGAGTCGCTGTCTGATGAGAGCCTGCCTTCTCACTGACGGCATCTTCACGGTGCCTTGCCATGTGCTGGGAGCAGTCAACAGGCTCTGTCACACATCTACCAGGACATTAATCTATTCATGGGGCATTCATGTGGAAGCCACACGACACATTCACCCATCAAAGGATCCACCCAAGATCCGCACATCGAGGACTAGGTTTCAGCAGATGCATAAAGCAAAGGGAAGCAAGCCATCGCTGTGGCCATGGTGTCTATCTTCCCCTAAGTCTGCAAAGACTTAGCAGCTTTGCTATAAAGACTACACTGCCAGCCACCATTCCGCGAAGCTTCTCATAGGCACTTCATCACAGCCATAGACCCAAAGCCACCTCTTCCTCCCTTTGCTGCTGTCTTTGGGAATACCAAGCATGGTGACTGCACATGGGGAAGGGCTCATGAGAAATAGCAGCTTCCCTCTGTAGTAAACAACCCCCCCTGTCGTCTCCAGCTTGGGTGATCAGGTCTGAGGGACACATCCTGTGTCACTGTACCAGTTGGAGTGGAAAACATCTCCTAAGCAAACGTGGAAGTGAGGAGCCCCACCCAGTAAGTGTCGCATGCAAGTCCCATGTTCTTTTAGCTAATGGGTGTGTGTGTGTGTGTGTGTGACTAACTTCAGACTACAGCTCTCACACCTAGTTTTCATGATGCAGAGTTTTTTTAATTAAAAACATTTTTATGTGCATGCATGCATGTGCCGTCTGTTTGCGCACCACATGCATGCAGGAGCCCTCGAAGGCCAGAAGAGAATGACGGATCCCAGTGATGACAAAGAAGCTAGGAAGGGAAGCAGAGCACCTTGTGTCTATACCCACTTTCCTGGGAGAAAGCAAAGCGTGTCCAAGTGCACGGCCACCTGTGGCGATTCCTAGCTCTACCACTTCCGACTGTGCCTCTGCGGACACATTGCCCTCCATATCTTGATATATAAACATCCCCATATGTTCATCTGTAACACGGAAGAGAGAAATAATGTCTACGGCAGAGGGATTTTCTGGGGGGGAAAAATCAAGATTCTGGTTGTAGTTTTAAAATTTTTTCAAAATGTATATAAGAAGGAGAGAAAAAATTGCTAAAGTAATAATGACTCCTCTGAGCTCTCACAAACTGGAGGGAGTCATTTGACTACCAATATGTAGATCATGAAAAAACACAGCCATGGGGTTGGGAGCCAGTCATGTGTGCTGGGCATTTGGGCAAATAGAAGACAAGAGGCTTTGTAACCTAGCCAGTAGCTGTCATGGGGCCATAAAGGTAGATGTGTGGATTGATGTGTGTCTTACTCAGGCTCAGTGCTGCTGTAATGAAACACTCTGACCAAGACAGCTTGGGGAGGAAAGAGTTTACTTGGTTTATGCTTCCGTATTAAAGGAAGTCAGGACAGAAACTCCAATAGGGCAGGAACTGGGAGGCAGGAGCTGAAGCAGAGGCCAAGGAGGGGTGCTGTTTACTCAACCTGTTTTCCTATAGACCCCAGGACCATCAGCCCAAGGGGGGCCCCCACTCACAATGTTCAATCCCCTCTCTGTCAATCACTAATTACAAAAATGCCCTATAGGCTTGCTCACAGCCCATTCTTATGCAGGCATTTTCTCAGTTGAGGCTCCCTCCTCTCCCGTGACTCTAGTTCGTGTCAAGTTGACATAAATCGAGCCACCACAATGATACAGGGCAGAGGCCCAGCTGGAGGCCACAGGCCCCTTTTTGGACCATTAATAAGTAACTGGGAACCAGATGATTTAGAGATGGTTGAGCATGGGGTAAGATGGTAAGAGCAATATCAGAAGGAAGATGGCTTTGTTTGGAAACGTTTAAGTGAACTACCGTCTGCGTGTGGTGCTTGCAGCTTACACGAAACAGAACACGAAAATCAGTCAAGTCCAGCGCCAGGTCCAACACGGAGACCTCTCGTCTTTCCTCCCTCTCCGCCTCCCTCAACCTTATCAGTCTATACCAGTGGTTCTCAACCTGCCCAACTTTGATATAGCTCCTCGTGTTGTATAATCCCCACCACCACATATATCATAGAATTATTTTTGTTGCTACGCCATCACTGTCATTTTATTCCTGATATGAATCAGAATGTGGTCAGCTGTACTTTCCAATGGTCTTTGGCAACCCTCGTGAAAGGGTTGTTTGACCCCCACAGGGCTCATGACCCACAGGTTGAGAATCACTGGTCTATCAGGAGCCATACATGTAGCTTCATTGACTTAAGGACCTCCAGGGTGACTGCGGGTCCTTCTCCGGCTGGCTCTACCTCCTACCTGATTCAAATCACTGACAACCACAGTGGTTTTCTGTTGACGTTGGGGGAACGATGCTTTTGAATCATTGTATTCATGTAATGAAGGTCAAGTGTCTAGTTTTGAGATCTTAGAGTTCTCCAAAAATGCATTGTCTTTAACAGATCACTATTTCCTGGGGTGTGTGTAGGGGGGGGTAACCACCCATTTCCTGGAGTTGGGGGAAGGGCAGCTATGATCCATTTGGCTTATGGGAGTGTGTGAATCCTTTCTTATTCTCTTGTATGAACGTGATAACTTCAAATGTGTCTGAAAAGTTCAGGCAAGATGTAAATTAATGGAGAAAAAGGTGACTATTTTTCCCTGTGAAATCTTCTTTTCCACCCTGCATCACTAAATCAAGGTTTTTCCTCCTTAGGCATAATCATGAGTATTTTAACTATTATGGCATAAAACAGAATGAAAGAAAGGTAACCATTTATTCTCTTTGGTTAAGACCACCGGATTTTTTTTTTCAATGAAAGAATAAAACTTCTTTTTTTAATTGTTTGTTTTTCAAGACAGGGTTTCTCTGTAGCTTGCGAGTCTGTTTTAGAACTAGCTCTTGTAGATCAGGCTGGCCTCGAACTCACAGAGATCCACCTACCTCTGCATCCCGAGTGCTGGGATTAGAGGCATGTGCTAGCACTGCGAGCAGAATGAAACTTCCTAATAAGTTAGGGTGTCACTTAAAGTTTGGATTATATGGGCATAGAGGCATATGCCAGGTACTTGGGAGGTAGAAGCAGGAGGCTTGCTTGAGTCTAAGACCTTGAGGCTTTCCTGGACTACAGAGCTTCAGCTAAAACAGCAACAGTAACAATGACAAACAAAGGCATCGCTGGAGAAAGTCAAGGCTGCTGTAGAGAAAGTCTGGGGGATGGAGCTTTGGGCTTTGGAGCCTGTCCTGGAACTTGTTCTTGTAGACCAGGCTGGCCTCGAACTCACAGAGATCCATCTGCCTCTGCCTCCAGAGTGCTGGGATTAAAGGTGTATACCACCACCGCCCGCCCAGCAGTGGGGACACTCTTTAGAGTTTATGAACGGCAGCAATTATGAGACCAGGGCAGTTCACAGCATTCCGAGGGTGGCTGTGAGTGTCTACACATTGGCTTAGACTTAAAATATATTCTTTTATATTTATGTCTCAAAGGTATTTACACTTCAGCACATGTTCTAGAAGTGTATATGCAAACACACAATTTACATAATTGAACCACTTGAGTTTAGCTTGAAATATTCTTCTAGAAAATGAACCTTACAAATTTTCTAGCACCATAGGCACAATCAGTACTGAAGCTAGTTGATGGCCTAATGCTGGGTTTTCCTTTTTCTTCTTCTTCTTCTTATTTTTTTTTAGAAATTCTTCTCTGGACAGCTGACACACAGGGATTCGTGGATCACAGGATGGGAGTTACTTCCTGCACTGCTGAAGATACCCACGGAACGCGGAGACCCAGGCTATGAGCGCTGAGTCACCAGTTCCCCACTTTTACTGAGTGCCAGGTGAGAGGGTGGCCCACTTGCCGGCTGCCCAGTTTTTCCGGATGAAGGGCCCTCTGCGCTCAACCTGCCCAGCTGCCCTGCAGAACTACTGTCCTTGCTATCTCCTCTTGCTGGATAGTTCTCTCTTTCCAACAAACCTAGAAGTGAGGTAGATAGAGCAAAACAGAAATGCATCTTAACGCTTGGGACAAGCAGTGGGAGCTGCCCTATGAGATCATCTCCTGTCCTGCCAGCACCAGATCCTACATCTCTTTGCTGTCGTCACCAACACATTGCCCTTGGCTCAGTTAGCTATCTTAGATTATTTGGGAAGCTGATTTTTTTTCATATATTTCATGGATTTTTTATCATTTGGACTTCTCGTTTTGTGAGTGCCCTGCTCCTGAGGTGCCTTGGTACGTATGTTGTTAGAGGGCACAGCAGACACCCCAGGCCTCTGACCAAGGACCGTGTGCCCTGCGGGAGCAGCCGTGGGTGTGGAACGGGAGTAGGAGAACGAGGAGACTCAAATAAAGCTCTCGCTCTCGACCGAAGTAAATAAAACCAGCTCTCCAGTGTGGTTTGGGTCAACACAGCTAGTGCTGCTGGCTGAAGGAGAAGGGCTGCTTCAATAGAAAGACAAGGCTGCGGTCAAATAAATGATGTCCCACTTGGCAGCATAACTCTCAGTCTTTCTGCAAATGGAGAGGGTTTAGCATTCTGCAGTCAGTGTAGCTGTGATGACAGGGTAAGCGCACCCTGAACAGATATACGCACATGAGCTGGAGGAGAGACAGTCACGCTGAATTCAACAGCCGTTTTGACTATTTGAGCCTGACAGTCCTTTGTTCTTAAACTAGGATTTAGTGTCAAATCCTGCAAAGCTTAGGGAACATTTTACATATATTTTATGCTTCTGTGTCGTCCATGAATGTGTGTGTCCTGCGTGTCTGTGTATGTGTCCGTGTGAGTGTGTCCGTGTGTCCGTGTGTGTGTGTGTGTGTGTGTGTGTGTGTGTGTGTATGCACGCACATGTACACACCGCACACATATGGGTGCCTGCAGAGGCCAGAAGAGGGTGTTACATTACCAGGCACTGGGAACTGAACTCAGATATCTGGAAGAGCAGTTAGTGTTCATAATTGCTAAGCCATCTCTCTAGGCCCCAGGTCACATTTTAAATAAAGCATCTGAAATCCAGAAACCCATTTCTGGACATTTGTGACCTTAGTTGTAGAACAATCACTCCCGTTATCCATAGAGGCTTCCCTGACATCCAACACCATTACCTCCTATGTCAAGCCTGTCGCTGGCATTATTTCTGTCTGCCGGTGTGCTTGCCACCCCAGCTGTTCAGGCTAAAGATGGCCATCGTCTCCTTCTCCCTTGTTCACCATACCCCATCAGCTGCTAAGTCCTAGAGGTTTTGTTTTTAGTTTTTTTAAATATAAATTTTAAATTACGCAGTAGTTGTAGGTTTAAAGCACGGAATCTATTCTCAGTTGGAGACTCCTCCCCAGGGTCTGTCCCTCGTGAGGAGACAACACTGATACATTACCATGAACCAAACATCACGTTTGGAGCAGAGGCCACTCTTCCTCACTCACAGCCCCTCCTTGACTCAGGACCCCAACTCCAGGGCACCTCATCCAATGGAACTGCCACACCCCCTAGTCTGCTGTTGCTGTGGCAGTGGGTAAGCCTTCCCTTGCTTGTGATGGTCTTGGCAGCATTGAGGAATTACTGGCCGGGCATTTTGTAGACTGGTACTTCGCTTATATTTCTGCTGACATTATGTTTTTTGGGGAGAACAATCACAGCTGGGAAGCTTCACATGCACGCTCAGACACACACTCACACGTACGTTCACACACATGCTCACACGCATGCTCACACCCACACCCATACACAGGCTCACACACATGCTCTCTCTCTCTCTCTCTCTCTCTCTCACACACACACACACACACACACACACACACACACACACAGAGATGTGAACCATATTACCAGGACTAGGAACTGTAAATAATACTTCTAAATGCGTGAGACTTTTCCTCACACCACTTCCCTGACATTTTAGATACCACATGTCCTATAACGTAACCCACTTTTTTTTTTTTTAATTAAGGTTTCCAGCTCAGGCTGTCCTCAAAATTCCTAGGTAGCTGGGAATGACCTTGAACTTCTCACCCTCCTGTTTCTGCTTTTGCCTGTCAAGGGGTATGTACCACCATGACTGATTTATGCAGTGTTAGGGGTTGAAGCAGGACTTCATGCATGCTAGGCAAGAATTCTACCACCCGAGCCAATACCACTCGTGTCTCATACTACCTAGGCATTCAGTACAGACCCCACAGGCTAAGGGATTAGCCCCATGAACCTGCTCCCACCCCGGACACTAGCCCCAACTACTGGACCCCTAACTATTCTGACTGGATGGCTGTAAGCTGAAGGGCTCCCCAGCCCCACCCCAGGTTTGGTAAGTCAAAGTGCACTCTGGGAAACACTTTGCCGGTGACTACTGGTGTCTTTCTTACAGGCTGCAGGTGAGCAGCCAGGTGAAGAGGCCTCCATGGCCATGCAGTCGGGAGCATCTCTTCCCTGATGCACGCACGGATGAGTTCACCAGCCTGGAACCTTTCAGAACGCTGTGGTTTAGGTTTTGTAATACAGACCTGTTGGGTTGTCTCTCCCAACACTCCCCCATGTTCCTCGGCCACCAGACCCACTCTGAAGCTGTCTAGGAGTCCAGAGGGCTCTCATTAGCATAAACTCAGGCTGAAAGGGGCTTCCAAAGGGTGACTTACAAAGCCTGCCACCCTGTCACTCGGGAAATTTCAAGGGTTTTCGGAACTCTATGTCAGGAACCGAGATCAAAGTCTTACTGTCTCTTTCCCTTCCTATCCCAACAAGACAGCAGACGTGAACCTTGACCCCTGACTTTGTTTTTCCAGGGCTCTCTGCGCTCACGCCCTGCTCCCTCTGGACTCAGCTTCAGGTTGGGAAAACGAGGTTAGGAAATTAAGAACAATGCCAAGGTTAAAAAGTAGTAACCTCAGATGAGAACAACAGGCTTCTCACTTCTACTTCTGAGTTTCTTGTATGCCAGGGCTCTAACTCTGATGGCCCTCAGGGCAAATTCAAACCTATTTTATTTTATAGATTTTATTTTTATTTGTGTGTGTATGTGGATTGTGACTGTGTGTGTCTGTCTGTCTCTGTGTGTCTGTGTGTATGCATGTCTGTCTGTCTGTCTCTGTGTGTCTGTGTGTGTGCATGGACGTCTATCTGTCTCTGTGTGTCTATGTGTGTGCATGTATGTATATCTGCCGCTATATGTCTGCGTGTATATGTGTCTGTGTCTGTGGGGGGGGGGTGCAGGTGTCCTTGGAGTCCAGAGTACAGCATCCTATGTGGAACTGGGGTTCTAGGCTGTGAGCAGCCTGGTGTGAGTGCTGGGAGCAAACTCAGATTCTCTAGAAGAGCAGCCATACTAGACACTGCTGAGCCCTCTTCTCTAGGCTCCCATCACCTATTTTATAAGGCTGCCGGCTAAGTGTGTCTTTCTTTTTCTTTCTTCCTTTTTATTTTATTTATTTATTTTGGTTTTTTTGAGACAGGGTTTCTCTGTGTAGCTTTGGAGCCTGTCCGAGAACACACTCTGTAGGCCCGGCTGGTCTCGAAGTTACAGAGATCCGCCTGCCTCTGCCTCCCAAGTGCTGGGATTAAAAGCATGCACCACCACTGCCCATCTTGCTAAGCATGTTTTTCATATGTTAAAGAGTTGAAGGGGGAAAAAAGGAGTATTTTATGACATAAAATCTAATGAAGTTAACATTTCAGTGTTCATGGAGGTTGCTAAACTCATGTGTGCTCACTTCTTACAGGTCGTCGCTGTCACGAAACATGATCAAGTAGTCGTGACAGACTACATGGCCCTCGAGACTTCAAGGACTGCATTTTCTAACTGACTCTCCACAGAAAGCATTTCCCAAGCTCTGCACTACAGCTGTTACTAATTGCACCGCCTCTTTTTTCTTACATGATAAAGAAAAGAGGCAACCCCAGTCCCTTAGAGTCTGTCAGTTTTGCACAGTTTTAGAAGTATGAAATAAGAGCCTCTAAAATACCTAAGGGGCGGAGCTTGAGGGGATTCTTCTGCACTCTCTGAGTGATGCAGATGTATGTATGCAGTGGAGGGGTTGGAGCTAGGAGAGAGAGAGAGAGAGAAAGAGAGAGAGAGAGAGAGAGAGAGAGAGAGAGAGAGAGAGAGAGAGAAACACAAACAGATTCCCCTGGACATTAGGAAGGGAATGGCATGGTAGCTCCTCCAGTCAATAGGATCAGACATGAAATGTCTATAATTAGGTATAAAACAAAACCAAAGGAGGAATCCGGGTGAGTGTGAAGGGTCAGGAGTCTTCAAAGTGCATGGCGGTCTCTCCCTACTCACCCAGCCAAGAGGCTCACAGAAGCCTGGCCTGAGTGTTTCCAAGTTCCAGCTGCTCCTGTGTGCTCTAGAGAAGGCCGCTTCTAGCTGGCGCCCTCACTCAACCATGACCCTTCATCATTCCGATCCACCAGTGACAAGGCTGGCCACTTGCCCAGCTCCAAAGCTGATCTCTGTTTATTTCTGACTCTAGGAAATGACAGAGATGTTCCATGATAACCGTATTCTGTGTCGTTATTTTAAGTATCTGATTTGTGCTGTCTATTTAGTACAGAAAATTACTCCACCCCCCCAGTATCTTTGATCAATCGCCACTCTCTTCCTCTTAAGTTCCTATCGAACATCCGCCAGTTCTTTCTCAGCCCCTCCTTTAGAGAGTACTTGGTCAAGAGGGAAAGAAGCTGGCATTGTTGAGCAAACAGGAAAATGCCATCTTCTTTGGAGAGGACAAGGCAACTGTCACAATCAGACAAAGGGCAAAGGAGGGGGTCACTTGAGGGGAGGCATATGAAGGCAGACCACATGCAAAAGGGCAGCAAATTCAAGACTGTGTGACCACACTGACCTAAAGAACACAGGAATGAACATCTTAGATTTTTTTCAATATGCCTGATTATAACAACGATCCTGGGAGATTAAGAATGAGCTGCATTTTTTTCAAGGCCAAAGAAATTAAATGACTCACTGAAGTTA
Source organism: Myodes glareolus (assembly GCF_982192425.1). NCBI lineage: Eukaryota > Metazoa > Chordata > Mammalia > Rodentia > Cricetidae > Myodes > Myodes glareolus. Next base: position 35,375,115 of record NC_142051.1, read on the forward strand.
CCTCTATGAAGTCTTAGCTCAGTACATGGGGTTCGTTACAGACTCAACATTTACCAGCAGCAGGAACTCAATAAAGAATTGTTGGGAAAATATTATTGGTCAAATGACAACCCTCAAACCTGCTGCCTGTAGCTATTTCCACTGCTAATGGATAAAATTGGCCAGTGCTACAACAGATTTATTCTGACTTCAAGATGCAATTTGCCTGTCTGTGACGGCCAGCTTGGGTGTTACCCAAGAACCCCTCTGCCACTGAGTGAAGGCTGTATGGAAAGAGTAAAGAGAGGGCCTAGCATCTTCTTTCTTAAGCTAATCCCAATGGGTTGGATCACATAAATCTTAAAAAGCAAATATGGACCCACACTTACAGAGGAGACTTTTTAGATTTGTTTATTTTATGTGTGAGTGGTTTGTGCAAATATGTCGCCCACAGAGGCCAGAAGAGGTCGTCAGATCCCCTAGTGCTGAACTTAGGGATTGTTAAGAATCACCTTGTGGGCGCTGGGAACTGAACCAAAGTTCTCTGCAAGAGCAATACGTACTCCTAACCACTGACCCTCTGTACAGGCCCAAGGAGATACTATGTTTTAAATTATCAAGTCTTAAGGCTGCATCCTAAGCCTAACAATAAGAGGAGAAGTGACAGATAAGGGTTCTGCAGGATTCTTTAGATCATCCTTTTGTTAGAAGTCACATATATAAAATACAGTATGACCATGCACAAAAAAGTCAAAGAAAAAGCAGCTAGCTGTACCTTTGTTGTTTCCTCCTAATAATAGTGCAACTTTTAATCATTTATGACTTATTTATACCTATTGACATATTGAAACAGTGATGCAAGCGGTCACAAGTTTTCTTGCATGGCTTTAATAAATACCCTTATCATGCCCCACAATGCTCCTCAAGGCATGGGACTCCAAATGGATGATGTCATGGGCTTAGCGAGTCTTTCATCAAAATTTCATTTTTCCATCTTTGCAATAATAGCTACTGTCAGGTAAGGCCATGTAACCTTCAGTTTTCCAGACATATTGGAGATAACAAGGCATGAAATTGCTTCACAAAAGAAATCATTTTTCTGATTCAATAAAAGATACTGGAGTTTGAGGAAGCCCATTCAATGCCTGATCTGAATGATAGGGAGCAAAGAAACTCTTTAATGTCAGTCAAACTAGTCTTTGACTGAGGTATGAGTTCTGAGAAAGGGTAAGAAAAGAACTCACTTCAAAAGAAAACCGAAAGAGTAGTTGGCCACAAAAGAAACTTCCTTATTTTTATTATTCCCAAGAAAATAGCATACTGACCCCAGATTTGGCCACCACGCCACCCAGCACTGAAAGGATAACTCGGTACATCAGGTTTATTATCTGCCAGGGGCAAACTTGTTCCTCAAGCAAAGCCACTGACTGGGTAGAAACAGCACATGCTGGGTGATGATTTCCAAAAAGACAACGAAAAAGTAACATTCTTGACAACACTGCTCAAATGTTTGATTTTGCTTGCTATTTATTTATTTATTTATTTATTTTTGCTTGCTTGCTTGCTTGTTTGTTTTCCCAAGACAGGCTTTCCTGTCTTCCACTGGCTTTAAACTCTCTATATAGCTGTGGATAAACTTGAACTCCTGAACGTCCTGCCCCTAGATCCTGAGTGCTGGGATTGCAGGCATGGGCCGACACAGTTGGTTTATACAGTAACAGACTTTGGGGTGTTGTTCATACTGAGCAAGCACTCTATCTACTTATCCACATCCCCAGCCTATAGTGCAATTTTGGGGGACCACTTCTGTTCAGGTTTCTTCTCACAACCCATTAAGGCAAGAAACAGAACTGTGTTTCTAAAAGTGAATAGATTCTTGGCGTGGGAGGTCCTTCTGTTTATCTGTTGCTTTTACTGGTTAATGAATAAAGAAACTGTCTTGGCCTGTGATAGGGCAGAGTAGAGCTAGGCAGGGGTAGGGGGTGGGGTTAAGTTAAATGCTGGGAGAAAAAAGGCAGAGTCAGTGAGAAGCCATGTAGCCGCCACCAGGACAGACCCCTGCACTGGAGCCCGCTGATACTTTGCAGGTGGGTCACAACCTCATGGTGATGCACAGATTAATGGAGATGGGTTAGTTTAGGATATAAGAGTTAGCCAGAAATACGCTCAAGCTATTGGCCAAACAGTACTGCAAATAATACAGGCTTTTTGTTTGTTTGTTTTTTGTTTTGTTTTGTGTGTGTGTGTGTGTGTGTGTGTGTGTGTGTGATTATTTTGGGAGTCTGGGTGGCTGGGAAACAAATAAGCAGCCTCCCCCAACAGATATTTTATACTTTCTCTAATAAATGTGTTCATAAAGATGTTTCTTCTCTTTGATTTGTACAGTGGAGACAAACTAGAATTGACAGCACAGTTTTCAAAACAATTAGACTAGAAGGAACCTGGTTCCAGATGTCATTGGCTCCTCACTAGTGCCCCTTGCTTCAAAGTTCAGTTAGAGCCAGAACCATCTGAAAATTTGTTGGAAATGAGAAATTTCAGCCCCCTCCTCAGAGCTAAGAAATCAGAATGAGCTTTTCTTACCCCCTGTGGTCTTGATGATTTTTATAAAAGGGTATATCCTGAGTGAGAGCAACAAGAAGCTTAAAAGGGATTAGTGGAGGGTCCGGGGAGGGGGGTAATAAACTGGATCAGCCTTGGCCACTGGTAGCTGGGCACTGATATGCCAAGTCTGGGTAGCCTAGCCACTTCCAGAAGGAAGCAGGCTCTAGATACATGCAGAATGAATAATACAGTATAATATCATATGTGCCAATATAAGGATAATGAAAGAGTGTGTGCCCAGATTCATAAATGTGCATGGCGTTATAGGAGTAAATAGAAGTTAACAGTGGTTATTTCTGGGTTAGATAAGGGATCCTCTTAATATCTTTCAAATGTTGTACCAATCGTATGTATCTCTGATATGTTTACTGCATTGGCGGGTCAGGACTTTTCCCTCCCTTCCTTTCAGAACTACTGGCCCATGGAGAATGCACATCTCAGGGGAGGGGTCCCGACACAAGCAACCAGCACTCCCTCTTCTCCAAGTAAGCGAGGGGTGGAGACTATCACAACCACTCTTGAAAACCACTGTCAGAAGCCAGCCAGGGTGAGCTGCAGAAGGTTGGGAATTATTTTCCCCAGGGACAGAGGTGACCTAGCATTTGCATGCTGCAGGGCGATCTCACAACTTATCAGTTCTTCCAGAACCTCAGGGTCGCTGGCCTGATCTGTTGGGTTCTAGAATTACCGAGTCTTGCTTCAAAACAAACTTCAGTTTCTGGAGGTCATTTTTTTTTTCTAATATTCCCCTGTCCCGCTAGCACACGGATGGCAAGAGGCATTCAGTGCTTCTGTCCCAGTTCAGACGGAGGAGAAATGATGCTATGAAGTGGTCCTCCTTCTCTGACAGTCTGATTATTGATTATCCGAGTGTCAGTTGGCTTCTGCCATAAATCCGGGTGACACGCGACAGCCACTGTGTGCTCTGGTGGTGAAACAGCAAACACAGGAACACGTCAGGGTGACCTAAGGCAGTCCCGGCCAAGACCACCTACACAGCGACAGCTGCTGCTGGGGGAAGCGATTTGACTGCTATTTGAGTCTGCTATAGCTTCACGGCTTTCAGATGTGCAGCTTAAGCATGGCAGCGCTGGTGTTTCCAGCAAGCTACAAGTCACTGCAAATTAACCCGTTATCTTTAGAAGACACTTGATGCCAACCTTGGAAACTCATCCCCCTGCACCACGCAGTTATCTCCCTTACGGGTTGTGAGCAATCACGAGGCAGCCCTCTGAAGTTGGCCTCTGTGTGGGTGGCAGGGAGTGAGCTGGGAAGGCGGTACTTGTTTTCTACCAGAGAACACAGGTCTGGTTTTGATGCATTCCCTAATGAACACCCAGGGTCCGTATGCTTGTATCTTTCCAGGCCTCAGACTTCTCACTAGCCCACCCACCCCAGCAAACAAGGTAGATAGTATCAGAGTTTCCTAAAATGCACCAAGACCAAAAACAGTTGAACAGAAGAGGTGGTGCCCAAGAGATTTCTCAATCATGCTGTTGTGATGGGGGCTATGGCTTTGGGTGGCTTTTGGGTTTTTTGTTCCTCCCAAGGCCTACCTGCCCTAGGCAATGCTTAGCAAGTGCTGGCTGAAATGAACAACACCTGTCTTCATGGCAGCTGCCCAAAAGGAAGAGGAATAATTTCAATATTTAAAAGAATTCAATATGAAAACCTGTGGGCTCTCCAGTTTAAATATATTCAAAATGCACAAGACATCATTATTCTTTTAATGAATAATTCCTCCACAAATTCCTCCACAGTTTAGAGGAATGTGTGGTTCTTTTCACTTGGAGGGATTTAGAATTTATATGGATGGCGGTTGGGCATGGGAGGCAGAGGCAGGTGGATTTCTGTGAGTTCGAGACTAGCCTGGTCTTCATAGTGAGGTTCAGGATAGCCTGGGCCACATAGAGAGACCACCTCAAAACAAACAAACAAACAAATTATAGGGATGGTTCCAGACTAAACAACCTCGCTCAGGGCCTTTAAGTTTGGGCAGACTGGGAAGCAAGTCCGCCAAGAGTGAGCCATTGCGTCTTCAGGACTAGGGGAACATCCTTGCCCGGCTTCACACCACACCTCCCAGATCTGCCTGTCATCCAAGAGAACAAGACGAAAAGCCACGCCAGGTGCCTGCATCCATTCATCCATCCATTGCATTTTTTTTTAAAGCAAATCAGAATGGTTTGAAATGGTGTGATGAGGGAGAGCTTGGCACAAGTGACATCCATGGCGGCTCTCCGTACTGGGGTGGGGAACAGGCAGGGAGAAAGAGCAGTCAGGCTGCGAGTCTGAGCTGAGCGGTCCACGGCTGAGCTTGAAGTAACATGTAGTCCCTAGCTGCGAGGACTTAGAACCGGTGAACACAGGCTATAGAGAATTAACATAAGGACTGCAATTTTCACCTTTAGGCGGAGTGTGTATGCATACCTGTATGTGTATCATACATGTGATCATACATGTGATGCATATGGAAGAAATATATTCTCAACATTATACTACATGGTGGGTAGATAAAATTAACCCAACGGCACAGTGGCTTTATTGTCACCAACAAATGAACTGTCTCTGCAAGTGACAGAGTGGGACTCATCCCATAGGGCTCTCGACCCACTAAGGTGAACTTCATCCCCAGAGAGTTAGCAGACAGCAAAATGATCAATTTTCTTTAAGTTTAGAAAGTCACTCTGACTCCGATATGGTTTAAATGCCCATGTTGCCCCAAACTTCATGCTGAAATTTAATCATCGACAGGGCAATTCCTTGAGGAAGTGATTTACACACAAGGACTCCATTCTTGTGAAGGGGACCAGTGCCCAGAACATCAACTTCAGAAAACTCCCTGGTCCTTCATCTGTCTCTCAATCGTCTGAGTTCACGGTGCTCACCCCACCTCTGCCATTGTGAGGATGCTGCATGAAAGGGTCAAACTCATCTGTAACTTGATCTTAGACTCCCAGCCTCCAGAGGAAAAAGAGAGACCTGTCTATGGTTTATCAGTCAGCTCAGCTAAGATATTTGCTATAAGTCGAACGGTGGGGGGTGGCACACGCCTTTAATCTCAGCACACGGGAGGCAGAGGCAGAGGCAGAGGCAGAGGCAGAGGCAGAGGCAGACAGATCTCTGTGAGTTCGAGGCCAGCCTGGTCTACAGAGCTAGTTCTGCAGATAGTTTAGGATAGCCAGGGCTACACGGAGAAACTCAGTCTCAAAAAGGTATTTGCCATGACAGCTACATAGAGCAAGGTAGCCAGCCAGCTACAATATCCTATTGTATCTTTTAGAAAGGCCAACATGTTTCACAGTCAGGGAAGATGGCAGTGAACAATCATCATGGTTTTCTTTAAACTGGAAGCCATTGATACAACACCAAAGAGCCAATGGATTTCTTAGTAACGATTCTGTAATGAACACAGATTTTAGAGTTGACTACCTGTGCTTAAGGTCACTTAACTATATTTAAGCTAAGTCTAGATATATGATTTTGGACATATAATTTAACTATATTATATGCTTTGTTTCCATCTAGAAAAGAAAAGGAACACACATCGAGAATAACAAATGGAACATTCGATAAGACTTTCAGACAGGCACTCGACACGCTGCAATTAATCAGAACACGGTTCCCGTCATCATGGATCTATACACAAAGCATGCCCATTTAACAAATGCTTACTATGCTAATCATAAATCCATCCTTCTTCAATATCCGGCCTCCATTTCCACCAGAGCAACACTGAAAACCGATCTTCTTGTATTACTGGATCCCACCCACCCTGATATGAACGAAACCAGGCACAGGGCAAATGCGGCCAAAGTCTTAGGTAAGCGGGTGAAATAATATTGGTAATGTTTAAAAACACTTTGAAAATAAGTCATGGAATGTGTGGTGTTCGTTGTGTTCCTTAAGGATCAAAAGGAAGAGAAAAGGGGATCCTAAACTTAGATACCCTTCTTTTTTCCATAGGATATAAAGGAAATGATCAGTAAAAGATATTGAAGATTCATTGAAACTAAATTGTAGTTTGCCATCATGAGAAGATAAAGCACCACTTTGGACCTATGGCTGCCCACACTCACTCGCCCCATCTAAAGCCAGACAGAGCCTGCTCACAGGATTCTTCCTACTAACATGCTTTAGAAACTAAGAGTGGGCTTTATGTAAAGACCACAGAAAGCAGTAAGACTTCGATGCCTTTTCTGATCTCACAAACGTTTGGCCCCTCAACAGCATACAAGGGAGGATGCTGAGTTTCCAGCAGGTTGCACGATTGCACTCTGAGGGTGAGGTCCTAAGGAGGAGGTGACCATCTGCCATATAGTCTGAATGTCCCCACCAGGACGTCACATTGACATTTAATGCTCAGTCTGAAGGATTAGGAGGTAGGGCCGCTAAGAGGAGACTGAGCCACAAGGACCCTGTCCTCCTGGGTGGATAAATCCACAGGCAGATGGCTTACTGAGAGCTGCTTACTCCAGTCACCATACCTCGGGGCACTGCAGAGTCCCTATCAGCAAGGGGGTTCTCACCATGTGTGCCCAACCCACCCCCAACTCCGGCTACCTCAACCTTCAGAACCATTTTTTTTAAACATTATTTTTAAAATAATTTATTTTTACTTTATGAGCATTGGTGTTTTGCCTACATGTATATCTGGGTTGGATCCCCAGGAACTGGACTTACAGACAGCTATGAGCTATCATGTGGATGTTGGGAATTGAACCCAGGTCCTCTGGTAGAGCAACCAGGGCTCTTTAACCACTGAGTCATCTCTCCAGATCCTAAGTGATTTTCTTTTTGATTTTTTTCAATACAGGGTTTCTTTGTGAAACAGTCCTGGAACTCTTTCTGCAGACCCCGGTGGCCTCGAACTCACAGAGATCCAGCTGCCTCTGCCTCCAAACTGCTGGGAATAAAGGCATGTGCCACCACCACCCAGTTCAATTTTTTAAAACATTTTTAAAAAATTTAAAAATAAATTACCCAACCTGTGATGCTCAGATATAAGCAGCAGAAAACAGATCAAGAGTAAGGCCAGTAGCGACTCCGTGAGTAAAGTGTTTGACACATAAGCAAACACGAAGACCTGAATTCGATCCCCAACTTCTCCATAAAAACCCAGGCACAGTGGCCCACTCCTCTCATTCCCGTGCTGGGAGGTGGAGCTAGGCCGGTCCCAGGGGCCTTGCTGGACTGCCACTTCAGTCAATATCTTCAGGTTCAGTGAGAGGACTCGTCTCAAAGAAGTGGAGAGGGATGGAGACACGGAACACTGATCTCCAGCTTCTGCACACGCACCACACACATACATGAACACATATGTGCACATACATACATGTATGTGCATAACCCCAAACAGACAAAGACAAAAGACCAAGAGTGGATATTTCAGACAGGGAGATGATCAGAGGAGGAGAAAGAATTGCAGTCAGGCAAAGAAGCAACACCAAGACTTGGAATTAACCAGAAGGGCCAGGTTCCCAATGCAGGCACCTGGCACAAACACCCAAGCCACACAGAAGGCATACTATTACCAGAGCAAGAGATTTGTAGGCAGAGAGATTCCACAGAGATCCTGTTCTTTGTGAGAAGAAACAAACAAACAAACAAACAATCTATCAACTGCTCTGAAATCAAATTCAATGGAAAAGTGTCTGCGGTATAAAAAGCACCCCACCCCTGTAAAGAACCTTACAGACAATGGGAACAGTCAGTCTGTATATTTCAATAAACCAAGCCTTTTCACTGCCTCAATTCTCTCTGTAATTTATACAATTTTCTCCCCTGGACATGTTTATCAAATCGTTTATCGTGACTCCCAGAGGAAGATAAAGGGATAATTTTATTTTAGAATAGCGTGTCCTATAGTGCTGAGAGCTGAAAAGTCCACAGTTATTACTTATGCTCAGCCATTCTCAATCAGAGCCAATTCTACCTCATCTTTGCCATCACTCCCTTTCTCCATGGCTCCGCATCTAATCAAAGAGTAGATCCTAACACCAGTTTCTCTTTATTGCTGCAAAAAAACACCCAACAAGAGCAATCCAAGAAGGAGAGGGCTTCTTGCTTTGGGCTAACAGTTCCAAGGTGTGGTTGATCATCGTGGGGAAAGTTACGGTAGGAGCTGGACGTAGCCGGTCATACTCTGCTGGGATGGACAGCTGCTGATGCCCAGCCCCCTTTCTTCTTTTCATTCTGTCCAAGAATCCAGCCCACGGAATGGTGCTGCCCACATTTAGAGAGTGTCTTCCTACCTCATTAACTGTACGTGCCCGTGGTTTGGTTCCATGGTGGGTCTGAATCCTGTCCTGTTGACAGTCGAGATTAATGAGTTAATACAAATACGTGTTAAGCAAAAAAAGATAAGGACAATTTAAAAACATGAAAATAACACCACTCTTATATAAAAGCAACAATAACTGGACTTTAATGTTTCCAAGATGGTGTCTAATCCTTAAGTTTCCAAATGGTTCAACATCTCTCTCTCTCTCTTTCACACACACACACACACAAACACACACACACTTTAGACAAACTGAATGTGAGTTTTCCTGAGTAAAGAGTGATTTGTAAGTTGGACAGCACCCAGAGGCAAAAAACGGTCCAGGGGAACTCTGCCCCACAGGATGAGGCGGGGAACAGTTACAGACGGAGAGTGGAATGGAGTCCAGAAACCCTGCGTTGCCTGGAGCCTGGCACTGCTTGTGCGGGCATGGCCCGATCAGCCCATAGCCTGTGACTGGCTGAAACTTAGCTGGTGTGGTTGGCTGAGGCCAATCTGTTTGTTACTAAATATACTCCAAAGTTTGACCTTCCAGTGTGTTTACCTGCTAAGTCGTGTTGCTGTTCTTTAAGAAGCGAGGTCTGCGTAGAAGGGCAGCCTCAACCCAGAGTTTCCTTTCATGGTTTTGTTTTACAGGTTGTTAAATCATGATTCACTCAGACAAGATTCATTAGCCACTAGCTAATGGGGCCTTCTTTCTTATTACATTCTTCTAGTATGTTTGCTACATTTAAAACGTTACATAGTTACTAATTTAACATGGACTGCAGACTCTTGTTTTCATTTAGTAAGTCAGAGGAAGGCAGAGTCCCACGGCTGAGAGCAGAACGCTGCTGGGTCCTCCACTGCTCAGGATCAGCAGAGCAACGGGGGAGGGGGGGGTAAATAGTGTAGCAGCCACAAGATGGGCTTCCCCTGCCCCCCAGAAGGCAGCTAGGCAAGAGTGCGTTAATATATAAAATGATTAAAGAAGTACTATTACAGAACTGGAGAATTCCCAGCAGGACGACAACGCAGATGGCAGTCCCAAGGGCTGTCAGCACATCTCAGGGTCACGGGGCTGTGGATCTTGCCTGATCCAGGCCTGGTTACAAACATCTGCCTTCCCAGAGGATTGCTGTGGGCGCTGTGCTCACATATCTACCGGCTCTCTTGCTTGTTCTCATTACAAATATAACCCAAGCCATAGATTACTTGGCAAATCTAATTAAATAAGCATCAACTGAACCACACAATCTCACCATGCAGAAATACCCGCCGTTCTGGTCAGGAAGGGACCTTCGGTTCTAAGTCAAAGATCTAAAGGGAGCTTCTTAAGTAGCAAGGGAAACTAGATGATCAGAAACTTTAAAAGAGGTCTGGGCTGTTGGTAAGGCGTGATACAGGAAATGAGCGATGTCACCCAAAACCTGATTTTGCTCCATCTCTCGGATCGGACTTTCTCGGTATCCATTCTCATCGTGGGTGTGTAACAGCCATTACCTACAGGCCCTAGGATTACAAGTGTCTTCCTCACACCAAAGAAGGAAAATCCATCTATAACCCAGCTGGTCCTGGTGAGGCTAGGGTAAATTATCTGGCTACCTTTGAATGCCTGGTGACAGAGGAACACACTGTATGAACACGCTTAGCCTTAGCCTCTCATTCAGGCACAGTTGGCCTTCCCTAAATATGGGTCCTTCAGAAACAGTGGGTCCTTCAGGAAGATGCAAGGAGGCGTGCGAGGGAGGTGACAGATGACATTCCATGGCCGCCCTCTATATTTGCTTTTCTCTGATAAGACCCTACCATTCATTACTAATTTTTGCAAACTTGGGGGAGAAGATATTTTCAACTCTTCAAGCACAGGCTGATGCCTTAGACTCGGCAGACACCGCAAGCATTTGTCGAGTCGTGTAGAAAATGATCGAAAAGATCTTAAAGGTAGAAAACCCAAACATATGAACGAGCCACTCCACCTGCACTAAAAACCACAATCTGTATTTGCACAAATGTTTGACACTTTCGGTTGGCTGTGCAAACATGGAGCCCTCGGTTGTTCAAATATTTATCATGTTTCCCTGCCTCTGCTTGTAACATGAGACAAAGAACCATGTCACCGTATGTCAAACTCCTAGAAACAGAGAGTCGAAGGGCGGTTACCAACAGTTGGTACTGGGGTAGAGTAGCTAGAAACAAAGAAACGCCAATCAAGGGTACAGAGAATCCTTGAGATAAGAGGAATAACCTTTGGGGAGGAATTACACAGGACTGCGGCTGTAATTAATAGCAGATATTTTTAAACTGCATGAAAAACAATGTTTGGGGTTAGAGAGATGGCTCAGAAGTTAAGGGTATTTGTTGAGCTGGGTATTATATCACGTTTTTTCTTTGGAACCACTAATCAACTAGCTCCCAAATTATGACACAGAGACTTATTAATTTTGAATGCTCTGCCTTAGCTTAGCTCTTTTCTGGTCACCTCTTTTAACTTAAATTAACCTGTTTCTCTTTATCTACCACTTGCAGTGGGGTTCGTTGCCTTTATTGCTTCTGTATATCTGACTTTCACTGCTTCTCACGTGTCTAGCTGGCTGGCATCTCCCTGGCTTCTTGTACTGGGCGTGTCCCTCATTCTCTCTGCCTCCTTCTCTTGTTCCTCTCTTCCTTCTCTCCAGCCTGGATTTCTCCTCCTATTTATTCTCTCTGCCTGCCAGTCCTGCCCATCCTTTCTCCTGGCTAGTATTGGCCATTCAGTTCTTTATTAGACCAATCGGGAACCTTAGGCAGGCAAGGTGCAACAGATGCAGCATAAAGAAAAGTAATACACCTTTAGACAGCTGAAGTCATATTCTGCAGCATAAACAAATGCAATACATCTTTGCTTGTTAATATTGCACAACAGGGCATGATGATGCACGCCTTTAATCCCAGCACTTGGGAGACAGAAGGAGGAGGGTCTCTCTGTGAGTTCAAGGCCAGCCTGGTCTACAGAGTGAGTTTCAGGAAAGCCATAGCTACGTAGTAATACCCTGTCTCATAGAACAACAACAACAAAAAAGTGCTTGTTGCTTTTCCAGAGATCAGAGACCAGAGTTTGTTCTCAACACCACCATAGTGGCTCACAAGCATCTGTCATCCCAGTTCCAGGGTATCCAATGCCCTCTTCTCTTCCGTGGGCACCAGGCACATACACACATGCTTTGTACATACTTACATGCAAGCAACACACCCATACACATACATGCAATTTAAAAAGGATAGCATGTAAATATTCTCCCACAAAGGATAAAGGGTTATGTCAATTACCTTGATCTAATCATCTCACCAGGTAACCACCCTACCCCATAAATATACACAGTTGTTGTCTCTATCAGTTCAGATTTTAGAAAAGGCATCATGACAATGCCAGCTTCTTAACGTTTCCTTAGAAAGTCTACAATCCACAGTACTTGAATCGGCTGGTTGAACTTGATACCACCCACTGATTTGATTTCTCATGGGGCTCTAAACTTTGTTTTACAGGTTTCAAGCATGTTGAGATGGCTTCTGTTCTGTTCTGTTCAGCTCTGGGTGTGGTATCTCCAGGTCTGCTGTTCAGAGGACATGACTTTTGATCCTGCTTAGCTTTTACTGAATTTTGGGGCTCAGAGTCCCATGTGATGGCATACACCTGTAATCCAGCACTGGGGAAACAAGCAGGAGGACCTGGAGTGAGAACAAGACCCTATCCCCAAGGCAAGCAAAGCAAAGCAAAATAAAACATGCCCCTGTCTCAGGGAAGTTTGTCAATAGATCAGTATCTGTTGAAAGTGGTTTTCAACTGCCTTTGATAAACATACCCTGATCTGTCAGCCTTGTTTCTACCTTTTGGCCTTAAAACTGAAAGGAAATTTATCAAAACCCATCTCCGGAGGCTGGAGAGATGGCTGAGTGGTTAAGAGCACTGATTGCTCTCCCAGAGGACCTGACTTCAATTCCCAAACCCACTTGGAGGCTCATAGGTATCTGGAACTCCAGCATCAGGGAATCTAATGCTGTCTTCTGACCCCCACAGGTACTAGACACACATGTCGTACACAGACATACACTCATATGCATAATAAAATAAATAAAAATTCATCTCTTGGCTTTGTTTTACTGCACAGGCTTGAATTGCCTTGGATTGTACCCTTCTTACATTATGTTGTCTCAAGACTGGTAATTCATGGCAATTGTCCCAGGCCTGGGATCTTTTTAAACACACGGAAATGTCTGGGCACTGTTGGCTATTTTTAACTCTGCCACTCTGCCACTCTTCAGTTCAGTCCAAAATCCTGGGGAGATGTCTCCCCTCTTCCAGATCCTTCCTGCCCAGGAAACGACGCTACAGGTGAGCGAGGACTGGCTCTGAGCTCAGCACGACTGCCCTTTCCTCACTGCATGCAACAGTTCCCCTGAAGCAGACGCACAGTGTTGGTGACAGAACTTGGGAGCTCTCAAGGCTGTGGCTTCTGTTGGCTCGTCTCGAGCTCATAGGTAGCTATCAGTCCCCATCTGCTGCTTCTCTCAGCTGTCTGCAGTCAGGTGGAAACCTGAGTCAGGTCCCGGATGGCTACATGGGGACTGATATACTGTTAGACTGATATACTGTTAGTTCTCGATGTGGGCAGCACAGCAGAATCATCTGGAGAGCTTTGAAACCACATGGGTTCTGGCTCAGCAGCGCGCAGGTACGTTTTTATACATTATTATTATTATTGTTATTATTATTATTATGTTTGTGAAGTGATTCATTTAACGTCATGACGTCAAGGTCCCAAGAGGCTACAGGAGGGAATTCCTTCTAAAAGTGAAATACAGTCTGCGGCTTATCTGCGCTGCAAGTCAATTCATCCCCTGCAGCAGAGGGTCTGCCACGCAGTCCAGGGGACATGCTTGGCGCTCCACAAACCACATCTGATCCATTCAGCAGCCCTGTGAAGCTGGCGCTTTTATTGTCCTCATTGAATAGATGCAAAAAAATGAATCCGGAAAATGTCAGGTAAGCCATCCAGGCACACACACACACACACACAGACACGCACACACACAAAAGGAGGGCGAAGTGTTCAGGCAGAACTCAAAGAAATACCTTTAGTTCTAGTACACATTTTGCCACATAACCCATGCTTCACCCTGATGAACATGTTTAGACGAGAATGTTTGGGCTCACCTCACAATTCGGGAGGTATTGGCATCCAACCTGGCCCCTCTATCTAGTTCCCACCAGCTCTTTGGCTATTGCTTTTGGTAGTTTTTAAATTATTTATGTGCATGAATGTTTTGCCAGCTTACTATGTCTTTGCACCACGCACACGCCTGGTGCCCATGGAGGGCAGAGAAAAACACAGAATCCTCTGGAATTCAAATTATGGATGACTGTGAGCCACCCTGTTGAAGCTGGGAATCGAACCTGAGGCCTCTGGAAGAGCAGCCGATGCTTTTAGCAATTGAGCCTTCTCTCTAGCCTGGCAATATTTTTTTATCTTAAAGGGTCTCTGTGAGGGGGGCCTGGATGCCCAAAAGCTAGCCTCAAGTCACTCCTGTGTGCACATTCCCTCTGTCCACTGACCTCCTAACCCACCTGCCCTCTCTGCCCTGCCGTTATCTCTAGTTTGTCTCCAGCTACCCTCAGATGGTCCAATGGTTACTCCCAGTTGTCTGTGAGTAACAGATGCCTGTTATTGCACCAATGAACCCATTTTTTTCCACGCTAGCTTCTACAAAGCTGTGTGTCTCTCACTGTGAGTATTAAGGGCTATGCCTGTTCTTTTAAACCTATACATTGGATTGCCCTATGGCTGCTGTTAAGCTTATTTCTATAAGTTTGGCCCATTATCTGAGGACTTCCACAAAACCTGAGGCCAAGATGTCAGGGGTTTTTATTTCTCTGAGAGTGGGTCTTACTCTATAGCCCAGGACAGCCTGGAACTCACTATGTAGCCCAGATTGACCTTAAACCCACAGCTATTCCCCTGCCTCAGCCTTCTGAGAACTAGGATCATAGGCACAAGCCACCACCCCATCACCATTTGCCTTAATGAGGTATCTTCCTGAGACTTCTACAACGTCTGAAAATTTATTAAAATGTTTCTAAGTCACTAATACTATTTTCTACTCTAGATGTTATTCAGTTGGACCTCAAACCAACAGGATTGACATTTTCCGGCAAAAGTCACGCGTCAGGCTGTGCCTCACTCACTCGACAACATTATTTTAAGGGGTCTCATGATTACTTGATTGAAATTAAGATTCATGCTGTTTCCCCAGTCAGGTTGCCATAATGAACCTTCCTTGGGAATCCTGACCAGCTCCTACTGATGGCTTCATTCTTTGCTAATTACTGCACTGCATTGAGAATCCATTATGAGCTACACATGAAATGTCAAAAACAAACTACAAAAAAAAAAATAGCTTCACCCTTTTCTATCACTGTTTCTGTCCTCCACAGCATCCCTGAACCTCCAGCAGTTGCTAGATGGTCATCTGGGATGTGAGCTGACAGAATTTTCCAAATATCTTTTTACCTAGGTGTGGCTTAAGTGTCTTTTTTTTCTTGAAAATTTTATGTAGATAATTGTAGCTTTAAAGTCAGCTCTAAGAAGCAACACAAAATGTTCCCGGGTGCTCTTTACCCATTTTCCTCCAGTGGTTTCCAGAACTGTATCTGGATGTGGACACTGGTACCATTCATCCATCTTGCTCACATTTCCTCAGTTTCAGTCATACTAACACGAGTGATCACACGTGAACACACATATACACCCACACACAGACAGAGAGACAGGCAGACGTGCATACATATATGCATACATATATGTATGTCTATGTATTTGTATATATATATATATATTTACTAATACTGATGTGAGTGATCACACACAGAGATAGGCAAACATGCATATACATACACATACACACACACATATATAAATATGTATCAGACAGGGTTTCACTATACAGTGCTGATTGTCCTGGAACTCGCTATGTAGACCAGGCGAGTCTCAGACGCAGAGAAATCGGCCTGCCTCTGCTTCCTGAGGGTTAGGATGAAAGTCGCACACCACCGGCTGCAGGCCAGACCTTACCGCACTGTGGAACCATGCCCTGGTCCGGACCCAGCAGTCCACTCTCACTGCCTCTTCGTTAATCTCTTTCACATTGGCTGGGCATGTCAGGGTAGACCTGAAATCCAAGAGGCAGAAGCAGGGGCAGGAGGATAAGGCCAGTCTGGGCTTTCCAGCAGGACCGTGTCTTAACAAACCGGAACAAAATGGGCCAGAACAGAACAACAGAAAACCTACAAAAACCAAAGGAATGATCATGGTTTGTTCTGCTGGTTTTGGTGTTGACATCAACTGTCAGAGACCAAAGGGGGAGGGAAACAAAGGGTTGAGAGGCCACACTTCTGCTGGACTGTTGGCCTTCTGAGCAATTCCTTAGACTGCAAATACCACTTTTCAAGTGGACTACTGTTTTCCCTAGACTAAGAAGTGCTTAGGTTTCTCTGTTTTATAAACCCTTCTGTAATTTCTTTGGAAGGCCGCTTAACAAACCGTGGAGAGGTTTTCTTTTTTTCTTCCAGATGTATACCAAAGGCAGTTTCTCTCCATTACAAGTGTTTCTAGGACATCTTTCCCTTGAGTGTTAAATGCCACAGCATCCACAGCTATCTGAATATAATAAAGTACCATTCTTCAGAGTTGACTAGCTGATAAACAAGACCGCATTCTACACCACTTTGGGAGCTACAGTGGCTACTTTGTTGCCCTTCTAATGACCACACGTTGTGGGTGACTACTCCAAGCGCTGACTTTGTTTGCGGGCAGACAGGAAGTGTAGCTTTATGGATCAGCCCGTATCTCTGTCACAACTTTCCAGCTCTTTTAGGGCAGGACAATTTAATGGCGGTGTGGATTATGTCACAAGGATTTGATATAAACAGGTGTTAGCTGCAGTTGGCTAAGTCTTGGTCTGAGGCAATCATGGTAACTCCATTTTCTCAAATGGTTAATAGATGGGTGTGTGATACAACCCCAGTGAATGGAATGTGGACCAGTCCCAATAGATGGCATCTGAGCCAATTCCAGCAGATGCCAGGCGGTCCAATCCCAGTGGATAGTGTGTGACCTAATCCTGGGGATAGAATGTGAGCCAGTCCCAGGGGATGCTGTGTGAGTCAGTCCTAGTGTATGAGCCGAGTCTCTGGGAAGGCTCCCAGGAAAGGTGACCTCTTTAAGGCTAGTAGAAGAGATAACCCTTCTCTGTCCCTTTGGGTATTATCAAATCTGGATGTGATAGCTGGGATTGCTGTGACCATCTTGCTTTGTCCTGCAGATGTGGCTACCAAACACAGAAAGGCAGAACCCTGAGAAACAAAGAGAGGTCAGAAACTTATATACTGTGCCTGGGGCCCACTTCACTTCTTAGGCAAACAAAAACACAACAAACAAACAAAATGTTCCTTAAGGCAATGGTTTAGCTGAAAAGCATCTTAATTACAACACCACCATCCCTGGTTCAGCACTTACCAATCCACGTCACAGGGGACAGATATCCAGCAAAATAGCATTTGTGGGGATGGCCAGCAACCTGAACCCCAAACTCCAGCAAAATTAGAATTCTTCCCACTGCAAACAAGTCAACGCCTTCTAAAATACCACACACACACACACACACACACACACACACTTTTTTTGCTCAAAAAATTAAATAACAAATACCAGTGCGAGAAGAATAATAGCAAACCTATACTTATTTAATATGAATAGAAAGCAAGATTGATAATTTTTCATTTCCCCCTAAATTGGCATGTTTCGTCTGCTCCTCTCCTTGCAGATTTCCCCCTCTTGCTTGGAGCCTCTCCCTGGCTGCCCCGCTAATGCGTGCTGCATGCAAATGTGCGGAGCCTCATCAGTCTTATTAGGCGCGGTTCCAACTGGCCACCCCACATGAACACAATTAAAAGTTAAACATCAATTAAAATTCACAGAATCCATTTAGCTTCCTGAAAAAAGCACTAAATAACTGAACACATTTGGGGCACAAATTAATCTCCATCGCTTTCCCTAGGACTCTTTAGTCATCAAACAGACTAGGCCTGGTTTAGATTTTTAATTCACTCAGTCCCCACTGAGGAGGTAATGAAAAACAAGGCCAGGACCCCGGTAAGAAGGAAGGGCCACGCGGACCGAGTGGTCTGTCGGTGATAGGGGTACCAAAGCACTACGATAGTGATTGTTTGGATAGGAAATGTTCCCCCGTAGGCTCACACATTGTTCTTTAGCTGGCAGCCATATTTTATGGGGTTCTAGAAACTTCTTCCTCATTGGAAGAAGTCGGTCTCTGAACGTTATGCCTGATCTTGATCCTTTCCTTGCTCTCCCATTTCCTGTCTGCATGGGGCAAGCAGCCTCTCCCTCCACACTCTCCCACCTCTGGGACGCACGGCCTCACCTCAGGCTCCAGATAAAGGAGCCGGCCATCCACAGGCCGAGAACTCTGAAATTCTGAACCAGAATGAACAATTCCCTCTGTAAACCGCTCTCACGGAGCTTTGGTCATGACTATGGAAGGTTAATGACTACAGAAAGAGGGTGAACCCTGTTATTCCTTTGGGACACTTTAAGAACTAACCATGCCCACTCCAGCTACTTCTGACCTCGTCGCCATCTTGGCTCCTTTTTCTTTTCCTGTCCGTCTCTTACCATGTACACATGTGTTTTTCCTCTCTCTCTATGTTTGTCTATGTCTCCCCTTCTTTAAGTAATAAATGTTTAGCTTTATGTATAGCCTTATGTTCATTTACTCTGCCGTCCACCGCATCCAGCCACCTGACTCTGCTGCTCGCCCGGGGACCCTGACTCCCCCGACCGCATGGCGCTGCCATCCTGGAGATCTTGCGGGAACCCACAGCCACTAGCAGCTGCTCTCCTAGCTGCCTGGGACATCCCAACATCATATTATTTTTAAAAAAGAACAATAAACCCTGCCTGGGATGATGTGTGTGTGTGCGTGCGTGCGTGCGTGCGTGTGTGCGTGTGTGTGTGTGTGTGTGTGTGTGTGTGTGTGTGTGTGTGTGCATCATCTCTTTTGGGAATTTGTGGTGTTGTGCTCCTCAGTTTCAAGGTTCAGTAGGCATTTCAAGTGGTGGAGATACATTCCAAAGAGAAAACATAATTTTCTTCCCAGCTCCGCCCCCTTCCCAGTCTTCTACTTCCACATATGTTCTCAATTCTACTCACAGCATCTCCCTGTTTTTCTCTATTTGGTTGGTTGGTTGGTTGGTTGGTTTGAATGCTTGCTTGTTTTCCTCTGTATCTCAGACCAATCCACCAACAACAGCCCAATCTTTTACAAACTAAGTATGATCTCTTTGCTCTCCCTAAAATCTTCTACTAGCTCCCCACTGCACTTTAAAAACTATTAATGTGTGTGTGTGTGTGTGTGTGTGTGAGAGAGAGAGAGAGAGAGAGAGAGAGAGAGAGAGAGAGGTGGCCAGAGGCCAGTGTCAGGCGTCTTTCTCAATTGCTTTCACATTCTATTTAGGCAAGGTCTCTCCCCTTCACCTAAAACCTGCCCCTTCGGCTAAACTACCTTGCCAGAGACTCCAGGCAGCAGCCTGTCTGCCACACTAGCACTGGGGTTACAGACACACACCACAATCAGCTTTTTATGAGGGTGCTGGGGATCTGACCTCGGGCCCTCAAGCTTGAAAGGCCAGCGCTTTATTGACTGAGCTATCTCCCACCATCACCCCCAACTGCACTATAGAACTAGAAACCAGAATCTGTTTCCTACTGTAAAAACAAAACAACCCCCCACAGTTTAGCAGCTGAACACGTCATAAATCTATCCTTCTACAGTTCTGGAGAGCGGTCTGAAATCAAAGAGCTGTCAGGGCTGTGTTCCTGACTGCAGTTCTCAGCCTTCCTAAGGCTGCGGCTCCTTAATGCAGTTCCTCAGGTTGTGGTGACCCCAATCATGAATTTATTTCATTGTTTTGCTATTGTTATGAATCATAATGTAAACATCCAACATACGGCCCCAAGGGGGTCGCGACCCACAGGTTGAGAACAACTGTTCTGGAGGCTTCCCAGGAGAACACATATCCTTATTTCTTGGCTTCTGGAGGCTGTCTGCATCTTTGGACTCATGACTACTCCTCACCTCCTCTGACTCTGACCCTCTTATAAGGTCTCCTCTGCACCTCGCCTCATCACGTCGGTGAGGCTTCTTTCACTGGGCAAGGTAACATTCTCAAAAGTTCTAGGGACACGGAGTGGAGTGGGGATAGCCAGGCAGTCAGAAAACCAAACCAACACCATGCAAAACTCGAACACTTCCTCACTGTGCCTTAGCTGGCATAGGTAGGGCTGGCTCGGCTCAGCCTTGAGGAGTCCCCGGCCCCAGCTCTCCCTCCGCTGACCTCCTCCTGCTACAGCCTCTGTCTGTTTCCCTGCGTCCTGACTGTTCATCGGTCTTCTAAGAACAACCTCCCTCCTGTAGCTCTCATGGGTGATCCATGACCTCGAGGACCACAGTCCTATTCTTCCTGTCATCTGAGGTCATCTCGCATCAGTGAGTGGACTCGGGGGCAGAGTCCAGCCTGCCCTGTTCCAGCATTGCTGGATCAATGATCAACTGTGGCCATTGCGTATTTGTTGGAGGAATAAACTGTCTGACGAATGCTTCCGATTTTCCAAAAGCACACCCCCACAAGTCGTTTGCTTTCCTAATCCATATGTTTATGTAAATATTCTTTAAAATGCCTGCATACAGGCATGTTCAGCCTGCATCAGTAGCCAGGATGACATTAAATGAGACGAAATGCATTAAAAACAACTAATAAAGCCTACAACAGAGTGAGGGGAGGGAAGGAGGTGGGATGGGGGGATAGAGCCGAGAAAATTATGGATCACATAATTACTATGTATGAAGACTTACAGGCATTAATTACAGACGATTCTAAACTCAATATGACTTTTAGTGGAAAAAAGCTTCCAACAAGCAGACCTTCACGCTGTAAGTGTTAAAGCAAAGAGGAAAATTGATTCTTAGACTCTCTCTGTGTGTGTCTCTGTCTGCCTGTGTGTGTGTGTGTGTGTGTGTGTGTATGTGTGTGTGTGCAGGTGCATGTACACGAGAGGGTATATGTATCTGTGTGTCTCTGTGGAGGTCAGAGGCTGACATTAGGTGTCTTCCTCTACCACTGTCTACTGTAGTAGAGACAGAGCCTCTCCCTGAACCTAGAGCTCATCCATTGGCTGGGCTGGCCAGCCAATGATCTCTAGGCCTCCGCTTGTCTCCACCTCCCTCCTGCTACCCCAGCGCTGAGGTTAAGGGTGTATGTCATTATTCTTGACCTTTTATGCTGGGATCCACACCCAAGAGCTCACAACTGTGTAGCAAGCTCTTTACCAACTAAGCCATCTCTTCAGTCCTTGGATATACTTTGAAAACGGACTCACAATTATTGTAGGTACGTATGGGCGATTATTCAAGATCTATATACAATGTATAATGACCAAGCGAGAGTGATGACATTTCTTTCCCCTCAGATATTTATCATTACTTTGAACATGGGAATGACCTTTGAACTCTTCTCTGTTGCGAGCTCTTTTATGAACTATGTAGAGGCTGATTGACAGTCCGGTCATGGTGCTGCAGAACCCTGGAACTTACTCTGCGATCGGTATTTGGTACCAAAATCCAACCCATCTCCCTCTGCCCTTCCTAGTCTCCTATACCTTATTCCATGTAAAACTTTCAGCATTCCCATATGAGAGCATGAAGTGTTATTCTGTGTGTGGTTTATTTCTCTTAACATAAAGCCCTCCAGTTCAATTGGATATAGAATAGACTTTATTTACAAACTATCCTGCATTACCCAGGACAGCCTATGAGCTAGAGGCTGGAGTGAGAGAGCTTTATGTAAAATACTCCCTTTAATATTCAAAGTCTTGCTATGGAACAGGCACTATTACCACAGAGTCATAGTTGAAATAACCTAACTTGCTCAAATTTATAGAGCGGATATGTGTAACCAGGAGGATTCACGACTTCAGGGCCTCAGTGTTACACCTACCAAAGACCCCACTCTACCCATTTTAATTCATTATTCTGGCTACAACTAAGAGTTTGTAAGGAAGCATCAGCCTGCTCTTCAGAGACATGGGGTTAATAGGCTGAAGGGCCCTGTGCTCCAGGAGATGCACATAACCCAAGAGCCAAAAATGAAGTTCAGTGTATTGTTGTGGAATCATCCTGTACATTGTGAATATATGTTACTCTCATTGGTAAATAAAGAACTGACTGGCCAGTAGCCAGGCAAGGTGGGAGAGCCGCACTGAGAGCCCTGGGAGAAAGAAGGGCAGAGTCAGCAGAGTTGCCATGAGAAACAGAGGAAGCAAGACATGTTGTAGGACAGGTAAAGCCATGAGTCACATGACAATACATAGATTAATAGAAATGGGTTAATTTAAGTTGTATGAGCTAGTTAATAATAAACCTGAGCTATCGGCCAAGTATTTGTAATCAATATTGAGTCTCTGTGTTAGTTATTTGGGAATTGGTGGGTGGGACAGAAACTTCTACCTACAGCGTATTACTACAGAACATGCTACTTATTCCTAATTATGACCATGCCCCAGGAATCTGGGCTTTATTTTTAGGTATCTGACTCTTCTACTTCATGTCCAGTGAGTGTAGACTTTGTCTCAGTTCCTCTGCTAGCTCTCTTCATAATTACTTCATTTCAAAACCAAAGACATATACTTTATTTCAAAAATAAAGATAAGCTACACCAACACTGTAAATACATCTAATCAAAAGTAGGTCTCCTTCCAATCCCATTCTAGATGTCCTTTACTACAAACAACAGTGGTCAACACAGGCATGCATGTGCACACACGCACACATGTGCACGTGGACAGGCACACACACAGAGGCTAGAGGGTTACTTCAGATAGTGGAATAAGACATCTGGATACCTGGAGACTTTTACAAGGTTTCTCAGAAATCCTAATTGGATCTCAAATGTGCTCCATGGCAACTGGAAGAACTTATGAAATATTTAAAGGAGGGGGAGGGCAAATCCACGGTCCTGGCTGCAGCAAGAGGGATTTCTGGAGCCATGGACAGGGTGAGGTCACCCAGCTATGAGAGAAGAGAGAGCACCGTCCTGTCCTAGGGAACTGGCAGAGGAAGCCCTGTCATGGGTGCTAGCATTCCTGCATGGACATCAGAGGACAGCCCCTTCCGACCTGTTTTTATCTGGAGACGTATATCCTTCCATTCTTGGTTTTCCATTCCCGTTACCCTACTCTAAAGTCTCATACGTGTGTGTCCTGCTATCTGGTGGCGTCTGCTATCCATTTAAAGACTGAGATTCGGCTGGTTTCATATATAAGGGCCCAGTTTTCTCCCCTCACTATCGGCCCATTTTCTTAAATCGGGATATGCAGCCACCTGCAGTCGGGCTGTGTCTGAGCAGCACAGTAAGCAGAGGACCGACATAGGCAAATGCTGTTTGCTAGCTGGCTTGTGCATCTACCCAGAGAAGAGCTAGCCCACCCCGCCTTTGACCCAGAAGAGAAACACGAGTGGTACACACCAACACCCACAGACTCATGCACACAAGAGAGAAACAAAGTTTATCACTGTGGGCCACCGAGGTCCGGGGGCTGTCATGCAGCGCATGATCCTATCATTCCCATCGAGGGATTCAACAGAACATTTGGATGTTAAAGAAACCTCCATCCATCGGACAGATGCATACATGAGTAACTATCTCCTCTAGTTACCTGCTGGCCTGTCTGTGTCGGTGTCTACCGTGTGCCAGGAAGCAAACGTTGATGGACAGCTCTCCTGGCAGCTTAGACAACACACCATGTGCTCTGAGGTTGTGGGTTACAGGCACCGGCCAAAGGCGCAAACCCTGACGGACAGCTCTCCTGGCAGCTAAGACGCCGCACCATATGCTCTGAGGTTGGAGGTCACCTGGAGC
This sequence comes from Myodes glareolus, assembly GCF_982192425.1. Classification (NCBI taxonomy): domain Eukaryota; kingdom Metazoa; phylum Chordata; class Mammalia; order Rodentia; family Cricetidae; genus Myodes; species Myodes glareolus. The sequence goes on from NC_142051.1 coordinate 35,398,988, forward strand.
TGGCCAAATCCAGCCAGCTGCCTGTTTTCACATGATCTATGATCAAAGATGCTTTTTTTTAAATGACGGGAAGAAAAAGAGGACCATTTCACGGGATGTGAAAATTACATGAAATTCAAATTTCAGTGCCTACAATGAAATCTTATTGCCATGTAGCTTCCCCCACTCATTTACATATTGTCTACGGCCGTTTTTATATCGCAGCTGCTGGGATGAATATCTGCATCCGAAACCACACGTCCACAGAGCCTAAAGTATGTACGTCTTGACTGTCGCTATGGTTTGGGTAAGCGTCTCACCAAGGTCTGCGTGTTAAGGGTTTGGCCCCAGTCCCTGGCACTTTTGGGAGGAGGTGAATCCTTAAGAGGTAGAACCCAAGCCGAAAATGATTTTGGTCACATAAGGCATGCCCCTGAGAGGAACAATGGGACCCTGCCCCATCTCTTCCCCCTCTGTTCCCTAGATCCCTTGAAGGGAGCAGGTGGCTGCCCTAGGTATTCCTGTCAGAATGTTCTTTTGGTCTTCCAAGTCCAGGAAGCCCAACCAGTCATGCATGGAAACTTACAAAATCAGGCATTGTAGAAGTCTTTTCTTATTTGAAAATCTTAGGCATTTGGTTGGCACGGTGGGAAATCAATACACCTGTTATAGGAAAAACTCCCTGGCCCTTGACTAGGAAACCTGCCTCTGTCTCCATCATAACTGGCAAAGTGTTTGAGTCCAGGCTGAGAACATGGTGAGTCTAGACTAAGTAGAGTTTTCCAGGTCGTTTATCTCATTCACCCGAACCATGGAAAGCTAAAATCTGAGCAAACAAACACTGGGGAGAGCAAGGCTCTCTCACACCCTCTCAGAAAAAAACAGGGCACTTGGACTTTAAAGTAAGTTAAAGGTTTTAAAAGGAAGAAAGGAAGGGAGGAAGGGAGGGAGGGAGGGAGAAAGGAAGGAAAGGAGGGAGAGAGGGAGGGAGAGAAGAAGGGAGAGAGGAAGGAAGGGAGGGAGGAAGGAAGGAAGGAAGGAAGGAAGGAAGGAAGGAAGGAAGGAAGGAAGGAAGAAAGGTTGGTTACAGGTAAGTTACCATTCACACTTAATGGCTACTGTGCAGTTTCCAGGAGGCTAGCCTCACTAAGCATTGTCACCACTGAAACAGAAGCATCAAGCTGTAAGCAAGAATAGGACCAAATGGGGTGTACAGGAAATGGCCGGGAGCATGCCAGCATCCCGCCTGGGAAATGCAAGCAGTAGTCAGGGCTCCGTATGAACGAGGCATTCAATGGCCAAGTCAAGTCTCCCAGGGCACATCAGGCATCCCTGAAAGAAAGTGGCATCCCCTTCAGTAGGATCAGGTGGTGGCTATACTGTGCTCTTGCAGTCTGCCAGGGAGAGGTAGGGATCATCTTATGACAGTTGGGGCTCATTTTAGAAGGCAAAGTATGTGTCCTCTTGGTCAATAAAGGACAATGCTATTCCTCTGCCAGGGGCCATTGGTAGCATTTCATTTATAGCATGTTCTAGTAATGTCACCTGGAGATGACCTTGAGAAACAACTAACTTTTGTCAATTAGTCCAATTCTAAAGCCTGTCTTGGCAAGCACTGCTCGGCCAGCTCAGCCTGCTCTAATGGAAACCCCCTTTCCACAGGCTGATTTCTCCTCTGATTAATGCTGCAGAAAAGGGGGGACCGTAGAGCTGATTACTACAGTGTCTCAGACCACTTCCTGTGGCTTGCTGGTCAAGATGTAGGCCCCTCAGCTTCTTCTCCAGCACCATATCTGCCACCATGCCATGATGACAATGGACTAAACCTCTGAAAATGTACACTTCTCCAATTAAATAGTTTTCTTTTATAAGAGTTGCCCTGATCACAGTGTCTCTTCACAGCAATAGAAGCCCTAACTAAGAGAAACACCCAAGTAGCTTTTTCTCCCCTTCTTCCAGATTCACCAGTATGTACAGAGTCTGATGACCTGTGACGGCTGCCCTCCCTTTGTGGAGTATGCAGGGAACTATAGTTAACCAGAGTTTTCTCAATACAAAAAAAAAAAAAGAAAGAAAGAAAAAGAAAAGAAAAGAAAAGAAAAGAAAAGAAAAGAAAAGAAAAGAAAAGAAAAGAAAAAAAGATTGGCTTGGTAGTACCCACCCCAACACTTGGGAAGCAGAGTCAGGCAGATCTCTGTGAGTTCAAGGTCAACTTAGTCTACAAATTGAGTTCCAGGAAAGCCATGACAGTTAACACAGAGAAACCCTGTTTAGAAAAACAAACAAACAAAAAATAAAACTAGTTTTAAAATTATAATTTAGTCTTTCCCCAGAGAAAGAATGCAAGTATTTGAATAGATACTAATAAGTCACTATTGCAATATTGTGTGTGTGTGTGTGTGTGTGTGTGTGTGTGTGTTCTCTGTTTATGTGGGTCTTCTCCTGGGAGTCAAATCACAATGTCTGCATCTTCCATGTTCTGGCTTACCTGTCTGCAATAAATTCACACAGATACGAGCCAGCCTGGAGTCCTTTAGGCAAGCGGGTTGAGCAGTCAGGAAGCAGTTTTCAGGGCCACGGTCATGGTGAAGGCACTTGCCCACATGGAAGCCTTCTCAGCCATTTTGGACAGCTCCGATCCCTTCCTCTGCCTCTTATCAGCTAAGCTTCTGTAAACCGCACCTCACTGTGGTGCCCAGCAGGGATTACTAACTGTCATGTAGCTTTTATCTTTCCGCCTCCCCACCAGCAGGGAGGAGAGCTCAAAATGTGTCAGAATTACACACCAAAAGCAAAGGATTCCCAAGGGGCAAATCCCTGTCTCCAGAGCACCAAGACCATCCTACACAAAACAGAAAACATGAATCTCGGGCTCTCCTGAAATTTCTCTTGCTTTTTTTTTTTTCTGGGTTGAAAATATAAAAATGATATCTGCCAACTGCCGGATCTGACCATGAGAGAAAATCAAATAGTAAATAAAAGAAAATGAAAACCGAATCAGGAAATGCAGCCGAGTGAGGGAAACACACACACACACACACACACACACACACACACACTGCATATGCACACACATCATGCACTCACACACACATATATGCACACACAGACGCAGGTGCATGCACATAAACAATCACACACAGCGCTGCCACCCTTCCTGAGTTTCTGAGACAGACATGATTGTTTTGGGGGAGCAGTTCCAAACAGGGCAGGAATTCCTGGAAGTTCAACTAAGGAGAGGACAGCTTCATTGCCCGGGGTCATCCAACACTGCTTCTATTTCTAGGCATGTGTATACACAGACACTCACAAACAGTCCCGGTGACCCGTGGCGGCAGCTGCTGCCCAGGTGGCCAGTCCTTAGCTTACTTTCCCAGGTCTGATTTCTTTTCCAGTCTCCTCTGAGACCAACAGAATGACTGGCACAATTAAACAAAAGGCTGTTTTTTATTGGGCAGCAGAGTGGTCCAAATCCCCTGAACCGCCTTTCCAGGCGTACAAGTTTTAAAACCTTTGAATGCCTTTGCCGTCCCTAAGGTTAAGTCCACAGTTTCCCAAGCTGGCCTACGAGCAGGATGGACCACTTCCCTTAATAGTCCAAAAAGGGATGTTGGAGAATGAAAGACAGAGCTACCGAGAATCCTGTGACAGCAGCCATAAGCCAGGACGGAGAGACCAGACTGTTGATCGTTCATCAAGTGCCCAGTTAGGCAGCCGCAGTGCTTTTCACTCTGCTCCTCTGCTGTCCCTCTCCTCTGGCCACACTTTCAATCTTTGGAAACAGGAGAGGGCATGCCCTTCTGATGCTCCTCCCTCCCACAGCACGTCCAGAGTCCCCGTCACACCCGCCGTGTCTTGTTCTGTGACTGCGGCTTCCAGCTTCAGGTGCGCAAAGTCCCACTCGGCAAATAAACTCCCAGGCGTTGTTCACTGGCAGCCAGACCCTCGGACCCGCTGCGTTGGTCAGGTATGACCCAGCCCTGGATCTGGCAACTTCAGCACCACTTTTAGATGCTCTTCTGAAGGCCCCTGACCTGGGTCTGCCACACGGGACTAAGGCTGCTCTCGGTGCTCAGAGAGTGTCTGTCGCCAAGGCAGAGACTATAATGTGTTTACCCAGGGACAGTGGAGGGTGAGACATACAGGCGCGTGCACACGCACACACACCAGGTTCCAGACCCTCCTCAGAAACTTTGAGCTCAGACTTCAGAATTCTTCATTTGAAATGGGCAGTATTATGCCATATTGCTGGGGTAAGGGGGGCTGGGATCACGCCCTATAACCCACCACACTGCCATTTCTTCATCAGAAATGTGTGAATATTTGTACCTAGGAACTAAACAAGGCCTTGAAACCATCTCACATCCCTTCAGGTCAGGCCCTGCAAGCCCTTTCATTCAGATCAGGTCAGAATTTCTATCAACGTGGAGAATAAACTTCTCTTTGGATTTGAGAATTGCCGAAAGTTGAACCGTGGATGGGTAACAATGAACATTACCTAGACATGATGCCCCAGGCAGGGTTCCAGGTTTATATTACATCATGCAGAGCACAGTGTACATCCTAGGTCTGCCACATTCATACATACATGTGTAATACATATAGCATGTGCGAAATCTCAGTCCTCAAAACAATCCCACAATGCATCACTGCCATCTCTAGATAAGGAAATAAGGCACAGAGTATTCAATGACCATATGGAGTAGAGACAGCAGAGCTTAAACCCAATGACAAAATAGATGAACTGTGAACGTGTGTGTGAACATGTACCCAGAGAGAGGCGGGTAAATGCAGCTGGGCACACATTTGCTAAGGTGGCCTTGTCAGTCCTGCAGAACTGCCTGACTCCGCGCCTCCTTTCCAGCATGGCTTCTGATAGCCTTGGTGTCTACAGACAGAACACTAAGGTGGGGGCTTCCTGCCCAGCCTCAGGCAGCTCGGAGAGGGCCAGGTTCAGACCGAAATCATGGCCACCACAATCCCCTGGGGAGTTGGGACCAGGAAACACAGTCATTCTCGTCCAGGGTCCCTGGACTATAAAATGTAAACGAGGCCCAGAGAGAATTCTAGGACAGCCACACGTCTCCAACAGTTGCGGGGGAGAGCAAAATCAGAACACCGAGCGCTGGCACCCAAGGAACATGAGGGCAGCAGAGAGAGAACAGCACACTGGCCTTCAACCCATTAGTGATGGGAACTGAAGCGGAACAAAAATTAATTTTACATGAGCTGCTTGAGTTGAACTTCAACAAATTCGTATCACGAAACCGAACTATGGTGAAGAGCCATCAGTATAAACACTGAAGATAGGACTAACGTCTCTGTGTGTACAGCCAGTCATTCCAACACACTTTCAAGACGGCCACCCAGGCTCCTGGCTGTGCTCCGCAGATTAACATGATATCTTGCCCTTCTGCTCCAAGCCAAGGTTATCTAACGAGGGCTGCCTTTGGCAGAAGGCACTTTGCAGGTCAGTGAATGCATCTGGACGTCAAGAGTGAACAGAGTCCTACAGAGGGGATTTTTGCAGCAGGACGCAGGACAAGCTGTCTGTGGCCCTCCGGTGGGAACACGGAGGACCGGGAAGGGGAGGGTCACTCACCTTTATCCCGTCTTTTCTCATTAGCATCATCCCTCCTTCCCTCAGGACACTAACACGCCTCGTTCAGTCCACTCTTCTCGGCTCTCTTGGAGTCACAGACGGCCATGTATGATGGTTCTGGTGAAAAGGGAAACCCAAACAAAAGTCTTTCTTATCATTGCTTAGTGAAAGAAAAATGCAGTTGATAAGGAAAACCCTTCCCACATCCTTCAACACAGACCTGATGACTGGGCCTTAAGCCGCCTGGTATCGCCATGGTAACAGAAGCCAGCATGTTGAGTAGCTCTGATGAGGACGTGAACTAGACTACGTCTAGATTCGGTATTGTGTTAGACCAGTGCTGTTCTTGGGTTTTTTTTTTTCTGTTATTTGCAACCAAACACTCCTAACGGAGTGTCCGGAACAGAAGGTTATACTTGGAAGTCTGAACCTTAGGCAATGTCACCATAGAGACCGAGAACCATCTACAGTTAGTGATGTGTTCACGTCCCAGGAAGCAACCAGTCTGCCAGACGGTGCCCAGAATATGGATAGTCATGGAATGCCAAACCGTTATGGTTGTTCCAGCACCTGCTCACCATCTTTGTTTTCACCAGCCGAATCCTGAATTTATTCTCACATGGTCTCCACATGTCCTTTCCCAGCCTTACAGTATGCCCCATTTCAGACACGGGGGCCAAGACCAGTGAAAGACGGAAAGTTAACCTAAGCCCCGCCCGCCCACTGTGTAGACAGCTCAGCTGGTTCTAGCCCCACTCAAGAGGCAGGAGATTCCCATTGGGAACACAGATTGGCAAGAGAATGACAGACCTTAGGGTGTGTTCAATTATATTATCAGCACCTTCAGGCCTCTTTGGCCCTCTGTTAAGCCTTTACTTGTAAACAGTGAAACTTTAGTATATACATACATACATACATATGTGTATACATATGTACACATACTTATTGTGCTTTGTGGTGGATGTACATGTCATGTGGGTTAGTTCAGTCAGGGCTACTATTGCTATGAGGAAACACCAAAAGCAACTTGGGGAGGAAAGGGTTTATTTGGTTTATATATCACAGTCCATTGAGGGAAGCCAAGGCAGGAACTCAAACTGGCCTGGAACCTGGCGCCAGGATTCTGGCGGCAGGAGCTGATGCGAGAGCCAGGGATGCAGCTGCCTACTGTCTTGCTCATCATGGCGTGCCCAGCCTGCTTCCGTGTAGCACCCAGGGCCACCTGCCCAGTGATGGCATCACCCACCATGGGCTGGACCCTTCCCCATCGATCACTATTTTTAAAAATGCCCTACAGGTTTGCCTACAGTCCAGTCTCACAGAGGCAGTTTTTCAAATTGAAGTTCCCTCCGCTTAGATGTTGGGAGCTCTGAGCCTCCCAGATCCTGAATTTCCGGAAACAAATCGTAATGCTTGCAGCTGCGCTGAGCACAAGGCCCTCAGGAGTTCCTGATGGCAGGAGAGTGGTTTCTGGTGGGTTTGACTGGGGCGTGGCTAGCAGTTAAGGATCGATATATAAGCAGCTCTGGTACACAATAAAGGGGACATTCCTGTTTCAAGGATGACCCGTGTCTCTGTCTGTGTGTCTTTGTGTGTTTCAATCTCCAGCCCCTTGCCCAGTTCACGAACTGTATGGTAGCGCACAGAGCACAGACGGGTGTGGTGCGCTACATATAGCTTTGTGAAGTTGACATAAAACTAACTAGCACATGGGTATATAAAGGTGTGTGTGCGATTGCAGGTGCTATGTATGTGTGTGTATGTGTGCACGCGTGTATGTGTGTAGAGGTCAAAGGTCAAGGTTAGATGTCTTCTTTAATCACTCTCTATCTTTATTTTTGAAAAAGACTGTGCATGCATATATGTATGTGTGTATGTGCATATGTGTATGTATGTATGTGTATGTATGAATGTACATGTGTGTATAAGCATGTTGTGTATTTGTGTATGTATATATGTGGATGTGTATGTATGTGTTAGTGTGTATGTGTTTGTATGTGTGTATGTGTGTATGTGTGAGGGTGTATGTGTGAATGGGTGTGTATAATATATGTATATGTATATGTGTTTGTGTATATGAGTGTATGTATATGTATGTGTATATATGGGTGTTTATGTGTGTGTATCCATGTGTGTATATGTCTGTGTGTGAATGTGTAAGTGTGAATGTGTGTGTATGTATCTCTGTGTGTGAGAGTGCATATGTGTGTATATGAGAGTGTGTATGTGTGTGAGTGCATATGTGTGTATGTGTGTGTGAGAGTGTGTGTGTGTGCAAGTCCTGAAGGAAGAGGCTGTCAGGCCCCTGGTGCTGGAGCTAACCTGTGGTTGTGAGAAGCCTGCTGTGGGTGCTGGGGAATGAACCCGAGTCCTCTACAGGACCAGCAGGTTCTCTGGAGCCCTGAGCTCTCTCCCCAGGCCCCACATTGATTTTCAACACAGGGTTTTCTCACCAAACCCGAAGCTTGTGGGTTTGGCTAGGCCGGCTGCCCAGTGAGCTTCAGGGACCTGCCTGTCTCCAGCTGGTTCCAGGGCCGGGGTTGCAGGCTATTATTATTTTTTAAAGAAGACAGAATGAGTAAGAGTCCCCATGTTACAGTTTAGATCTCGTTGCGAGCAGGGTCCATTTAGAAGCTATAAATGCTTCATGAAGGTCTAATATAAAATTACATAGATTAGCAAGGGAGCGTTGTTAGGTCATCTATCAACGCGTGTGTGACTTTCTTTCCAGTAGCAACTAAGAGCCACCGAGAGAGTACAAACATGAGGCTGCCATGACCAGATCTTTTATTTAGAGAGATCACAGGGCTGCACTGTGGGAAGGCACACTGTAAGGCAGCACAAGGCCAGTGCCACTGGTAAGAAATGATGCAGGCCCAGATTAAAGCCGTGGCAGAAGGCAGATTGGCAAGTCTTTAGGAGGCTTTAGCAAAAGGGTTTAGTGACAGATTGGATCTAAAGGGTGAAAGATCCAGGGATTAAAGTGACTCCCAGATCTGATGGGCGGTTCGCGGTGCTGCCCACTGAAGCAGACAATGCCAGAGGGTCAGGAGAACGAAGGGGCTGGGGACAGCAGGTGACCCTGCACCCTATGGGTCAGTTCCTGGAGGGGATCACCAGACAGTGGGTCAGGCATCGGATCTGACCAGGAACTCCCCTGAACGCAAGTAGGAGCGGAAGTCACAGGCTTTTCTGACATCATCCAGTGAAAACGCACGCAGTGAAAAGATGCACAGGCAGAACTCCATGGAACCCCAGAATCGGGGATGGTACAAGCAGCGGCGTCCATGAAGGAGACAATGAAGCGGCCAGAGAAACAGGAGGAGAGCCACGAAGGAGGTGCTATCGCAGTTTAGTATGAACTGTCTCCCCCAAATTGTGCATATTGAGTCCTTGTTCCCTCAGCAAGTGGTGCTATACTTGGGGGCAGGTTCTGGAAACTCAAAGCAGGCAGGACCTAGTGGGAGGAAGGAGGTCACCCCTTGGAGGTTACATCTCATCCCCTAATCTCGTCCACATGCTCCACTTCCCGTCTGAGATGAGCGCACACTCTCTGCACGCATTCCCACACTTTAACCGCTAGCCCAGGTCCAAGGACTGTGGACTGAAATCTCTGCGCCCATGCGCCAAAACGAACCTTTAGGTGGTTTGTGTCGGGGATTTGGTCATAACTACTCGACAGTAAGCAGTACAAGCTGGGCAGGAGAGCAGGGTGGGAAAGCCAACCAGGAGCGCCATCAGGACTGAGTGTTGACACCCTCATTGTCACAGAGTTCTGCTCATATGACCCTTGGCATCACTGACCAAGGAGTGGTTAGGACCGCTGAGAAGGACAGAGGTCACTATGGGCTTGAGCTCCTAGAAGGAGAGATGAGCCAGACCTGTGAGTCAAGGGTGTCATCTGTCCCCATGTCACAACTGAGGTCTCAAGCCGTAAAGTCTTTGCCTCCAGCCTGTGGTAGAAGCTGTAATAGGTGAGATATTCCTTGTAGGATATCTCCTTGTAGATATTCCTTGTAGGAAATATTGGGACGCCAGCCTCTCCTGTCTTGCTGCTCCTGGCCACCAAGGGGTGAGCACCTTTGCGCCAACCTGATGTCACCTCTCCAGAGGTCCCCAAACCACAGACCCAAACGACCACGCGTGGAAACCTCTCAGACTATGAACTCGGATTGCTTTTTCTCAGTTGTTCTGCGGCAGCCCCAGAAAATGGAGTCACCGACACTGCCTGCCGTGGGGATCAGGAAGCAGGCGGAGCAGAGGGAAGCAGAGCAGAGGGTCAGAGAAGGCATCCACACCGATGAGAGTCTTTTATGCTATGGCTGGTTCCAGTCAGTATGTCTTACTTAGAAATATAAATTCCCAAAATATATCAAACGGGGTGTGGGGGGGAGCGTAAGACCTACAAAAGTCTGCATTACCTGACGGGATGAAATATGTGCTTGCTGGAGATATAAGGGGTGGTGTGGGAACTCACGGGGAGGGAAGATTAATTTGGCTGGGCTGAAGCTCTGCTTCCAGGAGGGAGGGGGCAGCTAGCAGCGCTGGCTCTTTAAGGGCTGGAAGGCTTTCATAGCGAGGGGAAGAGTGCACTCTAGCTGAAGGAAGAGAGCCAGCAAAAGGAAAAGCAAAAGGAGCGTTAGGAAAGTGGGGACAGTCTGGCTTCTGCCCCAACCCTGTAGGTTAACCCTTGTGTGCCCCCCATCTCTCTAGGGACTCCAGGAAGCTGTCCTGCCCTGCTGGAGCACTCCAGCCACCCCACCGCGGCCCCTCCCACTCTCTGTGGAAATGATCTGTTGATTGGTCTGCCGCGCTCACCAGACATTTGCAACTGTGTTTCTTTGTACTTCCTATGCCTGGCACAAAGCTTGGGCCAAGGGAGAACTCAATGCCATTTCCCCAGCTCACAGCAACAGGGCTCTGGCGGACCAGCTAGTGGAGGAAGACCGAGGAGACCCAGCAGAGAGGCACCATTTCTTTTACAGGCCAGGACCCGGGTGGGGGCCCGAGGTGGGGGCCGCGCTGTGGTTAAGCTGGGTGTGATGACTTACAGGCATGGGAATAGTAGAACTTTCTAAAGTTAGAGCGAAGTAGGCACCATCTAAAGTTTCCCACTTTAGGGGCTAGAGAGGTGGGTCACTGATTCAGAGTCCTGGATGCTCCTCCAGAGAATCCCTGTTCGATTCCCAGCAACCAACGCTGTGACTCACAGCTGTCTGTAACTCCAGTTCCAGGGGCTCCGACACCCTCTCCTGGCTTCCTCACTTCCCAGGCAGGCACATGGTGCACAAACATATGTGCAAGCAAAATTCCCAAACACATAAAATAAATTCAATTTTTTTAAAAAAACAAAGTTCAGTGTTTTAACCATTTTTAAGCACACACTTCCGTGGCACCGAGAGCATTTACATTGTTGCAATGTGATCAACACCATCCATCTCCAGAACTTCACCCCAACGGAAGCTCCTCATCCATCAAACAGCATCCCTATCTCCCTCCCCACGGCAACCATCACTTTATTTCTGTCTCCATCAGCTCTATTACTCTAGGTATTTTATATTGTGGGATCCCATCCCGTTTGTTCCCTTGAGAGTGACACACACTTTAACGTGCTCTCAGCTGATCAGCGCGTTACCAAACTATGTCAGTGGGCGTGGATGGGAACAAAAGCATACGTGTATTGTATGATGAGCCTGTATCAGTTGCTGGATGAGACAGAATTATCAGGCTGGAATAAAGTTTGGGGTTTCTTCTGCTATCATGCCTAGGATAGAGGAGGGGCTTGAATGAAAAGTGGGCTCACGGTAGAAATAAGAGGCTATGCTTGCTTTGTAAATGAGAGTAAACTCTCTGTTCCCGTTAAACGATGGATTGCTATTGAACACCCTACTATGTGCTGGGTTCCTTGCATAGAACTGCTTTTGTCATCATCCCGACAGCTCTGTGCAGAGGAGAGACCTACCATCCTATTTGTGAGTGTAGGCAGGCACAGACAGGCAGCCTTTCTGCAGTTGCATGGATCGCAGGTCATTGGTCCCTTATAGGAATTCACATGCCAATGGGGACACAAAGTACATAAAGAGAAGACATTGGTGATGCCATGTACAGAGTACGTGGGCAGAGATACGTGTGGAGAAGTGAGGGCCCTAACGAGTAGCTAAGATCCAGCCCAGGCAGGCATTTTCCTGGAGGAAAGGAGGCCCGCGACTTAAGTTTTAAGGCATTACTACTGTGTGACAAAGCGCACAGATGTTAAACACGCTAACAACTACGCGCACCTGTGCAGCTACCTCCAAAATCAAGGTTAGGGAGCTCGAACAATGCTTCCGCTTTTAAGAACACTGGCTCCTAACACAGAGGACGCGGGTTCGATTCCCTGCACTCACAGGGCAGCTCACAAGTGAAGAGGCTCTAGCAGTCCCAGCATGGCCAACTTGGCTATGGCAGGTCTTACCCTTCCCCCATTCCCTCAGCCTTGCTAACACCCTTGGATTACGTAGTCACCAAGGTCTCTTCCCTTATTTGGTCACTTCCTTCTCCTGAGGCTTACCCTCAAAGTCCAGCTATCAAAGGGTTGAAGTACAGCAATCTAAAGCCCTCTTTTGGCTCACTTAATTAATACGCCCAATTAAAATTAAACACCTCATCCAAACACAGGGTTTCTCCTTTTACCTGATAAACTGCCATTTGCCTCCGGGCCATGCCTGTCTCCTTTCTATCCTCTCTCCCTTGTTCCCTTCCCCTTCTCCCTCACCCTCTACTTTCTATCTTTGTCTATTATTCCTGCCCTCTGCCCCTCTCGGGCAAATACATCTCATTTGTGCTGAGAGCTTGATCTTGGGGTGTCTTGTACCAATTCTGGTCTTTTCAACAACCATCTGCAGCTCCAATACCGAAGGACCCACCGCCCTCTTCTGGCCGCCATGGGTACTGCACACATGAGGTGCATAGCCGTGGATGAAAACAGTTTCTTCGGAATGCATGCTTTTGTGCTGGGTTTCTTTTCCTGATCTGTGTCTTAATTAACTCAGAGCTGGGTAGGCGATGGTGTGGTATGAAGAAACAAAGAGGTGATAAGTGACCTGGTGAACGGAAGCCAGAGCCTGGAGAACCAAGTAGGAAGAAAAAGGGGTGGTGACAAGGAGGGACAAGCAGACAGGCCAATCACGAAGGGCTTCGCTTTGATCCCATGGGCAAAAGCCTCCCACAAGTCTTCAAATAGCTTCGGATGTACTGAGACCATACATAGCTCTGCGTGCTACCCTGTTTTAAACACAAAAATCTTAGGTTGTGGGAGTTTCCCAGTCGTAATTTTATAGACGACCACGCTGAGGCTCAGAAAAGCTAAGTAAAATGTATTGAGTGAGCCGCTCGCTAGGAATCAAATCCAGCTTTGTCTCTGCCCGGCCCCGGCCCGGCCCCGCCCCGCCCCACCCGGCCTCGCCCCTCCCTGCCCAGCAAGGCTCTGCCCACTAGTAGAAAGCTACTTTAGAAGGGTATGGGATGGGGATACAGCCTAAACGCTCCTCTTTGCTGGAGGGCGATAAGGGGGCTGCAGGTGTGGAGGGGGTGAGAAGATCTGAATGCAGCAGGTGGGGACGGAAGGAGTCAGGTCCCACCGGAAGCCTGAAGGCTGGAGAGTTGTAAGTCCACAGGGCCCACGGTGAGGAACCAGGCATTTCCGGTACCCCTGCCTCTACTGTGTAGGTGATGCTATTGACTCACCTGAAGGTCCTCAGAGAGTGAGGGGTCTGTGCTTGCGCAGGGGGAACATACTTAAAAAAGATGTAATCCTTATTCCGAATTCCCCTCGCAGTCAATGTCAAACCCGATGAATCCTGCCTATTTACCTGGTTTGAACTATCTTCTAGTAACCGAGAGTAATCTGCAATCTCGAGAACAGATTCTTTTAAATCCCTACGACAACCAAAATATGAATTGTCTATGTTTATTATTTTTAAGACCAATTTACTCATATCCCCTTGCCTTTCACTCCGTCTCTCTCTACAGAGATCAGACCTGGCACCGTGAACATGCTGTGCAAACACGCCTTCACTGAGATACATCCTTAATCGTAATTCTTTTCCAGATAGTTTCTGGTGGCCTGGGGGACAAGCAATATTCCTGTCTCAGCCTGTTGGGTGGTTAGGAACTACAGGCATGGGCCACCACACCGGTCCATGTCTTACTTACTTACTTACTTCTTTATTTATTTATTTGTTTAGAGGCGGGGTCTTCTGTGGCCCAGGCTGCTCTTGAACTCACTATTTCCCTGACCCCCTGATCTTGCTGGCACCACCTTCCCAAGCATGCATCACCACCACCCTCCATTTACGCCATGCTGGGGACTGAGCCTAGGGCATCTTGCACATCAGGTAAGTACTCCACAACGGAGCCACACTCCAGCCTGCGTGTTCTTACATTCTTTCTATAACGAACCAAGAATAACGCGGCAAACTTAAATCTGATACTGCGCTGAAAATCTGCACTAAAATGCAGTAAAAGTAACAAAAAATAAAAAAGTAATAAAAGATAGGTTTTTAAATTCTTTTTTTTTGCGGTTACAATATAATTACACAATGCCCCCTCTTTTTTTCCCACCTCCAAGCTCCCCATATACCCCTCCTTGGGCTCTTTCAAGTGCATCCTGTCTTTTTTCGTTGTTGTGACAGACACATGTATTTGCATAGCCCTACATATTTCTAAACATGTAAACACAACCTGCTCTGTCTGTATAATGTTACTTTGAATGCATGGTTTTAGGGCTGACCATTTGGTATTGGCGAACCAATCGGTGTCCTCCTCCCTAAGGAAAACCATTTCTCCTGTTCTCAGCACCCCTTAGTTGCCTGTGGCTCTTTACGTAGGGTTGAGGACCTACAGGCTCTCCAGGCAGCGAGTCTGTCAGTGACCATGCACAGCTCAGGTTTAGGCAGAGCAGTCCCAACTGTCACAGCTACAGAACAACTCCCTCACTGAGGGAAGAGATGGCAGATAGATTTTAAGAGCCAGTGGACCAGGAATTCGCTATGAGACTTTCTCTCTCTCTCTCTCTCTCTCTCTCTCTCTCTCTCTCTCTCTCTCTCTCTGTCTCTCTCTCTGTCTCTCTCTCTGTCTCTCTCTCTCTCTCTCTCTCTCTCTCTCTCTTTCCTCTGGCCGTCAAAAGCTACAGTCTTGAAGTCGCACCAACATGACTGCCGGATGATATTTTTAAACCAAAACTTTAGGTGAAGGGAGCCTGCCGGAGAAGGAGAGTGTTCAGTGGGTAAAGCATTAACTGTGAAAGGCTAAAGACCTACGACCTACATCAGAGAGAGCCCCTGGCAGAGAAAGGAGCCACCAGGAGCAGGCTGCCAGTCAGTCTAACTGAACCAGCTAGATCCAGACTCAACAAGAGACACTGTCTCAGAAAAAAAAAATGTAGAGAGCAATAGAGGAAGGCATGCTTACACACTCAAAATACGTGTGCATATAAAAAGCAAATGTCAAAAAATTAAATACAAATTAAAAATTATAAAAAAAATATGAATTCACCTCTATCACATAACTCAGTGTCAGAATGACATTTATAAGGTCCAAGGCTCTAGAGGGAAAAAATGATTTGGCAGTGCAGTACACAGGAAAACAAACTGTTTTTGTGTGGAGTATGACGAACCTATTGGGCTTTCCTAACCTTATTTAATGTTATCTCTTTACCAGACAGAAAAAGAACGCTAACATGCCGTTCTCAGCCCTACTTGAAGAAGGTCTGAAATTCCCTTCCCTGGCCTGGGAAGCACCCCCATTTTCCTCACCCCTCTTTCTAACTTGGCACAACTTCCTTGGCAGCTCTCTCCCTCTATAGAGGTGCCCCTCACACACCATAAAGTCAAGTGAGTGTCCCTCATAGTGTAAGCCCGCCTTCTTGTTGGCATGGTTCTGTGTTGAAACTCTGGGTTGAGTTGCTTCTTGAGACTGTCAACGCAAGCCAAGGGCCATATCGTGTTCATCTTTCCATCCCTAATGGAGTGCTAGGGACAAATCCTTGTTTAATAACCAATTAACAAATGAATGAATGAAAGAATGTTGCACAAATATATACAACCTCCAGTGTTAATTATTTACATGGAGACACGACCCTCAGCATCTGTCAGGGACAACAGTATGGTGCGGAGGAGGAGGAGGGAGTTAGGCTGTGACAGCCAGAGAACATAGAGGTCTATGTCCAACTTGCCAGGGTCCCCACAGAAGGCACTGCCATGTTTTCAAAGCGACGGAAGCTGGTGCCAGGCCACCAGAGCCTGGCAAGCTCCGCCCCTAGGGAGGCGGGGCTTGGAGTGAGTTCCCTGCCCCCCTCTCCTCTGAGTTCCTCAGGTGTTACCTAGTAAAAAGGTGAACAGAATGTTAAAACCTCTAAATAACTTTCTGGGTGCCTTGGTATAAACTTTAACGAGCTCTCACAGTTTTATATAAAATTTATCTCTGCTCATTACCAAAAAACCACATCTTCTTTCAAAATTGAGGAGAAGAAATAATCTAGCATGACCCCATTTCCCAGGGCTTCAGGACTTCCAAAGTGGCTAATGGAGAATGAGAGAAGCATTTGAACTTGAACTGTATAAGGCGTTAAAGATTTTAAAAAAGAAAATGAAATCATTACGAAATAAAATTCTGGAATATTCCTTTCTAATTCCAAAAAAATTCACCTACTTCTTAAAATAGCCCTGATTTCTGTGGGGACACTGTCAAATTGAACATGGATCTTCATGGTCTCTGGCTGTCACATCCTGATGTTCTGATCCTTCCACGCTGTGTCGTTGTCCCTGACAGGCACTAAATGTTTGGTTTTTCTCTATCTTTACAGAGCCATGCCCCTAATGTCACTCTGAGAGCCACTGAACACTGGGTGCGGACCCTGGGGTTTGGCTGGTCCCGTGGGCAGTGAAGGGACGGAGTCGCAGCTCCACACTGTCACCTTCAGTACTTCGAGGAGTGCCACCTAATATTTTGGGGACCTCGACCCAGGCCAAACTAGAATTCATTGCTTCAACGGAGAAAGCATTTTAGGCCTCACCCGCTTAAAACAGCATTGGAGATTTTCTTAAACCCGTTAAGGAAGAAGGGTTGGAACGGGAAGGTTGAGGAGACAGAGCCAAAAGAGCCGTATTCAGAAGGAGGGAAAAACACACCCAAGGGCATGGATGTGGGCTTCTCTAAGAGGAAGTCAGAGAATGAGACATAGCCAAGCCCAGGCACAGGCTCTTCTAGAGAGTGGGGATTAACTGTACTTAGCACCAGCCATATAGAACACTCTGGTGACTGTTGAGTTACATCTCAAAAGGTTGCTAAGAAATCCTTCCATTTCCCCCTTTTTCTCTTTTGGTAAGTGAGATAAATGAGGTAGCCCTGTAGATCGATAACTGATTAATAAGTGACTGACTGGCCCTTCCACGAATATGTACATCCTCAGGCGTTAGTAGTTGAAGTGGGAAGAACATTTAGCACCTGCCAGGGGACACCAAGCACGAGGTGGAAGAAGGAGGTGGCCTTGGAGGGATTATAATCTGATACAATAAAACCAGGAACCATCAGGGCTCCACTGGGAGTTTAAAGTGGCCGTGCCCTTTCCCCCGCGAATGGGGTTCCAGATGTGTTTCCTAGACAACGGCAGCCTTACACTAGGGCAGAAAGAAAGGCCTTGAGCGGCTGTCGGTTGTGCTCAATTCTTGCACCTTTGTTGGCAGAGGCTCTAACTGGACTCTTGTTATGAGGGGCCCCCTTTCCCTTCCCATGTCCCCAAGGTCTCTCTCCTGCCTTAATCCAATGCTCACAGCCGGTCCTCATTTTCCCTGGTCGTTTGAAAAGTCCAGCACTTAATTACTAAAGTATCCTTTGCAAACAGAGGTGGCACATGACATTCTTTTGGCCAACAGGCTAGAACAGAAGCAACAGCAGCCCTTTCTGCCCTGTCCCCTCTGTGTCCCAGGGGTTGACCAGATGCCGGAAGCTGCAGCAACGCTCTTCAGTCACAGTGTGTAAGTCTTGGAGTGATCGTGGGAACGGCTGAGACACTCACTGGTCTTGATGTAACTGAATCAGTCTTGTTAGGTGAGAATTATTCATCCTTATCTACTTTAGCCACTGTGTAATATTTATATTAAGAAATAAAATAGACTATAAACAGTTTCTCACACCATTATATCCACTCTTCTATGACACCATTTACCATTGTAAGGTCTACGGGGATGTATTATATAATTCATTGAATCAACTTTCTCTTGTCTATATGACTTTCCCATTGAAGCCTTTTAACAAGGGGTGAAAATCTTTTATACACAAAAGATCACACATATCCATGATTATTTTCTTAGAACAGACTATTGCAGGTAGAATTTCTTGGCTAAAAAGGCTTAATACTGTGAAGGCCAATGGCAGTATCCTTAGACACGGAACACCTTTTCTAAATTAAGAAAAGATGGGTTAAAACCGAAACCTCATTACTACTCAATTCTAGTCTCCGTTCCGGAGGTTCCTTTTACAGCTCCTCTCTGGTTCAGCTTGCGACAGATTCGTGAAGGTGTGGCTCTTGCAGGGTGGACAGCTGATTTCAGGGGTTTGATTCCTATCCAAAGCAATGAGGCATAGCTTGGCAAGGCTCTACTCGCTAATCCACACACATTGTTGCGGTTCTGTAGTCTGGGCTGGTTTCAACAGACAGCTCCTCAAACAAGAATCCGCATAGAACATGGGGGTGAGTTTAGAGAACAGCTACAAGACGAACGAGTGGGAAACAGACCCCAGAGGGACAAGCTCTGGGAAGAAACACATTCTAAAGGAACGGAGAGGAAAACAGAGAAAAGGAAGATGGACGCCAAAGGCGGAGCCCCATGACCACCTTCTAGGTGCTGGAGACTTGGGTGCCCTTAAGTTGATATGACTCAGACCTGTGTGTATGTTCATGTATGTTATATGCACTTGGGAGTGTGTATGTGCATGTGTATATATGGGTTCCCATGGGTTCATGGATGTGCATGCGTACATAGAGGCCAAAGACAGACACTGGGTATCTCTCCTTACTTGCTCTCCACAACTTTTCAATTTTATTTTACTTTATTTTGAGACAGACCCTTTCACAGACCCTGAAGCTCATGAGTTTGGCTAAGCTGGCTACCTGACTCAACCCCTCCCCCAGTGAAGTTTGCACGCAGCCATGCCTGGCTTTTCACGTGATCTCTGGGGATCTGAACTCAGCTTGTACATCATGCTTTACAGACTGAGCCTCTTCCCTGGCACCACGCTTGGGTGTTTTATCACAGCAATGAAAACCCGACTCACCCATTAGCTCAATGGGTATTTGAGGTACCGCATAAAAGGCCATAAAATATTGAAAGTTACTCTGTGTCTCCCCATTCTAAGTACTGAAGGGCAATGCGCACCATCACGGCCCTTGGAGGCTCGTAGATTCAAATAGTGGTAGCCATCGTGGGAATGCCTGTGTCCATTCTCTAAGGCCGTTCATATGCCTCCTCTCATCTTGTCCTTGTGGGAATGAATGGGGAAAGATCACGCTTGCTTTCTAGAGGCTTGGAGCACGCACGCAGTTTGTCCCTGCTTGGAGACTTCCTGGTGCAAAGATGGCCATACATCACAAGGCAGAGCATCCCATGTCCAGCAGCTTGTGAACCCTCTGCAGCCGTGTTCTCTTTCTCCCCCCACCCCCGACTCCTGCTCGAGACCTTGTGTTTGCAGAGAATGAACCGTGCAGAGACAAGCAGAGATTTATATCCCCCACAGGGTCGAGTGTTTATGGGAGTAAACTGTGTCAGCAAGAATTCTGGAGGAATCCTTGCAGCTGGGGAACAGGCTGTAAATCTTCAGGTCCCACTAGGCGCCGTTTCCTTGGCAACTTAAGTCACAAGGCTGATGGAAGACTCTTGGCTCAACTGAGAAGCACATGGCATAAATACCGCACTCTGCTAAATCAGGAGCTGGGAGAAGCCGAGGGGGACCGCCAAACTTCAGCCACCAGCAACAATGTGTGGGCACCGGCACAGGCATACTCTAGGAGGGTGCTTCCCTCTCAAGTTACACCCACTCCTCGCCAGCTAGGGCGAGGACCCAACCAACGGGCTAATCAGAAGCAAATGAACCGAAGTCGGGGGAGGAAAGGGTAGACCTGATCTCAGGATGGCTGCGGAAACGGGCACGGCGTAACTGTGGGGATGAGAAGTCAGTATGATTCACACTGAACGGAGTGAGAGGTGACACCCTCGTGCCCGTGTATGGGGGAAAACACTCCTCTGCAGAAAAAAAAAGTATCTTGGGATTGGGCCATGAACCACAAAAGCAACGAAGATGCGAAGAGCGAACCTCAGAACCAGGCTGCATGCTCAGTGTGGGCAAAGCCAGAGACCACCTGGGGATGGAGGAGACCAGCTGAAGTGGTTACCATGGTGAAAGCTCCCCAAATGAAGAAACAAAGACTGGGAGTATGGCGTGTCCAGACAGGAAGCCTGCTGAGTAGTTTGAGCTGTGATAGTCTCCATGCAGTGTCAGAAATGAGCCATCTCACAGAGCCACCTCGGACAGGAGAAAGGGAATGTGGCTGCAGGAACTGGTGGAGGTGAGGGTCCGTTTGACCTCTGACAGCGTCAAACTGAGAGAGCAAAGCTCTCCAGGGTCCACGGAATGGTGCTCCTCAAAGTTAGGGAGGAGGGCCGGGCCCCTCTGCAGAAACAAAGTTTATTTGACTTTAAATGAAGAACAATGAGGATTGATTTGTCTTTCAAACACATTTTTGGTGGTTCACAAGGTGAATGTCTGCCAGAGAGAGACAGAGACAGAGACAGAGAGACAGAGAGGGGGAGAAGGGAGGGAGGGAGGAGAGGGAAAGAAGAAGGAGGGAGACAGGGAGAGGTCTGTATTTTAGCGCATCTTACTGAAGGCAGAGTAACATCTTGCATCTCCACTCTCCACTGGGAATTTGACATACATTATAACATCGGAAGAATTTCCTCAAAACTTTTGAGTGATGTCAACACCATCTCCTTTTCTACAGATCAGCAGAAACGAGAGAAATGTTTGACTGCACAGAACGGGGTGGATACCCTCAGAAGGACTCTCCAAGATAAACATAGGTCTCCAGAGGGAAACCTGTCTCTGAGATAATCTACGCTTGTACTCACAGGGTCCAGAGACCAGCCTACCCCTGCAATCTGGATCTGGTCTACAACTGACCTAGACATTGAATTCCATTTCAGTCTCACTCTCCGTCCATCTAAACCCAAAGCAATGGGCCTTACACTCATGCTGTGAAACACTGACTTGCCCTGTACTGGAGCGGGAGAACGCAGTCACGGGTCTGTGGCTACTCCCGGAAGCATATGAACCTGATCCCTTTCTTCTCCAGACAGCTATGGTTTTAGACACAGAGAAGAACGTTCGCAAAGATGAGAGGGCTTCTTACAGGCTCTGACTGTCTTTCAGTGACCAAGAGAAGGGATTCCAAGCTTTTCCAACAAGATCTAACCTCCCTGTTGCAAAGTGGAAAGGCTACAGAGGGGTATAGTTCATAGCTAGAAAGACCTGGATCCAAAGTCAGGCATCACTGTTTTGTAACTGGACACCCTGGGGAGTCATCTGGACCCTGGAAAAGAACAGTATTTTCCTCACAGGGTTTTAATGTGGATTAAACAGCGTGTAAAACCTCCAGCATGCTGTAGGCACTCAATGGATGGCAGCCCTTCCCGTTACTGCTGTGAGATTCAGGGCACGGCTTCTCTTCCGATTTCACCAGATTGCTTGGCTCAGCGAGGGCAGGGATACTGACTTCGGGAACACGGGGGGGGGGGGGGGGATTAGAAACATACATGGCAACAAATCGCACAAGCAGACAGCCTCAGCAACAGCCTCCCTGGCCTACAATTGCTTTGTTGCCGGAGTCGCGCAGATCCTAACAGCCGGGGAAGCCAAGCCATCTAGAAGAGGATGGCTCTCCTCCTCCGTGTGAGAGTGGATGAGGGCCCGGAGATGGGGGAGAGGGCACGCAAATCACCCCTCTGGAGAGACGGAGTGGAAAAGACGTCTGTGGGCCGCAGTAGGCTCCATTCTGGGTGCGTGGGCAACCCGACAATGCTTTCTGACTTCCTATCTGCACTATTTACTGAGTGCGCACCACATGGCGGGTACCTCATTAGGTGCTAGGACACAAAGCCCAAGAGTGAGGCTCCTCTGGTCAGGTGGGAGGGGCTAGGGAAGTAGGTGAAGCCATGGTGGCGCATGCTCTGTGTAAGGACCCTGGAAGTTGGCTCAAGACACCCCAAGACCAAGTTCTCAACACAAGGGAGATTTGTTTTCCCCAGAGGGACGGAGGGCAGAGAACAGAGACAGACAGGGGCTAGAGGAAGAGGGAGAAGGGGATAGGAGAGGGGAGAAAAGGGACAAGGTAGAGGGTTGAAGGGTACTAGTCCCAGGAGAGGAAGGACTGCCTTTGGATAGAGAGGAGACAGACATGGCCCACAGGCAAACGGTAGTTTATAAAGAGAAAGGGGGAAGCCCCATGTTAGAATGAGGTGTTTAATTTTAATTGGGCATGCCAATTAAGGTAATCAAAAGAGGCTTTTGATAGCTGAACTTCAACACTTCAATAGCTGAACCTTGGTAGTCAGTCTCAGGAGGAGAAAGTGGACCTAAAGGGGACTGGACTTTGGTGGGTAGCTTTGAGTGTAATTAATCTAATGGTTTTAGCAAAGCAGAGGAAATTGCAGGGAAGGGCAAGGCCTGCCAATGCCACATGCCTGAGTGGGCTAGTGTCCCTTCACCCCATGTGCTCACGAGAGGTCTGCACAAAGGCCCAGAGAGGGATTTGCTAAATCATGTGCTTTCTTCATGTCTAGCATTCCTATAAGGTGGAATTTTATATAGCAAATACATGGGTCTTCTGAAATCAGAAAAAAGTAAATAAATAAAAACATAAAAGGAAAAGAAAAAAAAACTCATGTCCCAGTGGTAGTCAGGTGGTTTAATAACTATTCTAATGACCCTTGAGGGTCCAGATCCAAAGGTCAAGACAACTTCACTGGGACCTGGGGGTGTCTAAGCGTTTTGATACAAAGAAGAAATGGGTCCCCCCACCACCACCACCTGGAGCTCAGGTGCTAAGTCAGGCCTGGACACCCCCAGAACCGTGACTTAACAATAAGGGTTAACACACTCTCTTTCCAGAACACCCCATGATATAAATCAGCATTCAAACATGGTAACTAATTGTCAACTTACAGAGAGCACACAGACGCTTTCCTGTGTGAAGGCAGGCATCCGGGAACCCTCTGAGAAGGCAGTCACAGAAATCCAGGCATTCCATGAGGGAGCGGGGATGCAGGGAGGACCACAGCCAGGGTGGCAGGGAAGACCAGCAGAGTGAAGGCAAAGGCTCTTGAGAGTGGGTGGAGGCATCTGAGGGGCACAGGGTGGAGCTAGGGAGGAGGGAAGCCAGGAGGAGCCGGCCTTTCCCTAAACACTTCTGTCACCCTGTCAATGTGGCCAGAAAGTCAGGGGGTGAGAGAAACGCTCCCCTGAGTAGAACACACATCAGAAGACATTGCTAAAATCCCCATTTCTACAAAGCACTCCATTACCAAGGCCAACAGCACCATAGAAAAGGCCCGGAGAAGCCATCCTCATGCAGGTTCAAACCAAACCGTGCCTCCACACTCCGGTGTCTCCTATCCAAGTTTTTCTTCTCGGTGGCTCTTAACTTCACCTCCTTTTGAAGACCAACCCTCCTCTAAGAAATGGCCAGTGGGACGTCACTGGTAGTTTGGTGCGAGTGTATGATTTTTACCCTTTCATGTATTTCCGCTTCAGACCCCAGCACCAAACAGAGATCTCACTTGGAGGTTTGGCCTCAACAGGCTGACGTGAGACTGGGGGTCATGTCCTTCTTTTAGATATCTGAGCAACCGAGGTAAATCGCTGAGAATTGTTCTCCTGGTCAGGATTCATACTAGATTTCTGAACCACGGATGAGGTGGTGGGAAGAGAAAAGAGCTCCCTGTGTGACTTCCTCAAAACACATCAGCACGGAAACTGGAGACAGAGCGATTTCCTTGTTAATCTAATCAGCTCTAGACAAGAAAACTAGACGATTCTGCTGAGAAAGGGCCCCTCTGGTAGTTCAATTATCTCGTTGGCTGTCTACATCCATCAACTTAATTCAAGATTCAAAAGACTTATTTCATATTATTTTATATGAACATTGCTGCGGCAGATTTAACAGCGGAGGACCCAAGGCCCCCAATCATCATCTCAAAGTCGTCTGGCAGCGGGGGGGTGCTCACCCCTTCCCACACCTGGCCCCTGAGAGGACACCGGAAGTGACAGGGTGCCACCACTGCCCCATTCGTGGGCTGGCACTTCAGTAGGAAATGGGACAATCTGAACTGCTTTGAGTGGGGTTTGGAGTTCCCAAACTGAAAAATACGTGTCGTGAGGGCACCTGGCAACCGATGAGAGAAAAGGCATATGGTGATAAATTTGCCTACATCGCCGTGTTTGAAGAGGTAATTAAAGGGTAAGCACAAAGCAGCAACAACCATATTTAAAAAAAAAAAACCCAAACCCAAAAACAACCCACTAACTTCATCAGTGAGGTTAACACAAACTCCCCTTCCCCCGTTTTTAAACCTATTGACTAGGCAATGCTTACTGAATTCTTTCCAGTGTGGGAGAGCATTTAAGACAGCAGATGCTGGTGGGAGGGGAGATTGCAACATTCTTTCACAAAGTAATCCTGACTCCCGTTTAAGATACTTTTAGAAATGAGTATACGCTAGGATCCTCCAGTCCCACTTCCAGGAATGTGTGCTATCAAAACAAATATACACAGAAGCCTGTGCAAAGATAGTCTTTATCATGATGCTCATTATAGTTTAAGTTGTAAAAGCCACATGGGCATAATATCCTACAAAGGAATACGAAATGGTCACTAAAATGTAGGGGTACCTTGATTCGGAGACCTAACTTGTTACTAATGGGGAAAGGTTATAAAATTTATATATACCAAGGTATCAAGTGTCTACTTTCAGTAAGCAATCTGTATGCATAATGAATACAAATATAAAAGTGCCAGCTCGGGGCAGCCTTCTTGTGGGGTGCTGTCTGAGCAGGAACTGTCTGAGCGCTACCTTTTGCAGCGCAGGCCAAGCATTTCTGTTCATTTGTGTGTTTGCCCCTACAGTGGGATCCGCTTTACCACTGGCACTCCCCTCGGCTGCTCTGTGATCATCCAAGGTTGCCAAGAGCTGTTGAAAATGACCTGTGAACTGTGGACCGGGTTCAGGCCAGCGTGCAACAGAAGCAGATTGTATCATAGTCGTGATTATCTCCAGATGGTGGCTTTCTGTGAGGGCTGGCCTCCCGGCTCCCTTTTGCTCGCCTCTTATTTCCTAGTTCGTCCTAAACCGAACACACGTGTTGGGTGTGGTTTCGAGAGTAAATACAGAACAGGAAACAACCAATGCCCAGACGACACTGTCGCCACCTGCTGGCAAATACGGAGAACGGCCATGACAATTTAAAAAGTACAAGTACAGCAGGTGGTGACGCTGAGGATGGAGAACGGCTACAGCTGGGCTCTTCGTTTTCCATTGTTTCCATCTGGACCTAGGGACTTTTTGCAATGTAAAAGCAATAGTAACAATAGAAGGCTTCCTTTATTTGGAAAGAATTCCACCTTTTGGGAGCTAAATAGGTTTTGTTGCGTTCCTTAGTCTGAGTGCTAAGAAAAATCATATCCCCTGCTACATGTAGTATTATTCTTCTGGTCACTTGTCAAATATTTTAAGGACTATATCTCCTCGAACCCCTTAAAAACATTTGTTAAGAGCTGGGGAGATGCCTCACTACCACAACTCATGATCTGAGAGCTAGCTCCCCTGCACCCACAAGATGGGAAAAAAAAGCAACTCCTGAAATTTGTCCTCTGACACACACATGTGCATGCACACACACACACACACATGAACACATACACGTGCACATGCACACACACACACACACACACACACAAAGTAATTTAAAATATTTTTAAAGATACATTAGAATATGACACTGCATAGAGTTCAAAGTCTTAGCATTGCTCACCTGGGGCTGTTCTGTCACCCTGCGCAAGCTGATGCTGCCCTCGGTGACATCGATTGCCACTATGGTGTGGCGTTCCCTGCACAGCGTGGAGACAGTCCCTTACCAGGGTGTCACCAACAACTATGAGAGTCAAGATGGTCTTTCCCAGGGACCACTGACCAAATATTTCCCCATCTTTTTAGTCACACTTTTAAAAAAAGTTTTATATTTTATTTTTAATATTTTTCATCTTATTTTATGAGTATGGCTGCCTTACCTGCACGTAGATAGATATGTGCCTCTCATGCCTGGGACAGAGGCCAGAAAGGGGCATTGGCTCTTCTGGGACTGGAGCCCTAGATGGCTCTGAGCTGTCACGTGGGTGCCGGGAATTGAACTTGAGTTTTTCTCTGGAAGAGCTCTCAGCTGTCTGAGTCACTTCTCCAGCAACACCAACCACAAACTTCATTTTATTTTGAATGACGTGTCTGTGTGGGGATACATACATGCATGTGCGTGCAGATACCCACAGAGGCCAGGGGAGTTGTGTCTCCTGGAGCCGGCGTCACAGGCAGCTGTGAGGAGCCCAGCGTGACCGCTGGTAGCTGAACCCAGGTCCACCACAAGAGCAGAATGAACTCTTAACTGCTGAGTCATCTTTCCAGCCCCTCACACAGTTTCTTTAGCCTGACAGACGGTCTCCATCTTCCCCACAGTCTGGTTAACCTTCATGAGTCTTCATCAAATGCCCCTTCAATAAGGCGTTCCTTCATTTCTCTGTCCACACTTAAAACATGTCGTTCCAGTTGGTCCTCAAGGATATGTGTGAGCTTACATCATGTCGAGGGTCTGTTCGTTGGATGCTTTTGGTAGGCAATTGCTGATGCTGATAAAAGGGATATGGCTACAGGCCCCGCGCTCTCACTATCCGCTGAGTTTCCTACAGAGCCCTAAGTGTTTCAGACAGACACAAGCTCAGCACGGACACACAGAAGCAGCAGTCACACCTGCTGCCGGGCACTGGCTTTTCCCACGCTCAGGGAAGAAAGCAGCATCTGACGTTCAGAAACTTCCACAGATGACCAGACTGCGTCTCCTCCTCACACTCCTGCTTGCTCCTCTCCTCAGGAGACCAGGAGGCTGCTGCCCTCCCAACACTCACCTGTCTTCTAGAAACCATGGCCTCGGGTCCTTCCATCCCTGGCCTTCCTCCAGGAGAAGAAATTGCTGCAG
The DNA here is from genome assembly GCF_982192425.1 of Myodes glareolus. Classification (NCBI taxonomy): domain Eukaryota; kingdom Metazoa; phylum Chordata; class Mammalia; order Rodentia; family Cricetidae; genus Myodes; species Myodes glareolus. The sequence continues at coordinate 35,425,902 of NC_142051.1, forward strand.
GGATACCTCCACCTATTTGCTATCACCCTCTCACACAACACTGGCCATATCTATGAATTATTTATATTATATATCCTCTTTCATTACAAATATGCTTCTTGGGGTCCCTGCTTGAAATGAAGGACAATAATTCCCATTTTTTAAAAAATATAAAGGCTGTTGCTATAACACATATACATTTGTATCAGGGGCCTTAAAGACACACACACTCAAGAACACACAGGTATATATACACACACTCATGCACACACACACACAAACATTTTTACAAGACACATACACACCACCACCCCCATCCACATGCACATGGTTCTCTGTTCCCTTTACTATTTATAAGGCGAAAAAGATTCGACCTGTAGGTATTATTTCCCTTCCTGTACAGGGTGAGCACACGTGTCCCCCAAGAGTAGCGAACTCCAGTCTGTTGGAGCCCACCCGGATGAGCTCTGCTCCTCCAAGTCACTATCTCCACAAAATGAGAAGGAGGGAACAACAGAGTCACCAAAGGCATATTTGTGAAAGAGAATCACAATTTTGAAAGAGGCTGAAGGATATGTTTCTGGTGCGACTTGAATAAGTTTCACTTACAAGTCTTTGTCTGTTCCCATAAACTTTGCCATGGGTCTACCCTGGCTCAGAAATGGGATCCCAGGAACCTTCAGCCAAGAAATATGGTTCTAGAAATGCAGCAAAGACGGGCAGAGTAAAACCACAGGAAAGTCGTCCCTAGTTTCAGTCTGGAACCAAGTGGTTCCAAATTTAGATCCTTCGAGAACCTATAGCATAAATATTCCCTCTATATTTTTATCTGATAAACTTACTTGATTTTGCCTGTCTGCCTTCCTGCCTTCCTTCCTCTCTCCCTCCCTTCCTTTCTTTTTCAAGACAAGGTTTTTCTATGTAGCCCTAGCTGTTCTGGAACTCACTCTGTAGCCCAGGCTGCCCTTGAACTTGGAGATTTACCTGCCTCTGTCTCTTGAGTATTAGGATTAAAGGCATGTGCCACCATGCCCAGCTACTCAGTTTTATTTGAAATGGAAGCTTGGAATCATTTCCCTAAGAGAAAGCATCTATATCACTTGCCACGAATAAAAGACAACTCAGAAAAACAAAAATCAAAATGTATTACTGCATTCTGCCTAGTGTCGCTTGCTGAAGTCCAACCTGTCTCTGTCTCTCTCTGTCTCTCACCTACCCTACCTCCTTCCCTCTATCTCTAATATCTATGTGTCTGTCTATCTATCTGTCTATCTATCTATCTATCTATCTATCTATCTATCTATCTATCTATGCATCCATCTATTATCTATCATCTATCCATCTATCTATCTATCTATCTATCATCTCTTTTAGACTGGCAGATGTTAGAACCATCACCAAAGCAAGCTTTTCTCTTTGACAAAATCAGAAGAATTGAAAGTGAATGGAAAACGTGCCAGGTGGTGGTGGCGCATGCCTTTAATCCCAGCACTCAGGAGGCAGAGGCAGGTAGATCTCTGTGAGTTTGAGGCCAGCCTTGGCTACAAGAGGTAGTTCCAGGACAGGCTCCAAAGCTACAGAGAAACCCTGTCTCAAAAAACAAAAAAAAGTAAGTGAATGGAAAACAAATTCCTTTCACACAAGGTGGTATAATATTATCAAGATCTGGAGGCGTGTCCATCTACAACTATCTTTGGTGGTTCACAGCTCAGTTCAAAGCAACAAATGCAAGACATTGCGGTGGCTGAACCACAGCATTTAGCACACTTATTGGGTGCCTGCTGTATCTGCTTCCATGCACAATGGAATAAAGCAATGGATTCCATGGTTTGCTGCGGGAGCTCTTTCCGCTCCTTCAGCCAATCGCTGCTGAGTTATCAGCCCATTGGGGCGTGGTCTCTCTCTCTTTAAAAAAGCAGCGGCTGTCCTCCACTCCCTTTTTGGCTTCCGGCTCTGCTTCCAGCTCCTAGACTCCTTTCCTGTTCGCAAGGAGGGGCTGTTGTCTGGGACGGTAATCTGTAAGGTTTTTCCCCTTTGAATAAATAACCATTCTATTAATCATAATTCCAAACTGGTGTGGGATTGTCTGTGACTTATGCCTTCAATGGTCATAAACATATGGTCACACAAATTTTATCTGTGCTCTGTGTTTGTATGTGTGCAAGCACATGGAATATATCTATGTGCACAAATAGCCACTCCTATGCACACATAACACACACACATGTATGTACATGTTTGGAAAGTACAGAATACTATGCTGTTGCTTACAAGTTGGAACGTCCTTGGAGAAGGGGGTCAGGAAAGAGCTGTGTGGAGCTATCACAATCAGGCTGAGACCCAAAGGAAGCATGAGACTCAGCAGGTTCAAAGGTCAGAGACAGACTCAGGACTCAGGCAGGATTACACCTCGGGCAGGGTGTTCCAAGCAGAGTTAACTACCGCGTGTGGAAGGAGTTGGCCCGTGCTCAAAACCAGCAGGCCAATCAGAGGAGAGAGAAGGTGAAACTTACTGCCTCTCTCTCCATGGATATTCCTTTGCATTGGTTCTTAGAAACATTTCCTTAAAGAGAAATCCATCTTTTGTTTGTTTCCCACACCAATATCAGTGCAGAGAGAGAATTCCATCACTCCAGGACAAGACGGCCCTGAAGCAACTGCAAAGCGCTGGAGCGGCGTTTCTACACCTTCCTTCCAACACAGCAAGAGACTGGAGCCCTCTGTGCACCTCTCTGGAGGAAGGCAGATCCTCCGTGCCCATTCTGTTAGGGAATTTATATTTCTCTCTTCATCTAATCCGAACTTTGGGTCTCGGCTGCTTATTTGTTAGCTTCCTCTTCTTTTGATTCTCTTCCTCCAACTGCCTTACTGGACAGGACCCGGCTAAGTCGTGTCTGTTCAGGCCCGAGTTCCTGCAGAGCTAAGAAACTGCACATTCATGCCACTGATAATATTCATTTCTTCTTTCAGGGTCTGTTTCTTGTGCCTGGGCAGCAAATCCCCTTTGCAAGGGTGGGCTCCGGATCTTTCTCAAAAGATGCATCCACGGGGAAGGCAGCAAAATTCCGTATCATACAAATAGGAAAGAATACATTATTTGCTACTGAAACCAACCTAGCCATGTCCCATACAAGAAACCTGCTCCAAAGCGCTACCGCTATGGACTCAGATTGCCCCGCAGGAGGCGAGGTGGCAGGGTGTGCCGTGTGCTGGGTAGGCAGGGGACTATGCCAAGTAGGGCTGAACATCTGCTTGTTGAAAATGAACTGGATGGAGAAGGCATCACAGAACGGGGACTTCTGGGCAAATCACGTGTCCCTCTATATAGTCTACTGTTGCATGAAAAGCAAGTGGCCTTTGGGAACACATTTGAGAAGCTGAAGTCCCCTTCCTCCCAGTGTCTCTGCGTCCCCATCCCTGATCACGCCTCAGAGCTCTTACGTCAGAAGCAGGTGTATTTCTAGCTCCTGCTGCAAAGGTAACAGGAAAAGGGGGTTCGCCTCCCAGGTCCCCTCCGCCAGCCTACATCCTCTGTCACTGCCATATTGTTTATTACACCTCTGGCGGAGGTGACTTGAAGACAGCGGGGCAAAGGGCAGAGAACTTGGTCCCTACATGTACCTGATGTACCTGAGACAGACAGTCAAAGAAACTGGCCATGACGGAGCAGGCTAGGTGGAAGCCTGGAAGTTGCTTTTGTGTGTTTCCTTCTTAGCTTCGGTGGCGGTTCGAATGAGGAATGCTTCCCGTAGTCTGGGGCATTTGGACGCATTTGAACGCCTGGTCCCCTGCTGGTGGCTCTGTTGGGGATAGTTTAGGAGGTACGGCCTTGTTAGAAGAGGCACTTCACTGAGGGTGGGCTTTGAGAGTTTGTTCTTTCTGCTTCATACTCGAGGCTCAAGACGTGAGCTCTCAGTTAGCCGGTCCAGCCATCATGTCTGCCTGCTGCGATGCTGTCTCCACCATCGTGGACTTTGAACCCTCTGAAACTATAGGCCCAAAGAAATGATGGCTTCCAGCCGCTACCTTTGTCGTGCTCTATCATAGCAGCAGAAAAGTCACGAAGGCAGCTTCCTAAAGTGTCCTTGCACCTCGCCATAAGAAAGAGCATTCAAGAAAAGTTCTTCAGGTCTGAGCAGAGCAACCCCCAAATGGCAGCAAAACACAGATTTTTTTCTGATAGATGGAAGGCTTCATCCTCCCGTGGAATGTTCCTACCACCTGTAGGGCATCATCTAAGCTGTTAGACGGACAGCAACGGAGGGCAAGGGTCAGGCCTAGTCACCTGTCATGTCTTCACTGACATAACCTATGAACAAAGTGTTGCAATAAAATGCACATGGCTTTGGCTCTGGAAAACAACGCTGGCAGATGTTTAAAGGCAGTTAGCTTGTTGGGTACAGAACTCGGTGATTTTCACATCATCTCTGCTTTTTCTAACACTTCCCTGGTTTTCTCCAGTGAACGTGTTTATTCGGAAAGCTATTAAAATTTTACATTGGCTTTAGGAAGGATCACAGAAACTCGTCCAATCCTCTCTCCTCATACACTCAGAAACCGGGGCCCGGAGAAGCTTCACACAGTGCCAAAGTGGCTTGACTTGTGGGATTGAGTCGAGGCCTTCCCTGCTTCTCCGCCAAATATGATTTCTTCCACTCTACCCTTGATTCCTCCCAAAGACATGAAATGTTTTCAAAGGCCCCAAACCTAACCTGAAGTGAAGCATGCTGCCCAGTGAATATCTCTGTGATATTCAAGTGAAGCGACATGAACTGAGAAAGTGCTGACAGTCTCAAAACCATCAAGTAGAGCATGCTCCCAACGTGACAGCAGAACGTGCCACCTCTAGAGAGCAGGTGGCTCCGTGGGCTGTCCATCAGGAAAGGGGAGGCTTGACATTCATCAAGGGAATACAGTGACCATCACACAGGGAAGGTATATGAGCCCATTAGCTTCTCGACAAGCAAGGTGACTTGAGAGGCATCTACCGCGGCCTCAGTGACCAACAGATGTTTCCCAGCATAGCAGCCTCAAACTCTGTTTTATGAAGAATCAGAACATAGAGAATATTGAAAACAAATTCCCATGTAACGAGTCTCCATCTTTAATAGTTACTGACCCGTGATTAGATCCCTTGCCGCTACCTCCCTTCCCGTTGGTAATTCTGCAGCAAGTCCACACGTGGATAAGTATGTATCTCAAAGAGATAAGGACTTGCTTTTGAAAACACAATCACAGAACTACGACCGTGCCTATAATTTTGATGGCGAATCTGTATGGTAACCACTAATCCTGTTTGTGTTCCAGTATCGATAATTACCTCACACTGTTTTAGACACCCTACATTATATGGGTTTATAATACACTAGAAGAGAGATGATCCCACACTCACACACGTATCATTTTACTAGAGGATTGAGCCAGAGGGCGGGAAAGTAGCTTGGTCAAGGTGACTGTCCTAGCTAGGGCTACTATCGCTGTGATGAAACACCATGACCGAGGCAACTTGGGGAGGAAAGAGTTTATTCGGCTTACACTTCGGCATCCTTGTCCATTAGCAAAGGGAGTCAGGACAGGACCGCAAACAGGGCAGGAACCTGGAAGCAGGAGCCGACGCAGAGGTCAAGGAGGGGTGCTGTTTACTGGCTTGCTCTGCCTGCTTTTTTATAGAACTCGGGATCATCAGCCCAGGGATGGCACCACCCACAGCGGGTGGGCCCACCTGCATTAATCACTACCTACAGCCAGATTTATGAAGGCATTTTCTCAGCTGAGGCTTCCTCCTTTCCAGCTCGGGTCAGGTTGACATAAAACCAGCCAGCACAGTGACTGAGTTAGGATTTGGAACCTAGCAATCCCCAGTCCTGCAGTTCAAGCCCTTAATGATGCGTTGTTACTCGTCTGTCATTGTCTGCGTGTTCCCTGGCTCCAATGCACAGCTAAAGGTTCTGTCTCCTGCAGTTGAAGATCTAGCAGGAGTAGGTGTCTTTGTAATGTCTGTGGGAGCTTGCAGTACATTCCCGGACTCGGAGAACAGCTACATCAGTACTTTCAAATGCACCAACTGGAGCCGGAGTTCTTGAGGCCTTTGAGGATAGCTGTCTACCCACAATCCTCATCGACACCACTTGGACCTGTGGGTCTGGCACACCAGCGCCCATCCAGTGGGCAGAACATCCCAACCCACCAAGAAGGCAGATTTTCAGACAAAGCTCCCGCTGGCAATGAATGGCAAACCCGGAGGGCAAACCTGAGGTGAGCTCAATAGTGGGTTTACTTAGGAAAGTGCACAGGACACAGAGACGCTTCAAGAGAAAGCACAGCCCCTTAGGACCCACAATACCCCAAGTCCTGGAGGGAAAAAGTAGGGGTAATTGCCTGAAGAAGCACGCCTCCCTCAGGAGCTGCAATCAGGGGACTCGAGAGCCGAGGTGTTCTGGCACAGGAGGCTGAGTAAGCTCTGCCACTATTACGCTACCCACGCTGCTGACCTCCCTGCTAGTGGAATCCTGGAAACTCAAGACGAAGGGGATCTGTTCATAGCCTCAGAGAGGTCAGTCTCCCAGAGTTCAGAGCAGGTGGGTGGTGCAGGAGAATTGTCTGTATTCTGTCAATCATGTATTTTAATAAAACGCTGATTGGCCAGGCAGGCAGTATAGGCAGGAAAGCCAGACAGGAAGTAGGGGTGGAGCAAAGAGACTGGGAGTATTCTGGAAGCCGAAGCTCCCTCGGCACTCCTGCGCAGACCACCGAAGAGGCAGCATGTAACTTGCCCAGCTGAGAAAGGTACGGAGCCAATGTGGCTAATGTAGATAAAGATAATGGGGTAACATAAGTTATAAGAGTTAACAAGAAGCCTGACCTAATGGGCCAATCAGTTTATAACCTTATGGAGTCCTGTGTGTGATTTTCTTTGTTGCTTGCCGGCTGTTGGGGTACTGGGAGGGACAGAAACCCCAACAAGCTGGCCCCTCGTGTTACAGGTGGGAACGGTGGACCACAGGAAGTTGCTCTGAGCTGGAGGACACCACTACCTACCTGACTATACTGAGCAGCCTAGCACACGGGCACTCGTGGCCAGCTTCCTGATGACACTGAGCTAGCCGCCCATCACCATGGGGACTCGCGGCCACCTTTGCAAGCGTACTGAGCAAAGCTTGGCTAGACGGACATTCAGCGACACCGCGAGTTCCAGCTTCACGCATGCACCAAGGTACAACGTCCTCTCTATGGCATCTTTGATGACAGAGGCTCATGTCAGTGAAGGAAGCTAGATCCCGGCTACTCTTCAACGGTCTCCATCTCCATAAAACCTGTCACTCCACACAGCCCTGTGTGATCTGCTCCTCCCTGCCTCGCTAATTTGATCCGGCGATCTGTTCTTCTGGCCTACTCAAACAAACATGAAGTTCCTTGTTTTGTCATTGGAAAAGCGAACTTCAGACTGGCGACGCCTCTAACACCCCAGGAGGACGGTTGTGATGGCGGGGCCAGCCTGGGTTATGTGACAAGACTCTGCCTCAAACAAAACCAAGCAAAACAAATCTCCTGGCGGCCTTCGAGACGTTCCATAGTTGTTTTTCCATGAGTTCTTTTCATAGTTGTAAACTCTGCAGAGATCATCCCCAGCGGGTCCCAATTTCCCAATTTCCCTCTACTCCAGTACCTCCTAGGTGAAATACTCTAGTTATGGTTCTCATAGCATCTGCTATCAGCCTCATTTCAGGCTCTATGTTCTTCCTTGCTCCAGAGCATCAGTGCCATGGCAACAGGCTTCTCATTTGTGGGACAGGGGCTCTTTCCTCTGCCCAGGCCCCAGCATAGACCATGGCAATAGACCAAAGGTTGAGCTGGAGGAAGTGTGCCCATCACAGCCTGTTTCTTCCCAAGCTCTGGCCTCGGTACCCCCAAACACCGGGGCAAGGCCCTTGGCCGACCACACTCGCTCCTCTTGTTCATGGCTTTCTAGAACTACAAAGATAGCATGTTCTCTTTGTGGAAAAGTTGGAAATCCACAAAGAATACCAACTGAGGATGAAAATAGCCCAGAGACGGCAGCTGTCAAATTGCTCTTATGCAAATATTTATCATACAGAATTGGAACCATTCTATTTTTATTGATTGGTGACCCATTCTTTCCATCTGACCAGGAGGCGTGAGCATCCTATAGGTATCTCAGCTCTATTCCAACTCACCCCATTTTGAGGCTGCACGGTAGGTCACTGCGTAGCCAAACAAGGGTGTCACTAACGGGTCTCTTGTGAAAACATATCTCATTTGTCCTCTCTTTTTTTCCCCCTTTGGGCTATTATGAAAAAATAACAGTCCCCAATCTGGCACCTACTGCCATTATTATATCATCCAGATGGAGTCCTATAAGTGGCAATTGTTCTGCAAATGCAAACAAATTGCATTTCTTGTAGCTGCTGCAAAATGCTTTGCAGAACAAGTGTGTCGATCAATAATACTCCAGCATGCTACTGTTTAAGAATGTGTATCCCGTCCTTCTTCACTGCTAGTAGATGCTTGTACTTTTTAAGCATCTGTAGCTCTGTGTTGTGACTTTCTGTTGGCTATGAATCTCCTCTGTTGGACCACACATTTCTGAAGACCGTCCTTGACTTTCGGGGTGCTATTGACATACAGTGTGATGGTGTCTACCATGATGGGTGGCTGGATGAAATTTATCAAGCGGTACAAGGAAAGGCAGTGAGCTACAGGGGCGAGCTGCGTTCTTCCAGTTCCTGGGGCTCACCTGTCCAGTGGATGCTCCTACCAGGGGGATGGTGCCTATTGCCTGTAAAATGCCGATGAACTCAATATCCACTTGCCTTTTGGTGGGGGAACACTAAGCTCATGCCCGACCAGATCTGGCTTCTCTCCCACTCAGCATCAGCAGAGGAGGTATGAGAACGACTAATTTGGGCTTACAGGATGTTTGCTGCTGCAAGGATAACTAATTAATGTTTTAACAGCAGAATAACAAGTCCTCAGATTTCCCTTGGCAAAGCAAAACTGCGAGTCAACAACACACTGGGCCGAGCCACGGCGTCCGGACCTGCCAACTGGAAAGATGCAATCGCCAGAGGGAGCTGACCCAGAATCAGCCAAGGCTCAGAGTCTAACCCAGTGACGTCACGCCAGAGAGATGCTTGCTCTCCTGTCATCAGAGTACAGAACTTGTCAGCCCTCAGGGATCCCTCGGGGGTGAGACAATTCCTTGTTTGTGGGTGTGTTCCCAATGAGCATCATCGCTTGACAGATGACGGGCCTATTGTACATCTGGAGAGTAGGCAGACACCAAAGACAGAGCGGAAGCTGAGATTCCTGGAAGCCTGGTGGGGGAAGTTTTCATTGCCACCCTATGGGGTGGAACAAATGGACACCCAGGGAAGAAACAGCTGGGCCCACAGCTGGGCAGATATACAGCTCATAAATTCTGAAATGTACATTTGGACATAACTCAGACAATCTCATTGCCTATCTTTTGCTGTGCTTGCAACGCTACAGAAAAATGCTTAATGACTTCTGAGGACACGTGTTCTGGGAAATAATATGAATCATAATTTTGAATCAATGAATCTCCAGTTGTCACCTATATGCTAACTGTTGGACGAGATTCTGACTGCTAAGGGCTTCCTACATTTGGGGAAAACGTAGACGTGAGAACTGTTACCTACCACAGTGAGACAACAGGCAAGCCACTGGTTTTCTGTGATGGGCAGGCAGAGGGTGAGGTCAGAAGACTCTGCCATGCTCTTTTGCTTTTGAATGTCACCCTGGACGACCAGAGTTAAGAGTCAATCATTTCATGACATTGCACACTGGTGTCGGCTTACGTGCAAATATCCCCCCCCCAAACAGTTCATTCACTCATTTATATGGTGTCAGGTGCTGTAGAAACAAAGATGGGGGTCCCCCCTCTTCTTGGGAGCTCATTATCAATGCGGATGCTCTTGAGGTGAGCATCTCAATGTAACACACTGAGAGATGAAGAACCCTATGTCTGAGTGTTACAAGTGTCCAAGAAAACAAGAGAAGAAAGACCTGCAGGAAGGGGAGAGGAACCAAGAACCAAGCAGGTTGACAGTCTATTAATAAGATTAAGTTACCCATTTATGGAGCAGCCTACAGTGGACAAGGTATCCATGCAAACCCAGTGATGTCTTATTACATACATCTTACAGAGGAAGAAACCAAGACTCGCGGCGGTTCAAGTGATTTGGCTAGTTAGGAACCACCTAAATGTATAGACAACAGTCTAGATGGCCAGGGTTGATATTAGCAGATAATTACCATTTCCCCAAAAGTCACTTGAAAATGAGGTTTACGTCCATAGGGATCTGTGGCTACTACCTAACAAGTCACTCCACACACACTGATCTGAAACACGAAACATTTGCTATCTTAAAGTTTCTGTGGTCAAGAATTCAGGGCTGCCCCTCGATTGAAGAATGGATAAGGAAAATGTGGTACATTTACACAATGGAGTACTACACAGCAGCCAAAAATAATGACATCTTGAGATTTGCAGGCAAATGGATGGATCTAGAAAACATCATATTGAGTGAGGTAACTCAGACCCAGAAAGACAAACATTATATGTACTCACTCATAAGTGCCTTTTAGACATAAAACAAAGAAAATCCAGCCTACGATTCACAATCCCAGAGAACTTAGGCAACAATGAGAACCCTAAGAGAGACATGCATGGATCTAATCTACATAAGATGAAGAAAAAAACAAAATCTCCTGGGTAAATTGGGATCATGAGGACCTTGAGAGAGGGTAGAAGGGGAGAGAGGGGAGCAGAGAAAAATGTAGAGCTGAATAAAATCAGTAAAAAAAAGAATCCAGGCTGCTTATCTGACTTAGGGGATCTAGGTACGGATTCAGGTTGAGTTCATCTAAAAGCTGGGCTGCTGCTGCAAGCTCCACCCTAAGGTGCCTCCTTTCCAGAGCTGTTGGCAAGCAGCCTCAGTTTCTTTACCTGGAACTCTCCACAGGGGCGCATGTCCTCATGACACGGGAGTTGCCTTCCTTCAGAAACAGTAACCCAAAGGAGAGCGAAACTGAAGCCCACGCCTAACACCATCATTACCTTAGCTCCATATTAACTGTGCCGTCAAACACAGTCTACACTCGATGACAGGAATCTAGGCTCCACCTTTAAAATGTAGCCAGCATTAAGTGCCACCCTGGTCACCCCAGTCACTCTGCACTGCCTGGAAATCAGAGTCGCTCCTACGTAAACCCACCGGCATTCCTGGGTGTGGTACATCGTGGGAAAGAGCTATCGAGATGGCTTCCAGGGTTCCTACAGCCCCATGTTTCCAGGACCGCGTCTTTTAGCATAGCAATCATATCCTCAAATCCAGATCCCAGGAATGAGCTCATAGGTACTAGAGCTCTCCAGAAAGTCCAAGAAAAAGGACTGTAGGGAAATTATCAAAGGCTGGTGAGGACCCCCCCCCGACCCCGGGAATGAGGCGTCGGGAACACTCCCCTGTGGAGTTTTTCCTCTCCTAAGCCTTAAGTCCCAAGCCACAGAGCAAGAGAGCTCATCACTAGAAGGTATTGATTCTACAGCCCCTAAGAAGACAGGCTGTCTGAGAAGGACATAAAAAGAGGCTACGGTAGCTGAGGGCTGTAGCATGATTGATAAACACCCAGAGACAGAAATTGGGGTTCAACCTGAATATCAGAAAAGCAAATCAGACAGCACTGGCTCTGACTTCTACCTCAGTCCAAAATGGAGATCCTGCCTCCAGGAGTCTCAGAATGAGACTGTGTCTGAGAGCTGTCTCCTCCCGTTTTATATTCCTCTCTAGTGCTGGGATTAAAGGTGTGCACCACTACTGCCTGGTTTCTATGACAACCTAGTGTGGCTACTGGGATTAAAGGTGTGTGTGGTCACCACTGCCTGGTCTGTAAGGCTGATCAGTGCAGCTGTCTTACTCTCTGAATTTCAGGCAAGCTTTATTTATTAAAATACAAATGAAATATCACTACAGAGGGTGAAGCAAACTATAATTCTGGCACTCAGAATGCTGAGGCAGAAGGATTTCCATGAATTTAAGGCCAGTCGAGACTATGTAGTGAGGTCCAAGTCATCCAGAGTTACATAGCAAAACCCCATATCAAACAAAACATAAGATTAAAAAAAAAAAAGCCCAAACCGGATGAAATAATAGTTACTGTTTCCCATATTCCACAGCCGGGTTCCTTGTTTCTCATATTCCATGCCAGCAGCATAAATGGTCGTCTTTTCTCTCATCCCATTTCCGGCAAGGAAGGAAATGAGCTTCTGCCTGAAGTGGTCAGAATGCCAGGGTCAGAGCAGACTGGAATGCCCTTTCTGGACCCTGTCCATAGGCATCCCCTACATCCCACCAGGACATCCTCACGGACGCTCCCAAATGTTTTGCTGGCCAAGCAGGTCCTGCTAGAGGCACACCTAACAGTTAAGAACCTGAGCAGTCTCCTAAAGGCCGCCAAGCTCACTTTATGAAGCTGGCAATAGGCAATCATAAAACTTTCATAAGCGAGTCACAGTTCTCTGGGACTCAGCAGAGAGCTTGGCGCTTAGTTGCAAACCTGCCCTGGAAATCAATTTGCTCTGTATCCTTGCAGGAAGAACAGACTAGCTGGTTCTTTACTTTAAATAACAAACCCTCTTCTGCCGTCCGTCTCTCTGCTCGCCAGAAAACTGCTCTGAGTTGGCAAGATGGATCGGTAGGTAAAGGCACTTGCCATGCAAGCCTGGGGACCTCTGTTTAATCCCATCACTCACATAAAAGCAGAGGGAGAGAACCTGACTCCACAAAGTGTCCTCTGATCACCACATGCACACCACAGCATGCATGCACACACATGCATGCATGTGTGCACACAGAAACGAATAATAAATATCTTTTAGAAATCAAATGTTTCCAGTAGCATAGGATAGGGGCCTCGCCCTAAGGCCTGCCTTCAATGGGAGCGTCACACATGGAAACCTTAGATGGAATCTCTGAAGACCACCTGCATGTGTGAGTGTGTGTAAGGGTCTTGCTGTCAAACCCAAGGTCTCGTGCACGCCAGGAAGGTCCTCCACAACGGAGGACAGCCCTGCCCTGATGCTCCGCTGAGGAAGGAAACTACCACATGCTCACCAGGCTTCTGTGCTTAACCTAAGCCGCCGATTTCTGGATCCTGCCAAGCAGTGGGAATCTCTGAGAGTCTCTGAGTAACACTTTATTCAGCCTCAGTAACAATCACTTGTGTCCCCACTCCCACCCCTCTGATATTTACTGAGACCTTAGCATGCTCCAGGCACAGCCCTGAATCTCTATGCATGTTACATTTCAAATTTACAGCTTCCCTGAGGGGCAGCTCCACGACAGCTCCATGAATAATAAATGGAGAAACTGAGGCGCAGGGCTAAGGAAGTGGCTCGGGACGCCTTAGCTGAGGAAGGCGCGGAGCTGAGATTCCAAGACCCCACAGTTGCCTCTGCGTTGCTCAAGCTGCAGGGTACATCTGGTGTCATTGTGAAGGACTTTGTTCTGTCTTGCTTTTCCAAAAAGCCGAGAGTGAGGCTCGTTTCCCTTCCTTAGGATGGTAGCAGAAGGCTGGCTTGGCTTCAGGGGCGGTCATTTACCCCGTTGCTCAGGCTGCTTGCCTGTAACTGTTTCCACGCTGGAAGCTACTGCTGCTTCATGATACAAAAGGTTAACTTACCATTGACCTTTTCAGATGTCTCATCTTGAACGCCATTTTCTGCTGGCCTTCGGGCTTCTTCCATCTCTTCCATCAACAAGCAGGGCAAAACTGTAGAACATGGGTTTAGGGGACAAAGAGGCGCCTGCTTTGACCTCTAGGTGAGTGAGTGACCTTGGGAGAGGGACCTAGCATCTGCCTTAGATCCCATCCCTATTACAGATGGAAAGCTATCTTTAGTATCCTTTGGATATTATGCTCAAGAAAAGACATTAAATAAGGAAAGCGTCCGCTATATGCAATGGAGTGAAACACTCTGGCTCTTCTTCTGTTGGAAAATGCCTGAATCAGCTTTCCTGTTGGGAAGTTATCCACTTGCAAAGAAGAGAAGGCATAGGTTTCCTGGCTCGTGTAATGTGCAGCTCACCCCCTAAGGGTGAAATGCCAACCATCATTATACATATGGGCTGTGTGGCTCCATGCTAAACTTGGGGGGCTTCAACCCATGGGATCAGAAGTTGTATAAGCGTGGAAGATAAACATGAATTCCAAGAGGGAAGCCATGAGGCAAGAAACTACAGAAGGTACTTGCCACTAAGTCTGAAGTTGGGGGAGCAGGGCAGAAATGAGAAAGAGAATTCTGGGCAGAGAGGATAGGGAATGATCTCAAACGGTGGCAGTGGTAGAGACTGTAACACCAGGGTGGAGGGAGGAGTAAAGAGGTCAGAAACATGAAGAGAGAATGCTCCACAGTGTGAACAGTCAGCCACAAGTAGGACAGTGGCTTGGAGGGAGGGTTAAGGTTGCAGGCAGGTATGTGATGTTGAATTTTGCCCCACCCTTCACCAAGTGCTTTGCATACGTGACCTACTTGGCACTCAACCTACGCTGACCCTGGGCCAGCATCATCAGGGTGCAATGGAGGAAACACATATGCGTAGACATGTCCACATATGTAGCTATGTCCACATCTGATCCTGGGAGCAGTTCTGAGGCAGAGATGGGAAGGCACCATCTCTACTTCATAAGAGGATCTATTAAGGTTCCAAGCACCCAGTGGCCTACTCAAGTGGCTCTCACTGCAAGAGACTCCCTGACCTACTTTAATAAGTGAGCTACTGAAAGTTTTGTCACTCTGGAAAAGAAATACAATTCAGAAATAATGAAACACCCGTAATTAGAACAACAATCCCTTTTCCCATGTAGTCAAGTGTCCCTTAGGGGCAGGATGTTCTGAACTAAGGTTCATCCAAAGTCAAGGCTTGTTGGAGTGAGCAGGCTGCTTGTTTGTCCTAGCCACCCAGAACCAAAACAATCACACAGAAACTATATTAATTAACACACTGCTTGGCCCATTAGCTCTAACTTCTTATTGGCTAACTCTTACATCTTAGTTTAACCCATTTCTATTAATCTGTGTATCACCACATGGCAGTGGCTTACCAGCTAAGTTTCGGCAGCATGTCTTACTCTGGTGGCAGATCCATGGCGTCTCCCTCCATCTCTTCTTCCCAGCATTCTGTTTAGTTTTCTCCACCTAGCTCTGTTCCCCTATAGCTGCGCTATAGGCCCAAAGCAGTTCCTTTATTAATCAATGAAAGCAACACGTAGACAGAAGGACCTCCTACACAAAAAAACTGGCCCAGTTCTTCATGAAGAGGAGGGACACACGAGAGCAGAGGACAAGGGCCATCAGAGCTGTGCTGAGACTAGGAATGCCACACGGTAAGGCCCTCAGCTTCTTGTTCTCTGATGCTGACCAGTGTTAAGAAAGCAACACTCAGTACCCATCCTTACACGCCCTTCTGGAGCCCAGCTGCCGAAGTGGAGGTTAAGCCTTTGATATTCACACAGTGCATATTCCATCTGGAGCTCAGTGGAAAACACAGAGAAATTCAAGAAGCGCTTAACATTCTTTGTGGTGAAGGGAAGGCAGATTATAGTACACAAGGAGATGGGAATAAGTGAGACCTTTGTTTGGAAAGTCTGGGTGTGTTACCATGTTCATAGCCACAACTGCCAAAAGGACATCAGCCCGACTGGCCCATCAACAGAACGGGGGACAGAGAAAAGATGTGGGGTGTATACAGGGTGAACTACTATCTAGTCATAAAAAAGAAAATCCTGTCAGTCAGTCTCAGTAGCGTGAAACTAGAGGATATCACATTTAAATAACAAGTTGGAGAGGTCGTGGACGATCTGGCTGTGACATCTGCCTCCCCATTGATCGCTAGGGTAGATTCGGCTGATCTGGTTGGCTAGACTGCTGTCCCCTTCCTCCCTCGCCGCTCCATGTTTGTCCCTCTGAAAGCTGTGTTGAGGAGGATGAGGTTCGCCAAACAGAGGAGGACTGGTCTTCAGTCAGGGGTGTATAAGTAGCTGTGCTCCCCTCCGGTAACTTCCAAACAAGCTCACAAGAAGACGTTGGACACAGAAAGACAAATACTATGTGTTCTCACTGATGTCTGGAAGCTAAAAAAGTTTA